>NC_090279.1:195719709-196029209 GCF_040414725.1 Anabrus simplex
TATTTATTTAATGCTTTATTTTGCGAGTGTATCGTCCGTCGCCTTCGTGTATCGTGTTTGCCACTCACCACAGCAGCGTGTGTGCTTTACAGCTGGGGATTTGGGACAGCAATCGTCCTGTCAAAGTCATATGTTAATAATGTTTGAGATATACTGAATTGTTTTGTATGTGGTAGTTTTGCGTATTTCAGTGCATTTGTGTTCATTCTTACTTCATAGTTTTAATGAGTTAAATGTATTTCAGGGAGTTGTGTCGGTGGCAGTTTCTGGTATTTTTTCTTCACGTTGTGACCAAAAAATATAACAAACTTCATCTCCAAGAGTTAAGAGATACCTAAACATTGTTTTCATTTTACCATATAATAGAGGAAACTATTATGCATTTTGCTGCGTGTGTCGGTGTGATATTATTATTATTCGTATGTAAGAGTCATAAATGAGAATGATTAGGTACATTTTCTTGTACACAATTTTATGTTTTCTTGGTTTTAAATTTAATGGTCAATTCACAATGTAACTGTAGATATGCATGCCTTTTATCCTGTCCCTTTTTAACCTAGACTGAGGTGCAATATATGTGATGAAATCCAAGAATTAAAAAATCTTCCTATTTCTTCCCCCTAAAAATTGGCAGGTATGCTGATGTTAAGATGCAGGCCAAAATTGTCGAAACTTTTTTACCAACAATGGACCAGACACTGCAGACCTTGATAGGATTCACAAGCAACCATGATATTGTCAACATAGAATAGAGTCCAGGGGTGCAGTGTGAATAATTCTGTATTGATGGTGTCGAAGCAAATGATGAACAGAAAGAGAAACGAAGCCACGCGCAGATCAGTGCCAATGTGAATGGGAGAAGTTGC
Source organism: Anabrus simplex (assembly GCF_040414725.1). Lineage (NCBI taxonomy): Eukaryota > Metazoa > Arthropoda > Insecta > Orthoptera > Tettigoniidae > Anabrus > Anabrus simplex. The sequence goes on from NC_090279.1 coordinate 195,720,576, forward strand.
AGAAATTTCTGCGGCACATCAGATATAGTTGGGGCCATTCTGATAAAAGTAGCTCGATCCATCGAATATATACTTCTGGTACACCTTGCAGTCGAAGTGTATACCACATAAAATCACGAGACACCCTGTCAAAGGCCTTTCCAAGATACAAGAAAGCTCTTTGGAGAGATTTTCCTTGTTTACCGTGTCCTTCCATCCAAATACGTATAGGTTGTATAGCATGAACTGTTCCCACACCTTTTATGAAACAGCACTGATTTGGGGCGATGTGCGTCCAGGAAAAACTCAAAGTTCTTCACTGTATGGCAAAGCAGAAAAATAGGTCAATAGTAGGAACATTCTCCGATACTGCCTTTCCCTTTCGAAAGAGAAATTGTGATGCTAGCAACCCATGTAGGGTCTTCATCAATGATGTGTCAAAAAGATATACCAAAAAATGAGCAGTACCTTCCATAGTGACAATATCTGTTGAGACAGTGGTACCAACATTGTTTTTTTTCAAATGTACTGCATTGTTTACTATACCCAGCATTAGAGCCATGGGCGCTGTATATTCATTCTTATCCTGTCACGAGATTTAATCAATGTCACAAAATATTTGAAATTTTACCAAAGTTGAATTTATATCATGAATAAACAAATAAAGGCTAAAGATACTGTAATTAATAAGGGAGACGATGGTTTATATTTCAGATCAGGATAATAATCTTGTCCTTTATAACGCATCACATACATGTATTGTCCTTTACCTGTTTCCCATAATGATATAACAGGTTTTAAATTGTACAGTGTTATCATGATGTATTTATGTGCATATTACAGCAAATACCTGTCAGAAGAAGGAAAGAATCTCTGTACATAACAGACACGTGTTCATATGTAGCACATTCCTTGACTGCCCAGATAACCCATTCGCATCATATTTAAATACCGTAGCAGTTCACTGAGAAAACCCATTTAAATCCCGCACTACGGCACACACCGTGAGCATGTGGGCCATGGTGAAGTCGGCACCACAAAAACACACTGAGGGACCTTACCCCTTTAGAAGTTAAAAGTATGTACATCTTCAATGACATATCCACAGCCTACACAAAACTACGGCCTCTCGGGAGATCGCGTGGTCTCACCGTACACTTGCCCACCGTCATCTTTTGTATCACTTTCCGTGTCATCAGCACTACTACACGCATCACTCAAACTCGAACTGGTCTATTTCGTCATCACAAACATCACCGTCTTCATAATCACTCTCTAAAACACTATCTATTAGCTTTCGTATTCCATCTTCATCAACACCAACACATCTGCTTGATGGCATGATTGCAACTGACGTGAGAGAAATGATATGAACAAAGATTCTTTTATCTCTTGTTCCAGAAGTGTGCGATAACCTGGAGCGCAGGAAATAACCGAAGCCACATGTCTAAACTTCAGCTCAGAATGCATACAAGTGGCATCTGTGAGTTAGTAACTGAACTACATGTATTGATATACAGCAGTGCATCGCCGCGAGCCGAGCTCGTCATTGGATTCATATGCCACAAATAACTTTTGCGAGCTAGGGTCGTCAAATTATGTGACTGGGTTAAAGATGTATTTGAATAGGGCGACTCATAACTGATGAATTAAGCATGTCTGAAGACTTTTTATAATATCAAGAAGTGCTAGACAGATTTTGAAAATAATCACACCCCTGAATTTACGATGTCCATTAGTCTAAAGATAGGAGTAGAGAACAGCGCCAATTCCATTTTTAAAAACAAAGTTAGTACTGTTATACTGAAATTCTGAAAAAGTATTGCAAGCTCGATTTTGAGCCCCTAGGTAACGTTACTAAAAGTTAAAAAAGAATAATTCATACCTCTTTGATGGTTCAAGAGTTATCTGACCTGAACAGTTTAGCTGACTTGCCCGGTAATTTGAACTGTGAGTCATAAGAGTTTCTTTTCTTTGCCATGGTTTTTAAAGAAATGATCATTTTGATAATGTATAAATTAATAATGATGCTTAATATTATTGGTTTTATGTCCCACTTCGGTTTTCAGAGATGCTAAGGTGCCATAATTTTGTCCCGCAGGTGGTTTTTATGATTTTGTAAACCTAACGACACAAGGCTGGCGTAATTAATCACTTTCAAATACCAAGGAACTGAGTATGAATGGAATCCTCCAACATGAGCTCAGAAGGCCAGTGTTCTACTGTATGGGCAACTCTGCTCAGCTAAGTATAAACTAAACTTTAATTTTTAATTAACAGATTCCACTTGACATTTACCAGACTTAAAAATATAAGCAAGTTCTCTTCTTCCTCTCGACTTAACACCAGGATCAGGTAAGTACCTCAAAGATACCTTCATCTTATGAACAAGTGATAGCACACCACCTCGTGCTTCATAACCAGTCATTATAAAGCGATAATATAAAATTTCCTTTTCAGAATCACAATAAACTACTAAAGTCACTGATTTCTGCAGAATGGTGTCTATACTCCGCATGGCTTTACTTCCAAATTGACGTTTCACAAAGCAAATGAGCGTTGCCTTACCTCTGTTGCCAGCTCGCTACTGCCGCAAGAACAGCTGATGCAATACGACCGCAGTAAACAGCCCCCCGTAAAATGCAATACCGTACTCAGAAAAGCTAATAAATCGGGATTGGAAACAAATTCACAAAAATTTCACATACTAACAACATGCGACAATAAAGAATGCATTATTAAGAATAAAAGAGAGTGAGGAAATATCACATCACTCACCAATAATGGCTGGCACACAGGAGGGAGGTTATGGCCTACAAAGTGAACATTCCACTGATCTCAGAGTCAATTTCTTGCCCCTTGTCTTTCCCAAACTACACTGAGACTTTCTAAACACACACAAGCTAAGTACACTAACTAATACACAGGCGTAAATACAACTTCAGCTATTTTTATACACTGAATTACTAAACCAGTTATTTGCTTTACGTCCCACTAACTACTTTTACGGTTTTTGAACCTACTTAACTTACGCTACCGTACGCTAAACTGTAAACTACGCTATACTGTACTATAATAGACAAATAAAGACTAACATGAAAAACACAAATTACTGAAGAAAAATGCGCAAAATCACGAACCGTACCGAATACCATACACGCTGAGCAAGACAGGTTAACCACGTAGTGAATGTAAATATCAGAGTTGGCAACTAGGTTTCGAGATCGTATTCTGCTGATATAAGTCGATATGAATGGCAGCTTGGGACTGGTTGGATGTCTAACTTTCAGCGTATAACCACCAGACAGAGCCAAAATTGGCCAAAACGTCAATTTAGAAGTAAAGCAGTGCGGAGTACATATTATATTTGCCTATAATACCCCTCTTAAGAAACTGAAGTTGTAAGAAAAGAATAATTATTTTACGTAAAATCTATGCATTTTTTATTTTACCTTTGCCTAAAATTGACAAGTAATAGAGTCTATCACACTCGTGTAACAGCAAACAGTGTTTCTCATCCCTCCCCTCCCATTGTCCCAGCAATCATGTGATGTTTGTTAGTATAGTAGCTACAGTGCACGAGCATGATTCGGAAGTGTCCCATGTAGATCAGAAGCCAAAAGTTACAACTGCGCAAAAATGAAGAAACAATTGTTTTATACAGCCTCATTCAAGAGGAGTGTTACAGAATTTGCAAAAGAAAACTGTGCAAGAGTGGCAATTTGTAACTATGACATACAACAACCATGAATGATTCGGTATTGGAAGAACCAAAACTAATGATAGTGAAGAAAAACCTGAAAACCATTTTGTGTGAAAATAGAAGTGTATTTTGGTGGATCATATTGAAGATCATATAACATATCAAACGTTGCAGTTCAAAGCATGTAAAATTGCACAGAGTTTCAGTATTTCAAGGAAATATTTTAAACAAACCTGTTGTTGGCTGGTACATTTTATGTGCTAGAATGGACTAATTTTGTGCACGAGAATGGATCACCTGATATTAAATACAATATTTTCCTATTTCAGGCAACTACTGGCTGTCTGAAGTAACTGTTTACTACGTCCATGGCAACGTCATATGGTTTCTGTTACCGAGCGAAATGCATGAGAACTGACTGCTCTGATGCAAGCAGTTTAACTAAAAAAGTTAGTCCCAAGTAATGTGAATTTTATAAGTCTAGTTTCTTATTACTTTACTGTAAATAGCTTTAAATAAATTCTTGTTTCATTAATTATTTATATAGATTATTATTATAATTATTGGATTAAAGATCAAATACGGCAAATCATTTTGTATTTTAAAACACCACCAAATCAACCTATTCTTCACAAATTTGCCTATTATACCCTCCCCCTTTTAGAAGATGAAAATTAAGAAAAGAAGGTGTGTCCTAAAGGGAAGTAAATACAGCAAGTTTCCACGAAGGAACCAAGAGATAATCTAAGCAACCATGGGCCAATGTGCTATACAAACGGCCGATTGAAGAAATTGTGCTTAGACGATGTTTACGGTTAAACAATGGCTGACGCACTGCAAAAACGTTATTTTTCACTCAAACACACTCTAAAACCGATGTTCAACTGGCTGTGTTTAAACACAGCAGACAACACTGTTTAACCGCAAATTTTATGAATGAATCACAATCAGAAGTTATGCGCCATGAAACATTAATTTGTACTGTATTATGTTGAGATGATTCCGGGAAGAAAGCTTAGTCCGACAGCCTCTCTGTGGGTCGTCTGCTGTGAAAACTCAGCAATTCATTTGAAATGTACGGGAAGGTATAGTTTAAAATACGATTTTGCATTGTTTGACTTGTTTCTTGAGACTGACACAAGGGAGAGTCTGGTAATTGTCAACTTGACTACAATTTTCCTGGTATTATAGGTCACTTCGCCTACATCGATATCAGAATAACTTGTCCCAAGCATCAGAGGGCTGACACATCAATTGGGAGGGATTCTGTTATAATGTGTTAATTCAGATAAGTTTTTGGCAACTATGAGATATGAAAAGACAAGGATTAGGAAGGAAGAGCTGTGGGCATAATAACAGCAACAGTATTTGCCTGGTGTAAAAATGGGGAAACTACAGAAAACTACGGTATCTTCAGGGCTGCCGATGGTACGTTTCGAACCTGTGATCTCCAGAACGCAAGCTACATCTAAATGGCCCATACAACTAATTCGGTTACAAAGTACTATAGTTTCACCTTACCTTCGCTGAAGCTATTTAGATTACATTCACCGTAATAACACTATAATCAATGCTACATTCCTCGTACAGTGGCGTGTCGCTTTAGTGCCGATAATATTATGAGATTTAATTTCCACCCAAAATGATATTCTTATCTGTGCTCATGCTTAGCCATATTTGAGTAAAATGTAGGAAGACGACAGCTGGCTAACGTTTGCAGTGCGCACCAACTAATTTCATTGGTTGCGACAAGCAAAGAGTTGCATGGAAAATACTTCCATTTTCATTTTCAAGTTAATATCACAACTTTAAACGACTTCTAGGGAAACACTGGCTGAACATCGTTTACGCAATGGAAGATCGTGCGTAACTTTAGACGTTGTCTCAGGCTTAAAACTAGTAATCGTTTCTGCAATCGGCCCAAAGACTCCCCGGCACTGACACAATTAAATTGAAGGGGACACAGAGGAGAAGGAAAAGAGATAATATCCTTTGAAGTATTTAAAATATATATTCACCTTTGATAAAAATCTAGAATTCTGGAATCTGTAACTACTGTCAAGATGGCCCCTCAATCAGCGCTAAGCCCAGCCTCCTTATGAAGCTGGAAAGCAGAAACAAGCTTGTTGGGAGCTGAATAGAAACGGATATAGAAGAACTGAGATTGGTGAGCAGAGAGTCTATTACTATCATTATGCCATGTCCCATTATTTGGATTGCTGGAGTAACAAGTTTACTGAGTTTAAATTAACTGTTAGTAACCTGAAAACAATGGCAACGATAATGAGCACATCTGTCCAGTGTAAGCTAAAACTTGATGGAGAAAGGATTGAATGTGTGGATATTTTGGTTATCTTGGAAGCGTCATCTCAAAACAGGAGAGTACTAAGCCAGGAGTCTGAAATAGAGTGTCAAAGAGCTCTACTTTCTTGTACCAAGTGCAGAATCTAGTCTGGGATAATACAGTTCCCTTAAGAGCAAAGCAGACAATGTTCAGAGCATACCTTCTGGCATACGGCTTAGAGAGTTGTGCCATTGAAGAGACACATCAGCAAATTACAGGCATGTGAAATGAAAGGTTTGAGACCTGCTAGGCAGAAAACGAGGAGAGACTGAATCAGAAACAACAGTATTAGGAGGGATATGCAGGTGACTGTAACAATGGAAGAAAGACTGAAATGGTTTGACCACATACAAAGGATGCTGGAAACACACATTCCTAGATAGTATTTGGAGACAGACCTGTTGAGATGTCCCAGAAAAAAGTGGCTGGACCAAATTTCAGAAGATCTTCTAACAAAAGGAAAAATGTTACAAGATATTAAAGGAGTAGTAGTCTATAATGACAGAGTTCAATGGAGGCATACCGTCCACTCAAATCCTACCTGGCCTGCTGGAAGGATCCATAGATGATGATGATGATGATGATGATGATGATGCTATGGTCCATTAACTGCTACATTTTTAACAGATTCCAGAGTGATAGAATTTTGCTGTGATAAATGGTTCTTCAATGAGCTACTAAATCTAATGGCATGAGAGTCTTGTATTTCATCACACTTAAATGCCCACCTACTATGCAAGAACTGAATCCTTTGAACCTTCAGTATAGCAAGCAAAACAAAAACAAACGAACCAATGGTTTGGTCTGCCAAGATGACTATACTTAGCCATGTGGTCAGTGTGTCAATCACCTCAGCTTACTGGTTGACTTTCACGACTGGGTCCACTGTTTCTTGTATCAACAGCTCTGCAGTTGGTCTCACAAGACTGAGAGAGCCTCGGTACGGAATAAAAATCCCTGGACTGACAGCGAATCTAACCCAGGGCTACCAGATAACAGACAGGCACACTACCCTCAAACTACATGGCTGGCGAGCATAGAAGGAAAACATCTAAACTATGCTATGCAGCCACTCGAGCTAAAATATCAGTTTAGTTTAATAAAGGGAGAAAGGACAAAATAAAATCAATTTTCTAACATATTAACTCTAAAGACTCATAAAAATACGAGAAAACTTGCCAGTTTTCGTTACAGCTGATATAATTATCAGTCACGGAACATGCACTTTTAAAAGGACGCGACTTCTAATTCAGAGTACCTGCTAGTAACCTAAATCTGTTTTCCCTGGGATATTTCTGTTTTCCATGCATTAAATTCAGTAGGATATGGTACATGAAGGTGAAAACATTCAATGTGTACAAGTATGATCTCCAGCAAGGGTACCACAGATAAAGAAATAGTAAACAGAGTGCCTAGCAGTTCCAACTTCTACAACCTTGTAAGACATTTACTTTGGAATAACAAAGTGCCCTTGAGAACCAAGATGACTGTATAACTCATACTTTGTGCCCATTCTCACATACAATATAGAAATGAAAGAGAGAGAAGTCAGCAAATTGCAAGCATGTGAAATTAAGTTGCTATGAACTACCCTCCAAAACATACGCAAGGACCATATAAGGAACGATGACATCAGAATGGAACTGGAAGCGGACACTAGAGAACAGAAGCTAAGGACTTCGAGACTAAAAGGGTATGGACATGTAAAGCGAATGCCTGGCGAATGCCCAGAAAGAATGGTTGAAGGATGAAGACCAGTGAGAAGACTTAAGAAAAGATGGCTACACCAACTGAGACACGATGTGGAAAGAAGAGAAGGGAACTGGAACTCAATCGTTACAGCGAAGGCATTTCTGGACAGATAATGATGGCAAAGGCTCGTTCAACACCACCCTCGAGTATGTTTATCAACTTGATACATATTTTCCAGTAACACTTACTATAGCATAAAGAACTTGAAAGAAATGTATAATAAGTCAAACAAGCTACACCATATCATAAAATGGCAATCTCCGTGGAGCGTTATTACTAACCCCATCATAAACAGCCACTACAACCAATGAAAATGAACTGCATTGCTCACAGCAAGCCATCAATCAATCACTCCTCGAACTAATGAATGTGTTCAACAGGGACTTAATTCTTGAAATTGGTGTGGATGCGCCAGTTTCTAAACATGCTCATAACAGAAGCGAGTGGGTTAGTGTTCCAAAAAGAATAAGAACCCAGTTCCTGTAGCAAATGGAAGTGTTCGAATAACTACGCTGGTCAACAAGTGAGCATAGAAATAAGCACCACTGACGTAATCCTTTCTTTGTAGATTTTTTTCTGTAATAATTTCTCTTTCCGTAATAGTTTCACATTAAGAGAGAGGCAAATTCATAATAGTTAGCACATATTAAAAGCTTTTAAAACACTGGGCATTCCAAAAGGAACATTAAGACGACAAGAGTTTTAATGAGAATAACGTTAAATTAAAGGGGGAAAGTTATTACTACGAACATTTCATTTTACTATCAAAGTGAAGACCTGGAATTACATTATCGCTCACTCTATCTCTCTCAAAGTACTACACGAAGCATATGACTAGCATCGCGTCTGCATATGTCTCGTTCAATCATCCAGTTCATATCCAGTTAACGCAAGTGTCATAGTCTAATATAACTTGGAAACAATATTCTTTAACCCATGGGTAAATAATGCAAATATAGATTATTATTATTATTATTATTATTAATAACCTAGTTATGCCTGGACATTATTATAAATCATGATCGAATTATTTGTGAGGTTATGACATGAAACATCTGCTGTATATATTAATTTGAGTTTATTTAATGTAAAAACAAATAATTAATAGTATATAACCTATCATTACCTGTATATATGATGTATAATCCACTGCAATATTGTGCAATACATTGTAATAAGTCCAGAACAACGCAAGGTGCGACTACAATGGTATAGAGAATTCTTTAAATTGTAAATAGGCTATGGGAGACTCAAATTTATGAGAAAAAACATGTTATGTCATATTCTTCTAGAAGCCTCACCAAGCAATGGATATAAGGGGGCAGTCTTGGGAGTAAAGTTGAGTTGTTTTGATGAGACTTGTGTGGAAGTCATGTTAGCCAAGTGCTTGAAGTCAAGTTTGTGAACTGGTTTTGTTGGGTTGGTAGTTGACATGCAACTGTTGCAGTCCCTCCTTATTCTTCGTAGCAGTGTTTTGCTTATCTAGATGGCAGTTCATTAGTGCATGTGTGTGTGTGGAAGATGTAAATACAATTTGTAAATAAGTAGTGTACACAACTGACAGAATGTTGTGTGCGTTTTCGTGGGAACATCACCGTTTTAGATTGATAGCTTAATTTTGATGTGACAAGTCATTTCCCCGTGCTTTCCCTATTATTTCAGAAAATTGGTACCCTGTCATTTTAATTTTTCAGGATTCTAAAGACTTATCATAACATTCTTGCAGATGTGCGGGAATCGTTGACTAATATTTAACACTGGTAGTGTTAGAAAATGTTTACAACCAAAGACATCTATGTTCACTGAGAAGGTTGGCTACATGGTCAGAGTTGTGTAGCCGAGCGCTTGCGTTCGGGAGATGATGGGCTCGAATCCCAGTGTCAGCAACCCTGGAGATGGTTTTCTGTGGTCTCCCATTTTTATACCAGGTAAACGATAGAGTTGTACATTAAAGCCACAGCCCGCTATCTCAATAATCCTAGTAGCCCTTCCCCGGCCTTGTCGCTGAAAATCTCTGATGTGTTCGTGCAACGTTAAACCGCTATGGAAAAAACTGTATGTCATATTACTTGTAACAAAGTCTATGTTGACTCCCAGGGTGAAGCTGATGTTATATTGTTTTGTCCCTTAAAATAACAAAAACAAGCATTTTTCTCCCAGTTATTTGGTATACAAATTGGAAAAAAATCTGTAGTCTGTCTGATGTACTTACTTTATGGTAGGTGCCTGAGGATCAGAGCAGTTCACGTGAGGAGGTGGAGGCAGTCTTGGATGGAACCCTGGAATGAATGGTGGAGGTCTTGGTCCTCCAGGATAAGGGAAAGGAGGTCCAAGGGGTGTTATACCAGGAGGATACTGAGTGTTAGGAGGAAATCCTGGAGGAGGTAGGTACAATGGTGGGAACGGAAATCCACCAGGCAACGTAGGTGGTCGTGCCCAGGCATAGTGATCGAGCCCAGGTGGGTACAGAGGTGGATGCGATGGATGAGGGGGATAGAACGACGTTGGAGGAAATGGTGCAGGCGGTGGAAACGGTATAGCAGGAGGAAGACTGGGGGTTCCAAATGGTGGAGGAGGTTGTGTGAACATTGGAGGTGGCTGAGCTGCCACCTCTATCTTCTCTCCTCCTGAACTGAGACTCGACAAAGACATGCAGTCATCCCGGTTCTCATCTTGCAGAGGCGTTGACTTCCGACTTAAACTGTCCGCGTCGACACCAGGAGGCAAATCGGACAGAGGTGGAGGTATGGGAGGCATCTGAATCATCGAGCCCTCATTGCTGCTCTCCTTCTTCGGGCTGAGGAAGTCCGGCAGTCCATCTACTACTTTAGGAATATGCTCTGCAGTGAGCACCTCATCTTCGCTGCTACTTATTATGCTTCCCAGATCATCGTCGTGAATGCTCATACGCTTGTTCAGATGCACACTTTCGAGAAGACCGGTCGTTTCCTCTTGCTCCTTTTCCCGAGCTTTCTTCACTTGCTCGATAGCCAACCTATGGCACTGCAGATAAAGTTCCTTTGAAATGAAAGGTGATGGTGGAGTCGATAGAGGCTCGTCAGCATCTTCAACTTCGTTCACAACAGGCGCGAGGAGATCATCATCCATGACAGGAGGAAGGGGTATGCTAATAGGAGGAACAGGAAGAGCCAGAGCATCTTCCACATCAGAACTACTACCAGACCGAACTTTGTCTGTTGAACGGTGAGACGCTCGCCGCTTCCTTCTTGAGTTGCTATGTTTAGAAGAACCACTCGACGATCGTCTTGACGACACTTTCCCTTTAACAGTCTTGTTACTGCCATCCTCGTCAGAGTCCGAACCAATCCCAATCCGCAAAAATGGAGGTGCCATTCCCCCTGCACCCTTCCCTTTCAATAACAGCTCTATTCTCGTGTCCAAATCCAACACTTTGGGAACTTCAGGACTTGCACTAGCACTGTTCTTACGAGGGGTTGCAGGTTGCTTGATGGTGGTGGTGGGAACAATGGTGATATTGTTGCTATTCTTTATGGCTTCCTTTTTCCCTCCACGTTCAGGCGAGAAAACAATGTTCCGCCCGTCCCCCGTGATGGGAGTCCACGTAGGCGTAGCATTTGCTGGGGGAAGGGTTGTCACTGTGCCCGCTCCCGTGTGAACAGGTATAGTTCGAAGCGCAGACGTCACGTGTTTCGCTCGTGAAGCTTGATCCCAATGTGGCACTACAGCATCGCTCCAGGGAGGGGGCTGCTGCCAAGGCTGAGCGGTGGAATGGATAGGTGGAGGTGGAACAGAGTGAGGGTGGTGAATAGCGGGAGGGGGCATGTGCGCAGGAATCGCTGGAGGTGGAACGTGGACAAATGGTGGGGGCGCTGCAGGAGGCGGCCTGATGTGATGCGTGGTTGGCGGGGGAATCGACGGGTGAAAGGGAGGAGGTGGGAAATGCGGGGTGTGCGGCGTGGGAGGGGGAGGGGCCGACGTGTAATGGTTGTGAAAGTCGAAAGCCACAGGCGTTGACTGGTTTGAGTTGGGGGCACTGTGATAGCCATAATCCTTGCTGCTACCGCTAGACGAGTAGGTTCGTTCAGAATACGAGTCACTTGCACCTGTACCTGAAACACCACAGAACAGACATTAGGTAATGTAAAGACACAAATGAGTTTAAAATCATGTCATAAGAATTGCTTCCTCTCCCCTTTTCATGTTCCTACCTCTCTCTACAGGAAGCCATTAATACAACTTAAATTTTCTGCGGTCATCAAAAGAGAGCAGAAACAGAAATTAACACAATTTTGATTTTCAAACATCATCAAAAGGGAATAAATCAAAAGACAAAAGCAAAAGAAAAGTCTTTTTTGCTATGGGCTTTACGTTGCACTGACACAGATAGGTCTTATGGCGACGATGGGACAGGAAAGGCCTAGGAGTTGGAAGGAAGTGGCCGTGGCCTTAATTAAGGTACAGCCCCAGCATTTGCCTGGTGTGAAAATGGGAAACCACGGAAAACCATTTTCAGGGCTGCCGATAGTGGGATTCGAACTTACTATCTCCCGGATGCAAGCTCGCAGCCGCGCGCCTCTACGCGTACGGCCAACTCGCCCGGTCAAAAGAAAAGTCTAAAAAGGAAGATTTGAGACCTAGAAGTCATCCAAAGCAGAGTTGAATCACTCAAACCATGACCCGAGAGAAAAATGCACAAAAAGGAGCCATGTTCAAGGAAAAGAATTGCACCCTGATAGATAAAGAGGTTAAGTACTGTTACATTCCTACCAGGTCAATGGAGATGGCTGAATGATCATGAAAATAAAACTTACACTTTAAACATTTCACCAATGCATTAGGTACACAAGGCAGCATAGAAAGTGCCTATACATTAATGTTTGGCGACTGTAATCAACCTATCAGCTTAATCGTATTATTTGACGAGCAGTCATAGCGCCATATGAATCATTTGACGGGCACAACTCGCGACGCTACATTGCTTAGTATAAATGCAGTTCAATTCCTAACCCACAGATGTATCTACTATGCATACTGAAATAAACCGTAGACTTGTGACTTTCAAAATACCCCAACCTTAATAACATCCTTTATGTCTTGGTGGTGTCTTTGTTCGAATTCTTTAACGATCTCAGTTGCCATCATGGCGTTCAAAAGGAATAGTCAGATATATATATGAAATCTCCTTAAAGAGTGTTTCTGAAGGCAGTGATTTCAGTGACGATAAAACAGTGTGCGAAGAAAGTTCTCACAATACTGAGACTAGTGCTGATGGGAAGGAAAGTGAATTAAACAATGACAATTTGTCAGGCCCTTCAAAACATGTTCGCACTACAGTGTCTGGAACTGGACTAAAACTTTTAATAAAGTAATTCTTCTCACATTCACTGAGTATAGTGGAGATAGTAAGGACTTACTGGACAAGACTGAGATGCAACCACCATCCAAACTCTCAACTTTTATGAATTAAAAAAAAAAAAAAAAATTCTGACAAAACCAATTCATATGAGAGAGAACTGAACAATTTTGACAATAAGCAATTGAAGGCAATGATAAATGGTTTAACATTCTGTATACCAAGTGGGGTAAAAGTGTACCCTAGTTGTCATTTTAAAATTATTATATAGGTACATTAACATTTTTGTAGGTTTTTCATACTCTGTTACATAGTTAAATAAATATTGCTGAATATCATGACACAGCAAAAAAGTAAAAACGAAACAGCATTTTAAAAATTATGCATCTGAAAATTATGTGGGGTATATTTCTACCCAGCTTGGTAAAGTAGGTACAGTGATTATTTTTCTCTACATTTTTTTCTGGGGTTGGGTATAAAGCTCATAAAACTGCTGGTGAAGGACAGAATAAGGAAAACGAAGCGGGTACCATCACAATCTCTGACTGAATGAAGGAACTTCAGGGAGCTGAACATGTTTGCAAGAAATCAGCTTCCTTTCCCGTATCAAATCCTATTTACAATGAATCAATAACAGTAAATTTCCACCTTTTTGATACTTATATTTGCATTACACAAATCAATCAATCATACACAGTACATGTTTCATTCCATTTGGAACATCTTCAGCTGTATTACAACGCTTAGGTGAAATTACAAAGTATTTATCTTCTTAAGAACATCTTAATAAGTACCTTGTTTTAATTAAAATCTATGTGAATTTAAAAAATTAGAATAAATTAAAATCAATGTAGATGGTTGAATGGAGTGGTGAAATGGGAGGGAAATGGATTTACTTATTTTAGCCTATTTTAAAACTGTATCTATTCATTGGAACAGATGTTAAAAAAAAAAGTTTTTGTTTCCAGCACTTTTCACTATGACATAATGATATTCTGCTTGTCTACTAATAAAATGTTTTTGAAAAATAATTTTCCTTTATCACTGTTCTGTGTTTTACAAGGGTGTTCTCATCACTTGCCCCTCAAAGGTGAATGATGTTTGTTTTAATTTTTATAAAAGTTGTCTCTTGAACTCAATTAATTCAGGATCCCTGAAGCTGATTGCTGTCTTACTGTTATTAAAACAGCTTCCCCGAAATCTGAAATGAAATAAAATGGGGAATTGCTTTTTAAAAGAGTGTTTTAACTCTTCACAAGGAAACCCCATTTTATTTCATTTCAGATTTTGGGGAAGCTCTTTTAACAACAGTAAGACAGCGATCAGCTTCAGGGATCCTGAATTAATTGAATTCAATAGACACTTTTATAAAAATGAAAACAAACATTATTCGCCTTGGAAGGAGCAAATAAGAGAACACCCTTCTAAAACACAGAACAGTGAAAAGGAAAATTATTTTTCAAAAACATTTTATTAGTAGACAAGCAGAATATCATTATGTCATAGTGAAAAGTGCTGGAAACAAAAACTTTTTTTTTTAACATCTGTTCCAATGAATAGATACAGTTTTAAAATAGGCTAAAATAAGTAAATCCATTTCCCTCCCATTTCACCACTCCATTCAACCATCCACATTGATTTTAATTTATTCTAATTTTTTAAATTCACATAGATTTTAAGTAAAACAAGGTACTTATTAAAATGTTCTTAAGAAGATAAATACTTTGTAATTTCACCAAAGCGCTGTAATACAGCTGAAGATGTTCCAAATGGAATGAAATATGATTGATTGATTTACTTAATGCAAATGTATCAAAAAGGTGGAAATTTACTGTTATTGATTCATTGTAAGCTGAACATGTTGCAGAGAGCATGCAAATGGTGCAAACAAGATCAAGCATCGGACACTGTAAACTGTGTGTGAGAAAGAATTACAGAAAATCACGAAAGAGCATAAGTGCTTGTGCTTTATTTTTAAAGGAACATTCAGATACAAAAACTGAGACAACATGCACGGCCTGTTCGGGAGTACTTGACCAACATTGTAACTGAATTGAAGGGATTTATGAGAACCCGACTTGTGGAGAAAAATATGGTAGAAACAAGTTCTAAAATTACACTGTGAAATATGTGCAAACAAGAAAGACAGGAAATACAAAAACTTAATGTATTCAGTTCTTGTGCTTTGGTTTTAAGGAACATTCAGGTGCTAAAAATAAAAAAATCATTCAAAACTTTTTCAGGGTGACTTAGGTCTCTTTATGACAGTGAAAGTGCTTCATATCATAAGCATGATTCATTTTGTCTGTATTAAGTTAGCAATATTTGGATTTTTTATTAAAATATGGAAACACACACAATATTCTGTTTGGGTACTGTTCCCTGCTTGGTGTGTGTTCCTGATCTAATTATTAAGAAGATTACGACTAATGCAAACAAAATCAGGGCATGTTTTTCTTTGTTTATTCTGATGTTACAAGTGTGAAAATCTAGAATTTAATTGTACTGGAGCAAAAAAAAAAAAGGTGTATTGATACTCCTATTTTTTGTAAAATAATGAGTAAAGAAAGATTTAAATTAATTTCACAAATTCTGCATTTGAATGACAACAAAGATTCTGATGAAAATGACAAAGAGAATTAGGCCCATCACAGATAAGATAATATTTCTTCAGAATTTTATCAAATATACTTCCCTTCCCAGAACACAGCTTATGAGGCCATCTTTCGTACGTTCAGTGTAATAAATCTAAACACCAGAATTGATAACACTTGTGGATCTAGTTCAGGCTATGACCGTATTTCATTGCACAATTGTCGCATCCTTTATTTAAAATACAAAAATCGGATTTAAAAATTTCATTGCATAATCGTCACATGTACAAATTTTGTTCCTCTACGCAGCAAAAGATCGCAAGAACTGCAGAAGGATTGCGTTGCAGGCAGTCACCACACACTGACAACGGTTACAGGATGACAGAGATCTACATTAGGGTTGATGTAAAAGGGAGATGAAGACTTTTAACCTTTTCACTCCAGTGAACTGCCGTGTGCTTTGTGCTTCGATACGGTAGACAGCTGGGAAAGTGACTTTCGTGATACATAGCATGTTTCTTGCGAGTCTACACTTACTGTTGATAAGCTTAACCATAATAGGTATTTTATTTGATCCTGTATTGACTTATCTGAATCTATATAAGTGTTATATTGTTTTATTCCTTGAACTGACATCACTGATTAAGGGAATGGATGATTTTCCTGAAACATGCATGATAAAATAAATAATTTTCAATCATTATAAGGTGTACTGACAAGGTGGACCCAACATAAAACATTTTAAATCGTTTCTTTAATAGATTCTATACTTACTTGTAGAGTCACCAGATGTTGGGACAATCAGTTAAAAGGTAAGGGTTCGAGTGACTTTTGCACTTGTCATTTTCACCACGAAATATAAATTTCATGTTTCCGTACTGACAGCTAAACTAATAATCTTTACATCACTATAACAATGATTTATTATTAAAAAAACAGCATCCTCCTTATTCATTACATTATGGTATAAAGTGAATTTAAAAAATTCAATTTCACATTTGTCACATCTATACACGTTTCGATCCCAATTGGATCTTCAGTAGATTGCTAAAAATTGACAAATACATATCATAGTTAAACACATTTAAAATTGAAGCAAAAATGATGTTGTGAATATTAAAATGTTCTTATTTAGGAAAAATTCACGCTCTGAAAAGGTCGTGTTAAAATCTTCAGTGTGCACTGTTATCCACTTGTCATATCCTCTTGGTGTTTCATTAGTTAAAAGTCTGCTAATTGGACTAGGCAGTATCTGATTATTAAGTGATGTTTTGTGATTTGGTTTGCATGAACGTTTTCTTAATAAGAACATTTTAACATTCATAAGATGATTCTTGCTTTAATTTTATATGTATGTACAGTATATGATATGTATGTGTCAATTTATAGCAATTTACTGAAGATTATCCATTTAGGATCAAAACATGTATAGCTCTGACTTAAGTTCTTTAAATTCACATTGTACCATAATGTATTGAATAAGGAAGTTACTTTTTTAATAATAAAATCACTGTTATTGTGAATTAAAGATTAATAGTTATTACTCGTAATATACCGCGTAATGAATTATGCTTTAAGGTTAAGTTTCAATATTCCACCTTTACAATACCATAAGTTTATTGTTTATTTATTTAAACAACATGATTAAATAATAATACGGGACATGTTTCGTCTAACTTGTAGACATTATACACTTCATTATCAGCTTTTGCCGATGCACCTGATTGCTGCATATCAACGGCACACTTAAGAAGAATTTTAACAACAAGCTTTACTATATCGTTCTCATGTGCGTGAATTTAAGTTTTTTTCATCAACAGGTTTTGAATGTTTGTACTTGGAACAATCTGGAACATCCTCGCTATTTTGATTGACGTGTTCGACAACCGATTTATTTTATTGTGTTTGTTCTGTCCTTGTCCTTTTTAAAGCTTTTTCTTGAATATCTTACGGCTGATGATGTCTACAAGTTAGACGAAACATGTCCCGTATTATTTAATAATGTTGTTTAAATAAATAAACTTATGGTATTGTAAAGGTGGAATATTGAAACTTAACCTTAAAGTATACGTATGACAATACGGACTTTACGATGAAATTTATTTTATGTAATAATAAATTATGTTCGCTGCCAAAGTTAGCACTTCCATAGGTAGCTTCAAAGGACTGTTGTATCGTATTGCATGGTGCATGAGAAACTGTATACTGCAGATGAAGCTCTTACATCAGGTAAAGATTTTAAAGAAAATGAAGATGGGAAAGATTTAACCCTAAAAATGCTCTGTCAAAAGCCATGGATCCACTGAAAGGAGGATGGGGAGCTTTGCATGAATGAAAATGACTACTGTAATACATGTGCAAACATATTTGACTGTACTGTACATATTTTAAAAATATGTCAACTTGACGCGCCATAGCAATGTGAACAAATCCAAGCGAGATAGTTGATAGTGTCCCGTACCTGGCCAGCCGCCATAGCCACCCATCCCGCGAGGCCTCGCATCTTCTCTCACTTTGTCGGAATGAAGAGATTTAAGGGACAGGAACAGGGTAGTTCTCATAAACCCTACAAGTTTCAGAGAGTGTAGGATGACATACAAACACATTATTCTTACCATAATCGCTAGTGGTGGATCCAGGTGTAGGGTAGTCCCTATGCCTCGACACTGCCGGAGAGAACGCTGGACCTCTGTGATCGTAGGCTGGGTATGGAGGTGGATGGTCTTTCTTCATAAGGGGTACACTGAGAAGCTCGTCCTTATCAGGCCATGATCTATCGGCATCATCCGAGGGTAACACATCCTTCTTTTTTTTAGAGAGAAGAGCATCCTCCTTATCGGTAGCACCAGACGATGACTCGTCCACGTCGAGTGCAGAAGGTTCTGGTTTCTTTTCTTGAGTCTTATCTGAATAGAGCTTACGACATTCCTCACCTGCAACAAAACAAACACATTTTTTTTCTTTTGGTAATTACAGAGTAAGAATTATAGAACAAGTATTAAACTTTAAAAAAAGGAAAGAATGTTTATGAAGTACAGTGCAAAATTTGTGATGCAGGAGCATTTGTCTCAGTATGAAATAAAGGTAAAGAGAACAATTTTTTTTTCTTTACAGGTAGTCTCTTCATTACCATGTAATTTGCTACATACAATAATTTTATAGGTACAGTAGTTTCCCTATATGGCAAACCCAGTCTTTGGGAAGTAACCTAATAAAAGTAACTGAATTACTTCAAATAAATATCTTCATTTGTAATCATTACTTGTATGAAAGTGCTTAATTTAGTTCTCGAAATAACACTGTAATTGTTATATTCTAGTATGTGATGTATACTGCGTGGAACCAGAAATGGGAAAAATCAAGCAGAATTAAAAGCTTCACCAGTGCTGAACGAGGTACTCAGTCCTCAACAGCTTCGCCATAGGCTATCATAAATGGCCTAGGCATCACTGAACAGGCATTCTAAGGAAAGGAGGATTGAGGTAGTTTCCCTTTGCTTTCCTTGCCTAGCCAGAAGTTGCTATTGCATATTAGTCTGCCAAGCCCACTGAAATGCATGCAATGACCGACTATAAGAGTGACTTTCACACCATTCATACAAATATCATTACAATGTCACCTATATAAGATATTTGAGAGGATCCCACTTGAGCGCCTCATATCTAAAAGAGATCAACATCTCATTCAAGAACATGCGGGCTTTAGATACGGAAGGAACTGCACATCACAGGTGCTCAATTTAACTCAGCACATAGAGGATGGGTTTGAGAGATATAAAATCACAGGAGTGGTATTCGTGGACCTTACAGCAGCGTACGACACAGTACATCATAGAACTTTGCTTATCAAGCTCTATAACTTCACCAGAGACTATGGTTTCACGAAGATAGTTGAAACTCTCCTGCAGAACCACTGTTTCTTTGTTGAGTTTCAAGGAAAATACAGTAGGTGGAGGGATCAACGGAATGGACTTCCCCAGGGAAGTGTCCTCTTGCCAATCCTCTTTAACATCTACACGAATGACCAGCCAAGGCCTTCCTATACAAGAAGCTTCATTTATGCCGAGGACCTGGCTTTAGCGGTCCCGTGCGACAACTTTCAAACCACTGAAATGCAGCTCTCAAATACACTTAAGCAACTTTCAGTGTACTATCAGAAGAACCGGCTACTCCAAAACCCGACTAAGACCCAGGTGTGTGCATTTCATCTTCAAAATCGAGAAACTACTAGGCAGCTGTGCATGACGTGGGAGGGTAAGCAACTGAAGCATTGTTTTACACCATCTTAGAGCGGACATTAACATACAAGAAACACTGTGTTAATTCTGGACAGAAAGTCTCAGCCTGAAATAACATCCTCCGTAAACTTGACTCAAGCAAATGGGGAGCCCCTATCCAACTGTGTTAAGAACCTCAGCTCTTGCTCTGAGTTTCTCTGCAGCTGAGTATGCATGTCCTGTCTGGTTCAGCTCAGCCCATACGAAGCGGGTGGATACAGCCCTTAATGAAACATGTAGAATAGTTACTGGGTGTCTGAAACCTACTCCCACTGACAAACTTTACTGCATGGCTGCTATTACTCCTCCAGACATTCGGCGAGAAGTGTTTGCAAGGCAAGAGAGGTCGCAGGTGGATCTCACAAACACCCACTCGTTATTTGGACATTGACCTCCGCCCAGAAGACTGAAGTCCAGGAAATGTTTCCTCGATGTCTCCAAGGCTCTGGATAAACCAACAAGAACAGCACATTGTGATATGTGGCGAACAAAAATGGGGCATCTTTCTGAATGGATGGAGCCTTCTGAACGTCCACCCCCTGTTCATCATTTGGAATGGACAACATGGAAGGCACTGAATCATTTGAGCAGTGGAGTAGGTAAATCCAAGGATAACCTTAAAAAACGGGGTTATTTGAAAGATCAGTCAGACTTCTGCGATTGTGGGGAGCAACAAACTATCCAACACCTTTATGACTGTCAGTCCTGCCCTGTTCATTGTTCACTTCAAGACTTGACTCAAGCCACTGAAGAGGGAATTGCTGTTGCCCATTTCTGAGCAGACTTTGTGTGAAACATGTTTGTGACATAAAGAGGTACTTTGTTTTGTTTGTATATAATACTTTATTTATATTTTAAGTTTTTTCAACACTATGACACAAAATAAATAAATACACCCCTCATAGCAGGGACTGTCCACTTAAGGAATGGCATTACTAGCGTCGCTCACACCTCAGTTACTTTCATATCATCAAAGCAACCGATAGGACTGGGGCCAATGAAGGTAACAAATTTGATCTGATCCATACCAGAAGAAGTGCACTGTGAGCACTAGGCCTCATCAGCAAAGGCACACTATGTTACGGGAAACACAAAATAGGAAAATATTCTCCACAAGGGTCGCCAACCTTCTGTAAGGAGATGGTGCCAGAAGAAGACTATAATTTTTTTGTTTACAAAATGCTACTGTGGCAATGACACAAACAGCTCTCATGGAGACGATGGAATAGGAAAGGGCTTAGGAGTGGTAAGGTGTGAAAATGGGAAACCATGGAAAACCATATTCTGGGCTGCCGACAGTGGGAATAATAATAATAATAATAATAATAATAATAATAATAATAATAAGTAGAAGAAGAAGAAGACCTTTCTCAATATTTCTGTAACCTTCCTTTTATAAATTAGAGCAATTAGCTGAAGAGAAATCAACGACTTAAATAATCATGCAAGGTTGTTATAAATAGCACAAATTACACAGTAATATAAAGCCATAAGAGAATACTATGATTCCTTTCATAATACACATTGGACTACAAAACCTTACATCTTACAAGAATGCACAGACATCAGCAAAGGGATTGATGTAATTTTCTTTCTTTAATAACCATTTTAAAATCTTACAAGAATGCACAGACATCAGCAAAGGGATTGATGTAATTTTCTTTCTTTAATAACCATTTTTAAAAATTGTGACCCAACTTAACAAGAGGGAGGCTCACCAAAAGGGTCAAGGAACACCCGCAACACCTTGCCCATGACTGCAGTGTTGTTCAACTTTTCTACACAGCTCCTCGCAGATTTGATTGATTCGAACACAACTCTCGCAAGGCCCAGATGTTTATTTGATATAGGATGATAGTAAATGAACAGTTCTTCCACTGCACCAAACTTCTGGACCTGGAATAGAAAAAGAAAGATCACTTTATAATGGTAAGTATTTCTATATGCTACTGAAAACAGAATATGGGCTAGTTTTCAATTTCCTCAGGGTTCAAATCTGAAATACAAGTCATCAGAGAGGGAGCAGTCAAAGTGCATGCCACTCACTAGTGCAGGACGACACCACTAATCACTGTGAGTTAGGAGCACTAAATGTGTGATATTTGGCACAGATGCACACAAAATTTTGGTGCACTACATCACAAAATACCTCCCTCTGAAGCACATAAGGAAATCCATAGGCACCTGACTTGCAAATAATTTGTGATATTTGAAGCCATTTCTCTCAGTTATGACACAGGTAATTTATAACCACAACAAATCTTGAAGATGATACATCTCAATGAGAGAATTCAAAAGACAACCACTGTGGATTTTGTCATCTGAATTATAACTATGAGAATTACAATAGGCTGTACCAGACAGGAGAATACAGTAAATAAAATGATAGGAAAGACAAGAAAGGACAGAGTAAGAAATGAGGACGTCAAGAAGGAAATCAGAGTGGAAAAGCTTTATGACAAAATGGAGATACACTCTAAGGTTTGGACACGTTAACCCGTTAACTGGAGAGCGCACAATATGGTAACCAATATAATGGTCCGTTATTGGACATTATAAATTTTCCAGCTAACTCATTCTTGGTTGCCTGCGTTTCGCCCTCGTGTGCTAAGTTAGGCTCGTCAGTTGGGACTTAGCACACCACCCAAGACGCAAGGCTAGTGCATACCGTGGAGGCCACTGCATAGGCTATTTGAAGCCACCAGCAGTGCCAATGCACTATGAGAGCTATGTCTCATTTCCAAAAATAGATGCCTGCCTGGCCATCAAATAGCCTATGCAGTAGCCTCCACGGTATGCACTAGCCTTGCGTCTTGGGTGGTGTGCCAAGTCCCAACTGACAAGCCTAACTTAGCACACGAGGGCGAAACGCAGGCAACCAAGAATGAGTTAGCTGGAAAATTTATAATGTCCAATAACGGACCATTATATTGGTATTATAAATTTACTCATTCGGGACAAATATTTTAGGTTCCCTATGGGAACCAACATCTACATCAATATGGTAACTCCGTTCTGGTGGGGACGAATTTTCGTAACTCGAAAAATAATCAAATAAATTCAAGAAACATTCCAAATTTTGAAGTACTTTACAACAGATTGCTATCTATATCCTAATTCTGATATAGAAAGTGATTTTTCGCCTGTTTGTTAATATTTGCAGGTGTTTTAGTTTTGGAGCAAAAAGGACCTAAGTCTCGTACTAACTTCTGTATATTACAAATATATATTTCTTTTCGGAATATCTATATTTTCATATTAATTTCAGGAAAATTAAAAGCATATACACTGCAAATACACTTTATCATTAAATAATCTACAATTTCTGAAATAAATACCGCACTTGAGAAAAATACATTTCATGCAGGGTTTGGAATCGCAGTAATAAGTTGAAAGTAAGTCCTTACAATGGTAGCCTGGTTCTAATAGTCTTCTTAAAATAATTACTTCTTTATCACAACGAATTTACACATCAGGACTGATTTCACTAATTATACACTGTACCATTCCATTGCCCTGATTATGTCAAAACGAGATGTTAGTATCGTAACTTTTGCCATGAATCACGATAAAATGTCAGAAAATATGCAGTAGAAAAATATGTTGCAAGAAAATACAGACATATGGAATTAAATAGGCCGTGAATATGTTGAAAGGAAATACAGACATGTTGAATCAAATAGGCCATGAACGGGAAGTAAAAATGTTCAGACCTACAAAATCCAAATGGCCGTGATTAAGATAAATGCAGAACTCTTAAAGTGTTAAAACTGGCAAAGTGAACAATCGAATATATTACGTTGAATATCAAGACCAAGTTATGTAAGGAAAGTAACACGCAAAGAAAAGGAGCTTGTTTTGGAAAGAAGGTTTCTTGAATAACTGAAGAAACGAGTAGTAATACAGAAACATAACGTTAATTTTCGTATATGCAACAAGATTATTAAGCACAATAACTAATACGAGAAGGAAAAGAATAGCTGTCGGTAGTCTAGAATTGAATAGAAAATTTAACAAGGATTACTTTGAACAGAAATTAGAAATCACTAATTTGAAGTATATTCTCATCAAACAAGGAGATATATAAAGCATTTTTATAAGTCATTTGATCTGAAATATTATTGCCTACGGTGTTATAATCTACTTTGTATAGTAGAAATAAAATTCAAGAGAATATAATAGTTAATAGAAGTATGAAACTAATGATATCTTTAAATATGTTTCTGACGCATGTATACGACGGCATCGTGTTGAGCAACTAAGCTGAGAATAGGATTGGCATCCGACGGAGACCAACCAGCTGATTCTCCGAACCTGAGACTGGTAACCACAACCCGGACATGACGCAGCCATAACCTGGAGATGATGTCGCAAAGAAGAACGAGATGATTCCCATCCCAGTCCAGTAACGCGGGCAAAATAAGCTAAGTTCCATGAAATTAACTTGTAGATTATACATATTTAACCTAATATGTAGTTAGTTGATATATGTGTTGTTATGAATGAGAGGTCGACATATGTATCTTCCAGATAATTTCAATGTGCAGTGTCTTCGCGAAAAAATTCATAATATTGTTTTAATGACGGATTTAGGTAGTCCTCAACTACATAAGATAACAGTCATATATAGGGAAGATAATATTCACTAGTGAAGAACTTTGATAATAATTCTTCGACTTATTTCCAAAGAAGTATACCATGATCAATGTGATCCAATATAGTTGAAATGCGAAATGGAAAATAGATTGACTTGCAGGATATTGAGACTAGATTCAACACCAACCTACCACCAAATGTAAGTAAATATAAGCCTGATATGTTCATTCTTTGACAAGAAAAGTGTATCTCTTATATGAATGGTAATTAGAGACCCATAAAGCGTCATTGTGTTAAGATATCGAATTTTTTAATTATACGTTGCCAAGAAAGTATTGATATTTATGTGTGTGGCAGAAAACAAATACGACGGAATTATGAGGTTAGAGTTGTGAGTATTATGATTGATATATATTCGTTGACACAACTGTGTGGAATTATGGTATTTACGACAAAATATGATGAGAGATATTTATTTAAGGTTAATTGATGAAACATTTCGCGACACAATTCTAATTTTAGGTTATATTTGTCGTGATAGCAATGTGAATTATGGAGTGACGTGTAATGTGGGTTGATGTGATATACATATGGTGATATTTGTTTATTGAACTTACAGGGTAATAACGGTGTACGATCATCAAAAGATCATTTCCAAATAACTGATATTATAGTATAGTCATGGTATTTTCAAGGAGAATTTCAGATATTGCATAGTATTTTAACTGGTGTAAGTCGAAACAATCGATCATTGATGAAAGTGTCTTCGTAAATTTTATGTTACTGCCATTAACAAATTAAGAAATGTGATCTACGGTACCCCTTGAATTTTCGTGACCAGGTGATAGAATTTAAGTTAAGATTTGACCTTGGTAGAGGTATGACCTGTTTATAAAAATGGCAAGGCTATGTGAGAGAACTACATATTATTCAGGAAATATTTCGGATATTTATCCAGTTACAGATAATAAATATATATATATATATATATCATTTTTGTTTATTTGTTGATATATTATAAAATGTAGCCATTGGAAGCTATGCTGATGGAACTTTACTTATTCTGCCTACATTATGAAGTTAGAAGTGGATAGCATGAGAGTAGTGATCTGAGGTTATAAAAGTAAAGAGGCATTTTTGACATTCAATATTTTGACATTCGTCCTTTTTGAAATTCAACATTCTTGTCATTCATTATTTTTGACATTCAATATTTCTGACATTCACTATTTTGACATTTCTCCTTAATAATTTCAACATTTTTCTTTTAATATGTTAATAATTTAACTTCAATCAAGAATTTTCTTTATCTTTCCAAATGAGATTACGATGTATGCAAATGAATGTTTAAATAATTTATTAATTCATCCTGAGTTACTACATGGTTATAAATAAAGCTAGGATTTAAGAATTTAAATTATTATTATTGCTAATTTTAGTATAGAAGGTTAATTTTTAAGATAATTTCTTGGAGGATGATGGTGGCTGAACTTGAAAGTTGATTATAATTACATTTCAGGAACAGATGGATATGCAGACGTACTAGAAAATAAGAGGTGCAGTTTCCCAGTCGAGTCCACGTAAAAAAAAAATTAATTATATATATATAATCTTAATCCCTGAGATGTATAATCCAGTTAGCTAGAGATTTTCTTGAACGCCGACGTGTAATTATCATAGAGGAAGGAGTAGAAGACCATTCGCCATAAATAAATTAGTCTTTCACCCGAATGTTAGTGTGCTTCAAGAAAATTTATCACCAACTGTAGAGCAAGGAAAGAGAAAGATGCCATGGGACTAAGCGGATCGGTTCATAAAAATTTGTCGCCAACAATGGGGTTTGAAAAGGAGAGATCGACACCACAGTCAAAAAACATGTCCGCGCAAAAATAATTTTTGCCGGGTTAGGCAAGAAAAATATTCCCTACGCACTGCACAATACACTATTCACACAGTTTACATCTCACGCACTGTTTTTACACATCTTGCATGTGATAAGCATGGAAACATGGAGCTGCACAGAGAGCGACATCGCAGTCGCTGCACCTGTAGATTGTTTCACGGCTCTCTCTTTTCGCCAGACACACCACGCACCTCTTCACACCATGCTGCCTTTTTCTCGATGGTGGATTCACATTAGGAAAATGTCTACTGCTGAATCTTTCTGTGGGAGCAGCGGGAAGTGGTCTACCTGAAAGGACAGGCATTGCTTCAGCAGGGGTTGATCCTGTGTACTTTTCAAGGATTTTATCGATGAGGTGAATTCCGAACTGCAGGTGATTAAATTTTCCTCCATGATGTCGGAAAATGATGAATGAATTGAATACCACGAGGTCCAGAAGATGCCGGAAAATTTCCTGGTAATATTTCTTCATTCGCTTCCTTGCTGTGGAGTACATAATGATGTTCTGATGGGAAAGATCAACTTCCCCCATAGAATCATTGTAGTCAATGCAAACTACTACAGGTTTCTCTTTGGTTTCGTCCTTTCCTCTGATAGGAACAGTTCGCATTTCAGCATCGTGGATACTACTGAGCATGCAAACGTCTCTCTTGTCCTTCCATTTTAGAACTGCGAGTTTCTTTCAATAAGCAGCTGTTACCCCTCATTTCTTCAGCTTTTTACTCATAATTCCTTAGGGAGATTTTTCCGGCTGGTTCTTACTGTACCCACTGCATCAGTATCGAGGTGATTTAGCAGGTCGTATAATTCAGGGCTGTTATAATAGTTGTCCATTCCTATCAGGTATCCTTATTTCAGTAGATTATCTGCCAGAGTACACACAATTCTCATCGGCTTGGAAGACTGTGATAGATCAATGCCATGGACTTCATTGTTGAGTTCTGTTGATTTTCCTGTGTACCACAACATATTCCACACGTAACCAGTTTTCACTTCGCAAATTTTGTAAGATTCCATTCCGAACCAGGACCAAGGCAACCTTTCCATAAAAGAAGGCTTTCGTCTATGGATAGCTGGTCATTCGGGATGTAAGCCTGTGGAAACATTTTCACAACGTGATCGAAGACTGGCTTTACCTTGTATAGTTTAGGAGACATCTGAACATCGTATGCCTCATTGTCATAAAAATGGAGAAATTTCAAGAGAAGGAAAAACCTCTTTTCCGTCATGATCTTGTAAAATATGGGCATGGCCAGTAACTTGTTACGAGAAAAATAATGCCCCATTGTAGGTTTGTGGATAACCCCTTGAAGAAGCAAAAATCTGAATAAAAGTTTTATTTCATCCTTACTTGTAGGAATCCAGTCTTTTTCCCTACTCCACCGCTTCATTGTGTTCACCAGTGTTCTCTCACAAATTTTCTGTTGAGCATAAATATAAGTTTCCTCAGCACTATACTGAGAGATAGTATCGTCCACAAACAGTTCGTAAATATCCTCTGGAGTCTTTACATCCAAGAACTGTCCTTTTACTCCAGGAATGAATTTTTCTGGAAATTTACTCCTTTTCTGTCCATCTTCTACCCACGTAATAGGCCCTGACATATCACTGCAGTTTGAATCTGACTGTATCTCTCCATCATCACTGTCGTCACCCAAGGTGTCACTTTCGAACCCGCGACCATTCACTGTGATAGCACCAGAATGCTGTCCCATGTCACTTGTGCCTCCTTCTCCAGAGAACGAATTATCTTCATTATCTGAATGGAAGTCACTGAAGTCATCGTCCTCGTCGCTAAACTCCAACATTTCATGTACAAGTGAACACAAGCTGTCATCACGTAATTCTTCAACTCAATGTCGTTTAGAAGACAAAATTACTGAAAAGTACTCTCATGAAACAACAGAAGTGCAACGCACCTATAAGTTCAAATTCACTCCTCCCTGTAATTACAGTACTCCTTTTCACACTGATATACTATTCAGTTCCCAGTCTCATAAAACACTAAAGCATTCAAGTAAGCACATGGCAAGAATGCAGCTGATTAGCCTAGTTCTGTGCGAGGTGAACACATAGCACGCTTTTGCGCGGAAGCAAATTTTGTTGAATGACATACAGCTCTGTCTGTTCTGTTTCTGTCACGCGGAAGTACTTACTAAAAATACCACTTGATGACAGGAGCATGCAGATAACGAGGACTGAATTTCATAACTTTGGCTAGGCTGAGAGTCAAGGGAAAAAATAAAACAGCAGCGTACGACTGAAGGCGCTCTCCCCACCTGGCTGGTTATTTTCTCGAGCGACTTATGTCGCGCTCCCCAGCATACGGGTTAAGACGATGGAAGAGGGAAGGATGCTGAAGCAGATAGGAGAGGGGAAGGCAAGAGGGAAAACCAGACTATGGTGGTTGAAAACAAAGAGTAATATAATTAGAAGAAATCACTTTCACTTCAAATAATTTCACTGCCGTGGCTACAGACATTCTCGATATATTCCTGTGCTTACTTATGGACTGGAGTTAATAAGGGAACACCTACCAAAGAGGCAATTAAGGGAGGTTGAAAACCTAAAAGCGAGATATTTGAAAAAGGTGCTAGGACTCTCAAAATACATGCGGTCTTGCTACACTTATGTACTGGTGAGGGAAACATTTCTAGTAGAGGACTCTGAGGCTACAATTGCTCTAGCCAGCTACAGCTGCATACCCGAAACTATTCGAGAGTTGCAAACGAAAAGGAATAACATGGATGAAGAATTCTACTCCACCATGGCTATGCAAACCAAAGACTGGATTGAAGTAAAATACCAGCTGAGGCACTTAGTGACACATTTGGCAACGCATGGTTTCCACCACCGAATTTCCAAGCTGAAGTTGTTCCACGAGGCAACGGACGAATGCATTTGCGGTTTGTGCAGAAAAAAGTGTGAAAAATATCAAGTCATGAAATGTACCAACAGAACAGCATCACTGACACAATTCTGTTAAGAATAAGTTTTAATGTACTCCTATGCCCATAGGGTGCACCTTCCTCCTTATTATTATTATTAGAAGAAGAAACTGGATTAGAACACAGCTAAGAAGGAACAATGGTGGGTGGACAGAGGAAGATGGAAAGGTGTTATAAACATCCCAATCCAGCAGCAGCTAGATGAGGGAAATTATAATTATGATGATGTCATTAGTCTATAAATCTATGATGGTTTGTTTACATCATAGAAACATTTAAATAAAGTTGTGCTTTGTGCCTGCAGCAATTTTTTCTTACCTGAAGGAAATGAAGAATCTTGAAGAGCAAGGTGTCTGTGTGAGTTTTTAGTTTCAAACTGGCCAAGTTATCCACAGAGACCCTGAGTATGCTGCCAGACGCTACTGGGAATGTCTGTATGAGCCAGAAGCAGGGTAATGAAAGGCATCAGCATTTCACATCCAGAAGACCATCCAATGAAACCGATGCATACTCTGGGCAGTTGTCAACGTTGTGTAATTACATTCATGTTGAAAGAGAACAGAGAAAATAATCTGTTGATCATCCAGAAAATAGTAGAAGACGTGTAGAAATTAGTAAAAGTATGTATCATGTGATTTTGATGTGAAAACTCTACAGGCATCAGAGTACTGTGAAATATGTTCCACAGTTACTGATGGATAAACAACTGTGTTCAAATGAGGATAGCTTTTCGTGGATTGTTTTATCTTTTATAAGATGAAAACCAGTCTGAAAGGACATTGTTTGCATTGTTGTTAGGGGAACTGCAAACAATTCCACAAAAAGCATTCCAGAAAACAGAATAGGAAAAAATTTTGAGGGTGGCAAACAATACTTTGAAAGGGATAAATCTAATAATGCCTGTGAGAGATGCTAATCGTTGCACAGCTTCTACAATGTGAATGGAGCCAGCGAGCAAAACAATAGCACTGGTGAATTATTGAGGCCTGCGATAACAAAGCTCCTAGAAGTTGGAAGCTGATTAATAACAGATCAGGTGCCCAGATTGATCTACTATTAGGTACTACAAGTGGCAATAATACTGGAAAAGATATTACAGAGGAGAATGAGAAGAGGGATACTCGTAGGAGGAGAGTTGCAAGAGGGAAGTGGAAGATCTACAGTGGATCCAATCTTCAGTATGAGGTAATTCATTGAAAAGAATTGGGAATATGGAAAGGATCGGGTTATGAAATTCATAGATCTAACAAAGGCATACGATGGAAAAGGTTTGGAAAACCACGGTCAAAAATGAAACTGGGTACACGAACTGTAGGAATGGTGGAAGCAACTGCATCAGCAGCGTACAGACTTTGTTTGGAAAGACGGAATGATATGGAGGAAGACAGGGGAGTGTGCTGTCTCCTCTTTTGTTCCTAATGGTTATGGACTAAATTGTAAAGGGGACAAAGGAAGCATATGGAAATAGGGAGATGAAGTTATTACTATTTGTAGACAATATTGTAGTCTGGGGAATGAACAGCAAAGAAATACAAGAACAACATGATACACTGAATGCAAAAATTGAGAACTGCAGTGAGAAAATCAGCGCAGAGAAAAGCACGACCATGGTGATATCAAGAGGAGAAAGACAAGGAAAAGGCATTGTGAAAATTGGTGGTAAAAGCCTTGAAATTGTTGACAATTTCAAATACCTAGGGAGTAAATTAATGTAGAATAAAAGGTTGGACATTTGAGATTTGCAACAGGGTTCAACAGGGCAATGCGTTCTAAAACAGGGTAAGAAACCTTGTCTGGAATAAGGAAGTACCAAGGAAGTGTTAAGAGTTAATATACTGCACCGATATTGACATATCTGGCTGTGGCATGGAGTAGAGAGGAGAGTAGCATTCAAGCCAGCGAAATGAAATACCCAAGAAGTATGATAGGAAAGGCAAGGAAAGAGTGAGAAATGAAGATATGAGGAAAGTTGGAATGGAAAACCTAAATGAGAGAACTGATCAATCACTACTGATCTGCATTTAGGGCAGTCGCCCAAGTGGCAGATTCCCTATCTGTTGTTTTCCTAGAGAGATGCCTGTGAGAGATGCTAATCGTTGCACAGTTGCTACAATGTGAATGGTGATGGGCGTAAACTAAGATGGTTTGGACATATAAAGAGGATGGAGGAGAAAAAAATACCAAAACAGATGATGGAGATGAAGTTTAAGGGATAGAGAGTGAGAGGGAGACCTAGTAACTCCACTGAAAATCACTGGTAAAGATCTATGTCCACCCTGTCAATACTATAAAAACTGAGAAAGCAGACATAGATCTTTCAGTGGTGTTATTAGATATAAGTCAATACAGACCAAAATCAAACCATAACTTATTGTTAAAATAATAAGTAAAGGAGACCTAGAACAAGTTGGATTGATTCAATAAAGAGGAGTGCAAGAAGGAGAAACTTGGACTGGAACAACAAGACGGAAAAGGAATAGTGGAAGGAGAGAGGAATGTGGAGAAGTGCCATAAATGCCCTGACACGGCAAGAAGTGGATAATGGGAAAGGGGGAGGATGATTAGGAACTACTAGAACCTTCGATGGGTCTTTATAAAGTGTGCAACTGACACACCTTAGCAGTTATGAGCATGTCAACTGCAAGTGAAAGTAAGCAGTACAAAAGTGGTCATGAGTCCGTGATGTGTCATTCAACAGGAGAGAGTGCATCAGATGCCTACGTGTAGTTCAATGAGGCTGCTATTGTGAACATTTCTGGAACAACACTGCGCTGTGAGAAGCAAGCATTACATAGTTGGTGGTACGTACTGTTCAATATATCAAGATTCAGTAACAGAAACAACTTGACAACCGTGATACACATTAGAAACTTCAAAACATTACGTTGCTTTCTATGAATTCTCAATGGCAGTTCAATATAATAGTAACCTTTTCCTTCTTTAGCGTTTATCCTGCTGCTGGCAGGATCTGCTGTTTTGGCTCTCTTACACAACTTGATGTAATTGTGAGCCTCATCAGGGTGAATGCCAGTTACCTTAACCCACTTGACTCATTTGACGTTCTCTAATGGAAACAAGAAATGTCCACCTATTCAATACCATACAACGTTCTAACATAATTTATAACATTTTATTATTATTTATTATTTTATTTAATGTTATAAATTATTTTATAACGTTGTATGGTATTGAATAGGTGGACCTTTCTTGTTTCCATTAGATTCTCGTTCAATACGGAATTAACATGAAGTTTTTAAACTTGAAGGATTGGATCATTTGAAGTTGCTGATAAACTTAACGATAATAGGTATATTATTTGATCCTGTATTGACTTATCTAAATCTATTAACAAAACTATTTTGGGTCTACCTCGTCAATACACTTTTAATGATTGACAAAAAATTTATATATATTATATCATACATGTTTCAGGAACAATATGCATTTAATTCATCAGTGTCAATCATCATTTGACATGACATTCATGACAGCATTAGCCAGGCCTTAAACTCAAATGACAAAACATTCATGTGCTGCTTGAAGTCGTATGTACTAACTTATATTTTGATCATCCCTGCAAGGATTTCCCTTTGCGAACTTCTATGAACAGAACAGGAATGTGCTTGTTTATCAGAAACTACAACTGCTGTAACCGTACTGAATTTATGACAGGTAATATTGAAGAGAGGTTTTGTGTACGCCGGACTGTGCGATTATCAGCAGATCAGATGGTGAAATTGGGCGAACTGTTGCCATATTCGGTAGTAATTACGCGTGCAATGAACACAGCTTACCATTTACTTTCAACCTGCAATTTTATTTCCTCTAATAAACTCCATTTCTTATCCCCTTTTTCATAACAGCTTTGGATCTTCAATGGCAGGTTTAAAAATGGTTGGCTTCCTAATTTAGATACATCACACTGCACAATTTTTACAAGGGTTATTTATATTACTATTTCTTTCTTTATCAGTTTACCATCCAGGGTTGGTTTTTCCCTCAGGCTCAGCGAGGGATCTTACCTCTACCACCTCAAGGGCAGTGTCCTGGAGCATGAAACATTGGGTCGGGGGATAAAACTGGGAAGGAGGACCAGTACCTCGCCCAGGTGGCCTCACCTGCTATGCTGAACAGGGGCTTTGTGAGGGTGAGTGGTGAGGAAGATGGGAAGGGATAGACAAGGAAGACGGAAGGAAGCGGTCGTGGTCTTAAGTTAGGTACCATCCCAGCATTTGTCTGAAGCAGAAGTGAGTTAACCAGTTCAAGGATGACTGAGGTGGGAAGAGAACCCCCCCCCCCTCTACTCAGTTCACCTCCTGAAGCTGAGTGGACCCTGTTCCAGTCCTCGTACCACATTTCAAATTTTGTGGTAAAGCTGGGAATCGAACCTGGGCCTCCAGGGATGGCAGCTAATCACACTAACCACTACACCACAGAGGCGGACTATTTACATTATTATTTACATATATTTACAATATTTCTGTCAATTTTCTTCGTTTGACAAATCACTATGTTCTGATAAATCAGTGCTGCTGTCATTCATAAAATTATGACTGGCTCGAAATGAGGGCAATTTTCAGACAGTTCACCTTTCTCCCAGTAGTGGTCTTGAATTTTCTTAGTGTATTTAATACACTGCTTCCAGAGTTCAGGGGTTATAGTACTAAAGGCTTCTCGGCATAAAGCGTTCACTGCCGCCATACCTCCATCATTTTGTAATGTGTTAGCCGTATTTGTGTTTGCTATTTTCCCTTTTACATAAGCCCAAATGAGCTGGATTGGATTAAGCTCGCAACTCGCAATGGGTCACTGGTAACCAAACAAGATGTACATCTGGTCGAAGTCGTTTAGTCAGTTGTTCCAGCTTCTTTACTGGTGTTTGAAAATAAGGCCTGGCAAGGGTAATCAGCTCTGATTTAGTTAATTTGTTATAATCATTGCCAGAATAAATTTGAAAAGACAGGTGGAGGGGAAAAGACCTGCAAAAATACCTAAAACCCAATGGATGGAGATGATCAAGGTTGATCTAGTTACCAGAGGATGGACAGTGGATGATGTTCTCCATGACAAGTTGTATATGGACAGGAAGAAGTGGAAGAGGCTCATTAATAGTACCCGGGAAACTGGAACGGTACATTGATGATGACGATGATGATGATATAATCATCAACTCCAGGTGGTAATGAAATATTCTTTGATGATATCCAAGATATAATTTCAGGTTTTAGCCATGACATGTTTGGGTTTTTAGTTGAAGGATCGACCATCGTATGATATGGAGCTTGATCTATAACAACAACCGACCTTTGAATCAATAAACTCAGGACTTTCGTGAACCATTCTTCATAATGAGTCAAGTTCATCTCATTGTGGTAATCACCACTCCCTTTCTTGCCAATAAAATTAAGTTCTGTACTGTCAAGAAATCTTTCTTCACTTCCGGTGTGTAAAATTATGATGCGTTTCCCAGCTCCAGACGGCATTTTGTACCCTCCACACCACCCATAAATTTGCTGAATGTACCCTCTGTAATTATTATAGTTGTCAAAGTTGTTTTCTAAAGCATCGATCATGTTTTCTTACCAGCCATACTTCATCGTATGGTTCTGTCCACACCAGGTCTCGTCTGTAAAGATGTTGTAGTCCTGCGCTCTTAGTCTCTAATTCGTCTAAGTATGTCGGGATGCAGCAGTTGTCACAGATTCCATTAGCACTGATTTTCTGTTAGGTTTTTGAATTGGAATCCCAAGCTTTTACCTACTTTCAAAAGCGTAGAAAATGACATATCAGGAAAATCTGCCACAGTTTCATGCAGAGGCTTTTAATTGGGGGGAATACCTTATTCATATAAAAATCATATATATTTCTTTGTATTGTGCACAAAGTAAAATCGAGTTGGAATTTCGGATGCCCTGACCGATCTCACACACTGCTTCTTTCTTGATCTGGATGACGTATTTCCATCATTCAACTTTGAAGTGACTCATACTCTCTTCAATGACGACGGCGATAATCCAAGACAATCTGCCTCTTTCTGGTACACAGGGAGCCTCTTGTCCGTTACTTCCCCCTCCCCTAACTTTGAAAGAAACAAATAGCACTCAAAATCATTGAAAGTTCATCCTCTGATAACTGCGGTCTCGGAGGCGTCCGAGTACGTATTTGACCCATAAACAACCTCTGGGGAATAAGAAATTTAAAAAAAAAAACTTATTCATTACAACTTTGAAACACATGAAAAGATATTTTAGATCGAGAAAACACTGCCATTTCAAAACTTTCACTAATATCTCTATTTAGTTCATCTATAATATCATCACTTGTGTCCAGAAACTCCATAGCATCATTTGTAATTTACAAAAGAAGAAACATTCACAATTATATTTACGAAAACCAAAAATATTTATAGCTACGAAGAGCACAAACATCTATCCACATCGGCGGCAATCGTAACACTGCTGAAACCTGTAGGCTATCGGCGCACCAAACTCTTACACTGTAGGGAGTATACGCATTTCCGTCAGAGACCACCACCATACAGGACTAAGATTTGTACAGCGACACTATTCGAACAACTGGAAAAGTTCCAAAAACTGCCACCAGATGTCATACAAATATGTTAGTAAGCAATAAAGTTCTTAGTACTAGCCTAAAACAACAAATGCCGTGCTCCCTCATGTGGGACCAAACGTCAAATGCCGCGCGCACTCTACTGACTGTCCTTAGGTGCACTCGTCAACAGGTTAAACAAGGAAAATATTGGTATAATTCACTCTGCAATAGGCCTATCGGTTTGTATGAAATTAAACCTAAACTCAAGTGGCCATAATACAAAATCGGACAGTAGTCGTTGAGAAGCCTATATCCAACTGCAGAATGCCAGGTTGCCTGTTTCCATGAGAGATATTTCATTTCTCTTCAGCCACCATATCTGGGAGGCGCCCTTTATCCACCAACTGGAGATTCATCCTCTAGAGCTTACAGGCTCCCACAAGGGCATAATTTAACTATAATATAAAACCCTATTCTAAAAAATGAAGAAAAACTTTTTTTAAGGTCATGATTTATTTCATGAACACCACAGAAAAACAAAATGTAACTTATCAATAAATTTTGCTGCTGCACTTCTGTTTCTGAACTAACTGTAATCGAGTTAATTCGATTTTAACATTGTGTTCTCCGTGCAACCATCAAATTCTATTTACTTGGAACTCTTTTTTTATGCTGCAGTGATTTGTTGGCTACGGTTTCAACTCCATAGTTTCTTTGTGTATGAATAAATGACAAGGGAATAAACATTTTTATCTTCTCTCACCCAGAAGTAAACACAATGATGTACATCATAGCTTCATGTGCTACCATAGTATGCAACCTGAGGAAATTCTCTCAGTTTTGGAAGAGATTAATTTTGACAATGATGAAAGTGATATACTAGTGTTGTAGTGGTGGTGGTGATTATTGTTTTAAGAGGAAGTACAGCTAGGCAACCAACCTCTATTAATATTAAACTGAAGGAAAATTGGAAGGGATCCAACAATTCAAAAAATGAAGGTATTGGCCAATAACGGACAAGGGCGTGAAAACAAAAGGCTCTTTAGGCCTCCATAAGTAATACTGTTGGGTCAGAAAAGAATAAATTTTGATCAAAGGAGGTTTGATAGGATAGATGAAAGTAGAGGATCCTGGCACAAGTAAGTGGAAGCAATGCCAGGACTCTGATAAAGATCCTATGGTCGCCAACCTACGCTTTTAGTCGCCTCATACGACAGGCAGGGGATACCATACCGCCCTTACCCACAGGGGCTATGCAGGGGAAATTTTGGAAAATTATAATGGTAATAAAGTACCAAGGGGTAATGAGGAACGGTGATGATGATTATTGTTTTAAGAGGAAGTACAACTGGTCAACTATCCTCTTAACACTAACCACAAGTCCAACACTTCAAACAATGAAGATGTCAGCTGAAGAATGGGAATGGTCCACAACAGGCATGAAAATGAAAGACTCCCTCAGCCTTGCAAACCTAATACCGTTAGGGTTGGAACTGAACAAGATTCAACCAAGGCAGGTCAGATAGGAAAGTTGAAAGTGATGAGTCTGACACAATTAAATGGAAACAATACCAGACTCAGCTACAGGACCTCTGGACACCAATCCACACTCCCATGTTCAGAGCCCTTGGTTCCCCTTTAACAGCCTTTTATGACAAGTGAGGGATACAGCTGATGGATTCTACTGCCCCCAATATGATCTGGCGGTGATTTTTTACCAGGAACCAAAATCAGGCATACTGAATACTGATTTTACTCTCCAGAATTCTGAGAACTATAGTATTCTGAAGATTTTGTGATAAGAAAACTTGAATTAATTTTGTAGACGAAACAGATTTTATAAAAAGGCAGTTGAGAATAAATCAAATAATCCAGCACTGGGGTTGCAGAGAAAAGGTTAATGAAGAAGCGTAGGTCTTCAAAACACTTTTTACTTTTAAATTTGATTATATTTATTCCAATGACTTCTCCTTATTCCCGAATGGGTCACCTAGAACCACGCTGAATCAACATATTTTCAGCCTTCTTTCTTCCCCAGTAGTTCTCCAATCTTTAAGTCTGTACAAGTTTCCGTACCTCCGACCATTTACCTTGTGTTCTTCTTCAAGTACCATGTCCAGTTCCATAGATGTTGGCGATCACCCTGGAGAAAACATCCCTTTCTTTAGCTAACGTTAAAAGCTGTTCTGTGTTGTTGATGAAACTCCAGTCTTTGATGTGTGGGAGCCATAACATAGGTGGTCCACCACCTCCTCTTTCCTTGTAGTATGAGGTGTAGAAGCCCGTACTTTCTACCTCATAGAACTTGGCCTAAATAAGCTGTTTTCTTGGTTTATGATGATGTTTGCAAACTCACGCTCAGCTCTAGTTCTCCTTGACACTTCATTATTGGTTACAGTCTCAGCATTCTCTTATGTAACCACATTTCAAAGGCCTCTAATCTGTTCATGGAGGAAGCTTTGACAGTCCAGGTTTCTCAAATCCCTTTGTTTGCACTATAAGTCTGATTTCATTCCAGTCTAGTAGATTTGGTGATATTAGTTCAATAAGGTCTTTCTACTGACTTCTATTAACTGACTTTTCTGAAATGTTGTCACAAAATGAACAAAAACATGAATTACATCAACAGTTACTCACCATATCTGATAAGAACATCTTGTCGATGTTGTCATTGAGATTACAGATGGTTACCTCCAGGGGAGGTGGCTCGCCCACATAGTAAGCATCGATCTGTGAAACAGAAGTGCCTTGTTAATTAACAAGAAACCTCTCTCCAAAATAATTTGTGTTAATTTATAGAAGTTCTTGACTGAACTTTTTATGAAAACCTACATGAGAAGATCACAAAAGTACACATATCGAGCAAAAAACCAGCAATATTCTCACCTCACAGGATATATGTTTTTGTTCAGAACAAAGTTGAAGATAAATTTTGACATTCCACATTTTAAAAAGACTAAATGTAAATATATGACAAAAGACTGTAAAAAATAATGATCTCTCTCAGTTTACATCTATTATTTCAAGAAAACTGGCATAACTCCGGAAGTAGAAGTTCACACAGGGTACTTAACTTCTTTGGTACGAGTGGCATAAAATTACAGAAGCAGAAAATATGGCTCCTCCCCATACCTTCAACAAAAAACTCAGGGAAAATGGAAGAGAGCATTTACAGGCATCCAAAAAAAATCTTCAATATTTGGCAGCATTACAGCACTAGAGATATACATCCCCACAAAACTTCAAATAATAAATTTTGAAATGAGTGTTCAGACTGAATATTAGAACAACTAGCTACCAAAACCACACTGTACTTCAAACAATCTTCTCGTGATGAGTATAAGAATCATTAGGTACAGAATAAAAAAACGTCAACTGAACATCAGTGAGAACCGAATCCACAACCTTCAGATTTGTGTTCCTTTTCAACAGAATAAGAACGACTGAAGTAAGTTTAGTTCAATGAGGAGACCATCCAACGCAAAATCTAAAGGTTGTGGGTTCAGCTCTCACCAGTCTCAGTTGAACATTTTTGAGTTGCAATTAACAATTCTTTTTACAGAAAAGATATAGGCTTATGGCCTTATGCCATGTCAAGAAAACAAGGTGGAATTCTTTACGTTTTGCAGAGAACTTTGCTACGGGTCTTCAGAAGAAAATCTCGATGGCTTCTTTTACAATTTGCAAGGCTATGGAATTCCCTTCCAGTTAGTGTTAGGAATTGCACTTCCTTAGCTTCTTTCAAGTGGTATTGCCGAGATTACCTATTAAATGTATGACCAGCTTGTATGAATGGCAGTATGAATTGGAAGAATGAATGAGGTTAGGATTTATATTTTGTTATATTATTTCATTATTCTGTTTTATAAAGTTTATTAGATACGTGGTTAAGTGTAAGAGAGGGCCGTGAGCCTTAACTTCAAAATAAATAAATAAATAAATAAATAAATAAATAAATAAATAAATAAATAAATAAATAAATAAATAAATAAATAAATAAATAAATAAATAAATAAATAAATAAATAAATAAATAAATAAATAAATAAATAAATAAATAAATAAATAAATAAATAAATAAATAAATAAATAAATAAATAAACAAACAAACAAACAAACATATATATTTGAAGCCCAT
The DNA here is from genome assembly GCF_040414725.1 of Anabrus simplex. NCBI lineage: Eukaryota > Metazoa > Arthropoda > Insecta > Orthoptera > Tettigoniidae > Anabrus > Anabrus simplex. The sequence continues at coordinate 195,760,695 of NC_090279.1, forward strand.
ATATTTTAAAACCACTTACATAGGTCAAACAAAACTTAATGTCCACATCAGATACAAAGAACACTAAAATGTATAGGAGATTCGAGTGGAATTCAGCCTTCGGACAACTCACACCAGGTCAAAGACATCAACCAGACCTTAAAATCGTCGTTGTTGGCCGCTATTTGCTTCTGAGAATACATTTTTCTCCTGCAATTCTTCTTAAAGTCTGCTGGTTCTATGGAGATGTCGTTGATGACTGATCAAGCCAATCTTCGCAGGAAACATGCGGCCACACAGGTCACATCTAAAGGTGGGTGGAGGACGCGGTTGGATCCGACGTAGTTTCCTCTTTTTATGGGTTTCAATTTCTTGTCTATGACGTGCCTGCTCAAATAGTGAGACGCCTTATGCAGTAGCTTTGCACCAAAGAACATGGTTTTGTGTAACTGTTGCCCAGGCTGTCATTTGGGAAACACACAAGGTGCCTGCCGACATGAGAAATTCCCCGTATTGACCTGAGTTCACAATTAAATTGATAAAAGATATATAGTGGTTCAACCTTTTCAATGTAAGTAGAATTAGAAATGTAATGTTACATTCCTACTTGATTACAAGCTGTACCGGTTTCAACACTGGAGTCATCATCAGCCGATCAATGCAAATCTTTCACCAGCTGCAGTTCATGAATCACTATAATACTTTAGGAATTAGCACTGCATGTTGAAAGTTCCCAAAATCCTGAAGAAGTCGAGGATCAATCACATAAATGAAGCCAGAAGTCAAGTTCTTGAAGAGCAGCAGGATATACGTGCTGACCGGCACTGCGCTTCCAAATGTTTATGAAACTCAATGAAAAATTAAATAGTTCAAGATCAAGTCTGCAAACGCTGACAGGCGCAAAATCGTACAACACAGTTCAATATACTTGACAATAGAAACATATATTAATGTTTATAGAATCTCGTATGTCAGATTCTTGAAGTTTGGAGATGAAGAACAGTTGACATAAAAAAAACAATCGTGAAAAAAAAGTTAACAAGCGTAATATTAGAACAATTGAGAAACACATTTACGCAGCGTGTGATTTCTTGAAGAGCTCAGGTATTACATGTGGAGAGGAGTTGAATTGGATTAAATCTAATGCTTTTACTAAATCTGGAGTATACAGATTCAAATGTAACAACTGTAGCTCTTCATACATTGAACGTAACTTTACTATCAGATATTCCGAACATGTCAACACCATAAAATAAAACAGATTCTCAGCAAAAGGACAACACATACAAGACTCTAAATATAATTTCACCAAAATTGAACAGGATATGGAAATACTTCAAATTATTAACCAAGTTCCCTTCTAAACACAACCGAAAATTGTTTTATTCACCTTGACTTGACCAATACTTCAACCATAATTTCAATTTAAACAACATTTCTGAAAACCTAATATTCTATTAAAGTTTCTCATTCTCATTTTCAAAACTGCTAAATTTCCAAACCCAAATTTGATTTTCCACGCCTTACACAGTTCCTACCCACGTTTTCTACCTCCAATAACCCATCCTCCTGCCCCACCTTAAACTACTACTCCTCCTCTATTTCCCTATCCTATTCTGTTCTTTCTTCTTTCCACTTCCCACTCTATTAACCATCTCCTATCTACCTGCTTTAGTCATTATTTATATCCTGATCCACACCTATTTATCTTCTATTAACATTGTTGTTTTTCTCTCTTTTTCTGTTCCGCACTGAACTGTGTATTATAATATCACTTACAGTTCAGATCATTACATTTATATTTAAATTTATACCTTACACCACCTCAAGAACTACCTGAGCTCTTATCTTCAAGATATCACACGCTGCATAAATGCGTTTCTGAATTGTTCTAATATTACGCTTTTTAACTTTTTTCTTTTCACAATTGTTTTTTATGTCAACTGTTCATCTCCAAACTTCAAGAACCTGACATACGAGATTCTATAAACATTAATATATATTTCTATCGTCAAGTATATTAAACTGTGTTGTACGATTCTGCGCCTGTCAGCGTTTGCAGACTTGATCCTTGAACTATTTAATTTTTCATTGAGTTTCATAAACATTTGGAAGCACAGTGCCGGTCAGCGCGTATATCCTGCTGCTCTTCAAGAACTTGACTTCTGGCTTCATTTATGTGATTGATTCTCGACTTCTTCAGGATTATGGGAACTTTCAACACACAGTGCTAATTCCTAACGTGTTACAGTGCTTCATGAACTACAACTGGCAAAAGATTTGCATTGTTTTTAATATTTTAAGTGATCGGCTGATGATGACCCGGAACAGTGGTCGAAACCGGTACGGCTTGTAATCAACTAGGAATGTAACATAACATTTCTAATTCTACTTGTATTGAAAAGGTTGAACCACTATATATCTTTCTTCAATTTAATTATGAAAAATGCCACCATAGTAACCATTTTCAAGAAAGGTGATCGAGGAATCTGCGGCAATTATTGTGGCATTTCCCTACTATCCATAGCAGGAAAAGTTCTGGCAAGAATTTTGTTGAACCATCTTCAGACTGTCTCTGAAATGGCACTGCCTGAATCTCAGTGTGAGTTTCATACTTCAAGAGGTACCATTGACATGATCTTTTGTGCTAGACAAATCCAAGAGAAATAAAGAGAACAACAAATCCTGCTTCTTTTAGTATTTTTACAATCTGGAAAAAGCATTTTTCTGTTCCTAGAGAAGCTATGTGGATGGTATTATGGCACTTTGGCTGTCCTAACCGTTTTGTAGGATTAATCCAGGCTCTTCATGATGCAATGGTTGGACGAGTTCTTCACCTGAATGAGCTATCAGAAGAATTATCTATCGCAAATGAATGAGCTTAAGCAAGGCTGCATGCTTGCCAACCCTCCCCCCCCCCCCCCTTTCGCCCAGTACTTGTCACCCATACTTAACGAGTATATTACATAAAATCAGCTTCATGGTCCGTATCGCACTTCAATAGATTCACAATTAAGTATTTATTTATTTTCCACCTAGTCGATACAATGATTGCTTAAGGCAATTTTTAATGGTCAAAAGTGGTACATGTTTCGTATATTATCAACATCTTCAGCCACATAACACTATTTAGATGAAAAATATATAAATTGACAAAGTAATGCTTTAGAGGAAGTGTCCTTAAAGGAATTTACTAAACGCCACAATCCTCAATTTGCAACTAGTGTTGTGGCCTCATTTACTTCTATATCTCTTATCTTTAAATCTTTAGAAACCATCGTCGTCTTGGTCACCCTCTACTTCTCTTACCCTCCATAGCAGAGTCCATTATTCTCCTCGATAACCTATCCTCCTCCATTCGCCTCACATGACCCCACCACCGAAGCCGGTTTATGCGTACAGCTTCATCCATCAAGTTCATTCCTAAATTAGCCTTTATCTCCTCATTCCGAGTACCCTCCTGCCTTTGTTCCCACCTGTTTGTACCAGCAACCATTCTCGCTAATTTCATGTCTGTTACTTCTAACTTATGAATAAGATATCCTGAGTTCACCCAGCTTTCGCTCCCGTAAAGCAAAGTTGGTCTGAAAACAGACCGATGTAAAGATAGTTTCGTCCAGGAGCTGACTTCCTTCTTATAGAATACTGTTGATCGCAACTGCGAGCTCACTGCATTAGCTTTACGACACCTTGATTCAATCTCACTTACTATATTACCATCCTGGGAGAACACACTACCTAAATACTTGAAATTATCGACCTGTTCTAGCTTTGTATCACCAATCTGACATTCAATTCTGTTGAATTTCTTACCTACTGACATCAATTTAGTCTTTGAGAGGCTAATTTTCATACCATACTCATTGCACCTATTTTCAAGTTCCAAGATATTAGACTGCAGGCTTACGGCACAATCTGCCATTAAGACCAAGTCGTCAGCATAGGCCAAACTGCTTACTACATTTCCACCTAACTGAATCCCTCTCTGCCATTTTATACCTTTCAGCAGATGATCCATGTAAACTATGAACAGCAAAGGTGAAAGATTACAGCCTTGTCTAAACCCTGTAAGTACCCTGAACCAAGAACTCATTCTACCATCAATTCTCACTGAAGCCCAGTTGTCAACATAAATGCCTTTGATTGATTTTAATAATCTACCTTTAATTCCATAGTCCCCCAGTATGGCGAACATATTTTCCCTCGGTACCCTGTCATATGCTTTCTCTAGATCTACGAAACATAAACACAACTACCTATTCTTCTCGTAGCATTTTTCAATTACTTGGCGCATACTGAAAATCTGATCCTGAGAGCCTCTCTATCGTCTGAAACCATACTGGTTTTCATCCAACTTCCTCTCAATGACTGACCACACCCTCCCTTCCAAGATGCCAGTGAATACTTTGCCTGGTATACTAATCAATGAGATACCTCGATAGTTGTTGCAATCTTTCCTGTTCCCTTGCTTATAGATAGGTGCAATTACTGCTTTTGTCCAATCTGAAGGTACCATACCAACCCGCCACGCTAATTTTACTACTCTATGAAGCCATTTCATCCCTGCCTTCCCACTATACTTCACCATTTCAGGTCTAATTTCATCTATTCCTGCTGCCTTATGACAACGGAGTTTATTTACCATCCTTTCCACTTCCTCAAGCATAATTTCACCAACATCATTTTCCTCCTCCCAATGAGCTTGGCTGTTTGCAACACCACCAGAATGATTTATTTTTACATTGAGAAGATGTTCAAAATATTCCCTCCACTTCTCCAGTGATTCCTTGGGATCTATTATGAGTTCACCTGAATTACTCAAAACACTGTTCATTTCCTTTTTCCCTCCCTAAGATTCTTTATTACTATCCAGAAAGGTTTCCCTGCTGCTTGACCTAGCCTTTCCAGGTTATTACCAAAATCTTCCCATGACTTCTTTTTGGATTCAACAACTATTTGTTTCGCTCTGTTTCTTTCATCTACGTATAAATCCCTGTCTGCCTAGGCCCTTGTTTGGAGCCATTTCTGTTAAGCCTTCTTTTTACGTTTACAGGCTGCTCTCACTTCATCATTCCACCAAGATGTTTGCCTTTTCCCATCTTTACACACAGTTGTTCCTAGGCATTCCCTTGCTGTTTCTACTACAGCATCCCTGTATGCCACCCATTCACTTTCTATATCCTGAACCTGCTTACTGTCTACTGTTCGAAACTTCTCACTAATCATATCCATGTACTTCTGTCTAATTTCCTCGTCCTGGAGATTTTCTACCCTTATTCATTTGCAGACAGATTTCACTTTCTCTACCCTAGGCCTAGAGATACTTAGTTCACTACAGATGGTGGTCTGTATCTTCGAAAAATCCGCGAAAAACTCGTACATTCCTAACAGATTTCCTGAATTCGAAGTCGGTTAAAATATAGTCTATTATGGATCTGGTACCCCTAGCCTCCCATGTGTAGCGGTGAATAGCCTTATGCTTGAAGAATGTATTCGTAACAATTAACCCATACTAGCACAGAAGTCCAGCAAACGTTTCCCATTCCCATTAGCTTCCATGTCTTCCCCACATTTACCAATCACCCTTTCGTATCCTTCAGTTCTATTCCCAACTCTCGCATTGAAATCGCCCATTAGCACTATTCTATCCTTGCTGTTGACCCTTACCACGATGTCACTCAATGCTTCATAAAACTTGTCAACTTCATCCTCATCTGCACCCTCACATGGTGAATACACGGACACAATTCTTGTCCTAATTCCTCCCACTGACAAATCTACCCACATCATTCGCATATTTACGTGCCTAACTGAAACTATGTTGCGTGCAATGGTATTCCTGATAGAGAGCCCTACTCCAGACTCTGCCCTTCCCTTTCTAACACCCGTCAAGTACACTTTATAATCTCCTATCTCTTCCTCATTATCTCCCCTTACCCGAATATCACTTACTCCTAGCACATCCAGATGCATCCTCTTTGCTGACTCAGCCAGTGCTACTTTCTTTCTTCCATAAGCCCCATTAATATTGATAGCTCCCCAACGAATCCCATTTCGTTCGCCAAGTTGTTTCCAAGGAGTCCCTTGCCTGTCAAATGGGAGTGGTACTCCATTACTCCCATAGGTCTGAGGCTTGCTTAAAATGTTCTGAGCTTGGTAAAATCCTGAAGCAGGATGCTACCCTACTTGCACATAGTCCAAGTGAGGATCTCTCCTCTAACGGGTTATGGACCACCGGTGAATTGTATAGTCCTTGCCGCCTGAGCACAAGGAGGGCCATGACTCAGAGTATGTCCGAGATGCCCACTCCCATTCCATAGCAACTGGTATCCCGACTCTCAGGACCACTTACTAGGCCACTCAGCCGTTGCCCATGGTTCACGAACTAGGACGTGAGTACATTCATTCCAGATCAGAAGCTAAATATACTCAACCAATATATTAGGCCACGGCTGATCAACCCATTCCAGTGTGCACCTCTTAAAAACTTGACAATGAAATTTCTTGGTGCCAGTGATTTAAAAAAAAAAATTGTAAGGAGTTCTGTTGAAGAAATGATTAGCTTACATACTGACACCCCAGATGCAATAATGTACACAGCACGCATCTTGGAGGACTCAATGTGAGGTTTTCATTCAGTATATCAACATTTGCAAAAGGCTGATGCATGTGAAAAGCCCATACATCAAAGCCACAAGAGAGCTCCTCGCTCACTGCCTTGAACACTTGACACTTAGCAAGGAAAAAGCTGAACATCTCAAAAACCCTCATCCCAATCTCATCCAAAAAGTACTCTTTAAAGATTCCTTCAGAAGTTTGTGCACATTATCATCCAATGGTAAGGGAGTAACTTTCTTTTCCCAATGGAAGGAAACGTTTGGATCAGTAATAAGAGAAGTATGTCATGCGGACAACGGACAGAAACAATTAAACTGTACTGTAATGTCATGTCGTCTCAGTTCGACCTCTCCCTGGAAGGAGCCTTAACTCCTATGCACTCGTAAGCAGACTGATACGCTGGGGTGCAAGGTCGCATATTGGAGACTTATGTGACATCTGTTGGCTTTTCCTGGAAACATTTCTACTTGAAATCTGTTCTTGGTGTCTCAAAGTGTCACCAGAGTGTATCAATCAATACTGATCTGCATTTAGGGCAGTCACCCAGGTGGCAGATTCCCTATCTGTTGTTTTCCTAGCCTTTTCCTAAATGATTTCAAAGAAATTGGAAATTTATTGAACATCTCCCTTGGTAAGTTATTCCAATCCGTAACTCCCCTTCCTATAAATGAATATTTGCCCCAGTTTGTCCTCTTGAATTCCAACTCTGGTGCTCTGGTCTGCTTCTTTGGCAAAGAGAATTAATTAAAATATCGATCGAGAAATCGGTATTCCGTTGTTGACTAGATGAAGTTGCTTTCTTACATGATATGCTCAGTAATGATGTAAAAATACAATGGTTTATTACAATCCACCCATTCAATACATATTTAGCTTTGTTAGGATTACATCCTTACTAAATTGTTACACATGGTACATGTTTCGCTCTTTTTCTGAGCATCATCATCTCTAGGTTGATTAGGATCCTGACCTTGAACTTCTGAATTAAATGCTACTTTGCAAACATATGCTATTTTACCAAATTCTTTGACAATCTTAATTAAATACAATGTTCATATATGTATTTTAGCTATGGATCTAAAAACTTTACTGTTACGTACATATTCAACTTAATCTATTATAATCTTTAAAAGTTTGTTTTACGCTAAAAACGTTAATTGTCTAAAATCTTTAATATGACATTGTTTTTTTTAATATAGAGAATGAACTAGATTCTGTTAATGGACTCATTAAAACTTTACTCAAGATCTGGCTAAAATATTTTGTTTTTGTTCTTAGAACATTTACGCATCTTTAAATTTTCATGCTTCTTCATCTTATGAATTAAAGCTAATTGGGTCTATTGTAATGATATTATAGTTCCTCCCTATCGTTGACTTAATGCTGGAGTAAGTTGTTTTATGTCAGATGTCTGTCTGTTGTTTTAGTCCTAAAGCGTTGTGTGCTTGTACAGGGCGTCTAAAGGGACGCTCAAACTTAAAGTTGAAGTTTGATGTAAACACTCCAAATTTAGACTTGAGATTGTTGATGTATCAGTAACAAGGAAAAAGTACGTATGAATATCTTCTATTAGTCTGTGTGAGCCTTGCCTTAAAAGGAATCTTCACTTACCCCTCCAACTGCTGCCTATATGTCTGGTAGTGTTTACAACTTCGTGACAACAGCTTGCCGCTACATTAGCACTCCTTTTATTGTATGAGTGAGTGCGTTTTGGCGGGGAGTGGGAAGGGGAAGTGGGCGGTGCACTGAAGGCTGGTATGGTCTGTGGACGCCTAGAGGAAGAATAGGGAGGGGTTGAGATTGATTGTGTAGTGGATTACTGAGATTTTTAGGAGGACAGTCCAACTCCTAATAGCTTTACAACACTGGGACACCCTCTCTCCAGCGGTGATAAATATGGAAGGCCCCAGCTCACGGTTATGAGTAGAAGTCCACAACGGTAGCTATGATATCATGTGCATTGAAAAGCAGGGTGACTATGTAAAATAATTACCGTATTTACTCGTGTATTAGACCCCCCCACCTGGCTTTTCGAGACGAAGAAAATAAAAAGAATAAATCTCGCCCATAAGACCCCCCAATGTAATTCGTCAGACAACAATGACAATTCCACTTCGAAGCAAGTACAAGTCTTATTGCAGCTCTGATGACGTCGCACAAATTTGTAAACAGTTTTGTCCATACGACCTACGCAATGAAAAACGCGTCGAATCCATGCGGTACATCTGTGTTTCATAGTTACAAAATGCCCGCCGCTTTAGCGTAGGTCTACTGCAGCTCAGATGACGTCGCACAAATACATGAATAGGCCTAGCTTTGTGTCCAGCCCGTGCATTGCAAGCATGCATCAGTCATGCTATATGTCTGTGTTTTGTACTTAATAATGTCCGCCAGCATAATGGTTAGCACAATTAGTTGCTGTTTTTGGGAGTCTGACTTTGATTCTCGGTACCGTACGGCCAGAAATTTACGAATGGCAGGAAGGTTGATATGCGGTAAAAGCAGTACCTGTAACTCCCCTCCACTGGGGGTGTGTCTAAAAGAGCTGTACTACTTCGGGATGAGAAAACAAGTTTACTGTAGTTGAGAAATATTCTCAGTTGTTGCTATTTATACAGCAGGCGAGATCATTAACAAGGTTGTTGTTTAAAATCTCGTAACTCGGGCCAATATAGGTATATATTTGGAGAGAAGTAAGTTTAAAACGTGATAAAAGCTATCCAATTAAAACTACTGTTTTGCTCGCCAACGTACCTAACAAATAATAATAATAATAATAATAATAATAATAATAATAATAATAATAATAATAATAATAATAATTTTATGTAACCACGTACTTTAAACGATTTTCGGAGACGCCAAACAAAACATACTAGGGCATGCGTTAATAAAAAAATGAAGATAACGAACGTACAAAATTAAACATTATAATAAAAAAACACATTACCACCACACCTGTAGATATCCATAAATGCGGTATATTTTCCTTTTATTTATTTCTATTTTTCCCGTCGAACTTTTGGCACTATCAGGGCGATAATATACCTAACCTAAACAATGTGGTCTGCCTTATCTCTGGACAGCTGTTTATGCGAATATTGATGTAATAAATGTAGAGAACAAGCATGAAATATGCTTAAAAATAAGGGTCTGTGTTTCAACAGCTGCAGTTATCAAAAGAATGTTTCCAGTTACTATGTATTACATTCGGAAGTACAACTTGTAACATACGCTAGTTATCAGCTGATGGTTTGGCATCCCCGCACGGCTTTATTCGGAAGGAGTAGCTTCTGCTACATATACACCAACTGGGAATATCAGAGACCATCTGGGAATAGATTTACACTGTTTAGACTCTATATTCGGGAACAAAATTATTTTTAAAAGGTTTCAAAAAGACGGGACCTCGTATGCTCTGAAGTATGGCCGACACGACTGTTGAGAGATAGCAGTGAAGATGGCGTCACTTAGATGCCGACACACTGGTAGCAAGTCAGGGAAGTTGGCGGCGCAAGGCGATAATTCAAATGAAAGCAGTGATCATGTTTACTGTGTGGTAGGCCTATTGCTGAACTGACTGAGACAAATGACTGGCCATGAAGTTCTTTTGTATCAATATTTAATTATATGATAACATGATACCCTTATCCCTTTCTTCTACGGGATCAAGTTTGAAGTGAGACGAATCTTCGTAGCAGGTTTTTAAGGCCGTATGCCCTTCCTGACGTCAACCTCAACAGAGGAATTAATGAGATGTAACGAATGACGTGATATGAGTAACTAAAACAGACTTTTATATGTACCATAGGCCTAAAAGTCGTGTTCACCATTTTTGTCTTTTTACATTTAGAAATACTGCGTTCAGACGAAAATAGCCAGTAAAACTTAAATACATTCTAAGTTTGTTAAATAATAGTATAGAATTGTTTACACGTACCATTAATAGCTCTTTATAACCCAGAACGCATGTGTTCGCTGCACAAAATTGAGGTCATCGCATATTGGACCCCCTTTATTATTTTTGGCTGTAAAAGTGGGAAAAAAGGGGTCTAATACGCGAGTAAATACGGTATATCAATAAAAAGTGTGTTCTCTTTTTTTAAATAAATTATAAAAATTGATTGCAGATAACTGTACTTATTGACTTGCCCTTGTACATGGATACATTTAAAAAACATCTTATAAAATAACTGCAACTGAAAAGGATAAAAAACAACTAATCGTTTTGGTGTTCTTTAAAAAGCAAAATAAAATACAAAAACAGTTAAATTTAAATTAAACACATGGACAGGTTTAGAACATCTTTTCAAATTCTTGCTGTTTAGCATCTAAAAAGATAAATTGATGTTTATGGTGTCCAATACAAAGCAGTAAAACCACTGGTGAAGAAACCGAAGCTAAAATGTTCCTTTCTTATGGCTAAATGCAACCGTTATTATGTACTTCTACTGCTGGTTCTTCACTATGGAATAATTATAAATAATGTTCCTGTACCTTAATTATTTCTCGAGTTCAGTCTAGGCTACGAACAGAGATTTTACTGAAAATAATGAAAGTTCCTGTTGAACTTCAAAAGGAAACGAAGCCACGTTACAACCTACAGACATTCAATCTTGGTAATAATGATTTACTCCAACATTACGATTGACCTGTAGTAATAGTACATGCATAGTTAAACAATATCAAAGGATCAGCTAAAAAAAATTTTTTAATATATATATTTTTTTTTTTACAATTTGTTTCACATCGCACCGACACAGATACGTCTTAATGACAGCAATGGGATAGGAAAGGGCCAGGAGTGGGAAGGAAACGGCTGTGGCCTAATTAAGATACAGCCCTGGCAGTTGTCTGGCGTGAAATTGTGAAACCATGGAAAACCATCTTCAGGGCTGCCGGCAGTGGGGTTCGAACCCACTATCTCCTGAATACTGGCCGCACTTAAGTGACTGCAGCTATCAAGCTCAGTGAACCCATAGTCTCCCGAATGCAAGCTCACAGCTGTGCGACCCTAACCACAAGGCCACTTGTTCGGTAAAAACATATATCCCTTTGCTGTGGAGTACATACTCCACAAACATACTGGAACGGCAACGTGATGTGAGAACTTCACTAATCCACGACAGTAACGAAAGTAAAGATCAAGTGGAGTTCCTATGAAGAACCTTACTTGTACATTGGAAGTATCTCTTAAATTGTCTTTGAAATATTTTGATTGTTTTGTTCTTTCATCTGATTTGTTGAGGTTCATACAGTGTAATGGCTGTCACACCTTTCTTTATGTTAATTTCCAATCCATTCCATTTATCCAAAATTAAAACCTTAATGAATAATGAAAACTTGGTTAGTTCAGCCAACATAGAAGTCTTTGAACTGTATTTCCTTAAAATACGCCTTTATAAAGTCCACCTTTACTAACCGGAACATCCCATGCCTTTGGTTTATTTAACTTCAGGATTTATGTACCAATTGTGAAGGAAGACATGTTAACACAGTGTTTAATTTTAGAAAAGATTGCTACATAAAAATGTAAAAATATATATAAAAAATTGGTTGGACAGACATATGCATGCTGCTATACTCTATCTCATCTGCCCTATCTGCTACAAAAATTTTCCTTTTCTTTCAGGAAAAAGAACAACCGTGTAAGAAGATGAGTCAGTCCGACATTAATGAATTTCAGAAGCTAAAGGAATAGTGTTGTAACGTCTTTGAGAGTAGTATTCCAGACATGCCCACAAAGTAAACAAATATATAGGCTACCTTTCTACCTAAAAAAAGCCTAAGAAACATATAACTGGTATTCAACCTAATAATTCAAATAGCTAATAAAATAATATCAAGTTTACCAAAACATTTCTGCTTGCTACTTAATTTCAACAAGTCAAAATGTAACATTTTTAATAGTCATATACCTTAACAACCCCTAAACTGGGTGTGACGTATATTGTTGTGTTGGAATATTAAATAACGCAGATTTAATGCATAATAATTTCTAGGTAACATGGACTATGAATAAGTATGTGATACTGACAAGATTGCTGACTTTCACTCAATCAGATTCTAACAAAAAATTACATATTCTGTTCCAATTAAAGCTATCTTTATTCTAATTTGACACCACCGTTGTGACGCTAACAATACAGTAGACTATTACCTTCCAGAGAGAAATAGTTACATCCAGTTGGAAGTGAAAGGCACGCTGCTAATGGATGGAGATATTATCAGTAATTTAGGTATCAATAGTATTGATCTAGATTACTCTGACAATGATGGTTTAAGATAACAGAAAACTGGAAAATGTGTAATGTTGTTTCTGATAAATGTAAAAGGTGAGAATTACCTTTAGTCTAAATTAATATGATTTTGTTCAGTTTTGTAAATATATTTCTGCTATTTCATCTCAGAACAACTGCCTTCTTAAATCAGGGAACTTCCCAGGATAGGTTACACAATCATAAAGAAAAGCTGCCAGTTAAAGGATTAAAAAGATAAAATACTTGAAAGAAAGCATAATTTTAAACATCTAAACACAATTGTAATGTAAAGTCATAAAAAATGAGAACAAATTATAACAACAAAATGAGTAAGAAATGGTTGTATAGTGAAGGAGAACATCATTTCTGGCAAACATAACCTCACTTTCACAAAATGTCAAATAGTACGGAATACATCAATCTGAAGCTTTAGAAAATTAACTGATCAACTCAATCCAGTGTTTACTTCATTCTGAAGGTGTTCTATACAAATAACAAAGTGCACAGTATTGGACATTTCCATTAAAACATTAATGAGACCTAACTACTTAATATGGGGAAATTGTGTACCCTGGATGTTCATGATTCTAAACTGTATCTTAAAACTGCATATTAGCATTAAATATGTATGTTTAATACATTTATCCTTCAAGAGGAGTCATTTCTTTTTCAAAACTGACCATCAAAATTTTAATTGTCAACATCATGGTATATGATAGATACCAGATCAAATAAGCAAAAAAAAGCAAAATGTATATAAATTATAACAAAAAGAGGCCCAAAAGCAATAATTTATGGTCAACAGGTAGTAACAGAAGTAGTTCCAAAATCATAACCTAACTTCTTAAATATTGAAAAATCAATGTAGCCATCTTGAAGTTTTAAGGCCAATTTGATATTACAATTCAATCCTTCTAAGATTTTACTACCCCATTTTATATAAGTAATGTTCATAAAATTTATCCAAAAGACCTTTCAAAAGCAATACACGAAAAGTTCATTAGGGTTGAGTATTGTTTATATATTATCCTACACTTCTTGGTCAATAACAATACTTTGTTTTAATAACTAAACTGAAGACTACAAAAAGCATGTATGCTTATGCAAGAAAGCCTGATATAAGATGCAACTAAAATGAAATTTCTTTATGTTATCATAAAACAAATATCAACCTATTCAACATAGGCAACCAAGAGAACATAACCTAACCTGGTCACTTTCTAAACAGAATTATTTCATCATTTTCAACCAGCCATAACAATAATCAGCTGATTACATCCCCAACAGAGCTTATAAGAACTCTTGAGTAATTAAATTACTACTTCTATCTACTGATCAGCTACAGAAGAGCTGAACTGTGCAGAAAATAGTGTGGTGTTTTTACATATGTATCTTTAACATAACCTACTACAAAACGCATTCAAAATGCCCTTCATAGCAATAAAAAGCAATTTTTCCATGTCAAGTCAACTCTGTATTGAAAGTAGATATCTTTGCATCATTTCCCATAATCTTCAAGCAACAAATTCCTTGGTGTTTCCTTAAGAAACAAGATTTCAATCTTGTTCACAACAAAAACAAACTTCAGGAAAAACCATTTGTTTCCAAGCATACTGCCTTTAAAGGCAGTATCAGACAAAGTAACAAAAATGGATACAAAGCTACATGTAGCAAATACTGTTTGGATTCAAGTAACACAACTCTTTGAGAACTGTCATCTAAAACTTCATTACCATTCTCCTTCTAACAAAATTTCCCAAACTGATTCGTTCAATAGCAAATATTGTGTTTTAAATACTGGCAAGACTTTTCTCAAAATTTTAACAGCAAAATTAATGATTTTTCAACTGGCTAGCAAACATGAAGATCGCTTGGTAAATATTGGGGAATCAAAATAATGCTCACCAATGGCTAAACAGATTAGCTGGACACTCTTGTATAATCGAAGGAAGTTGCATCAGTTTATATCTTCGCATGACTTACACAAATACATTCCTTTTATTTATTCTTCTTCCTCTTTTACATAGTCCAAGTTCAATTTATGAGTGACTGAGAATATAAAGATACAATATTCCACTGCTACAGGTAGCAATACTTAAGATTTTTCACTTTCCTTTGCTCATACATCAAAGACAGATAAAGATGGAAGGTACCACTACAATGATTCGATACTGATTAAACCAATATTAGTGCTCACTAGTTTCCACTACCAGTAATGAAAGGTAACTTGTCAACTAAAACAAATTATTGTTTACAATGACTAAATATTGCCTAAAACTTGCTACTGTGAATATTATATGAATGAGAACATTACTTGTCTATGTACGGCTAGTAAAGAACATACAAACCTTAAACCTTGGAACTGGAATGTCAAGAGGCTCGAGTCTAGTCCATATCCTTGTCAGTGTTGATCGAGGATCACGTAACTGAACTGGTGGATAGGTTGCATCATTCGGTACATTACCATCATATCGATACAATTTCTGGGCACCTTTTGCAAGACAAGGATCCACCATAAGCTTATAGTTTCTGGGCTTATGGTGGTGATGGTGATGATGTGAACCAGACCTTGTACCCGAATGTGTTGGCTCCATCATACCATTCATTGCTGCAAATAAAAGGGAACCTTGAACAGAAACACAAATAACACTGTAGCAGAGAGAGAATAACAGAAGGATACAAATGATTTATAACTTAACGACAGTTTCTAACCAACAAAATGGTTAAATACGAAGGACATTTAAAAAATATACGTAATAATCGTAATGTTAATTAATATTTACTGAATAAATATAGTTTAATGTCAATGCCAACTCTGTCACATTGGAAAAATATTAGTAAACAACTCTCCTCTCACCGCGATGCTCACTTTTTTCTTGAACACGGCAAGCGGTGAGAGATTTAAAGAGCGTTTTGTCAAAACATCCTCCATATCTGGTAAAAATTTTCACTTACCCGCATAAATGGAAGGATTAGTGGTTTCCACTGGGTCAGCACTGAATGTTTAGCCATATCTTCAATTGTTTCATTGAGCTCTTTTAGCAAGAGCATGATATCCTCCTTACCATCATCATTTTACTCATTAACCTCCATCAACTACATACCTATATTGGAACTTCATTGCCCTTTTTGGTAGTGTCATGCAATTAACTATGCATAGTGAATTTTCTAAAATTATTTTATCATTATATGTGTGCTTTTCAAAGTACCATAAAGATAGCATTATGTAGGGGATAATTTATCTTGAGAGGGATGCGGGTGACTAGGTTAGTATGACTAGAGTTTCTCTTCTAACTCGTACTGCGATAGGCCAGATTGTAGCGAATTGGCCCAGGTCGACCAATCGTAAGGCAGCTCTCCTAGCAGTTTGGCTCCTGGAAAGATTTCGGCGGATAGAAGTAGCTCTGATCTTCTACTTGGTGTAATAATTCATATATTTTTGAAGAATTCAATTTTAAATCATTAATTTTATCATTATACTATTGTTCAAGTACTATCGCAACTAAGTAGGTAATATGAACTGGCTAATCAGCTACATATAAATGAAATAATGTAATGTTTTCTAGGCCACCATGACTTTGGAATCAATCGTCCCCAAGGTAAAAGCTGAAGAAGAAGAGGAGGAACCAGAAGACCTGGTAGATCCACAGGAAACTCTAAGGGTAAACATTTCACCAGAATCGCAAAAGAGCCCCCTCCCCCCTTACTCCTCCAGTAAAACTTACTGTCCACTCGCCTCTTTCTGTAAACGTATCAAGGAAGTTTCCATTGCCTTGTTGAAAATCTCCCGTTCTCCAGTTTCAGTAATTTTTGACTCTTCAGAACCTGAGTATGGATTGTTATCGTGAGTCATATCTCTCCCTTTACTTTATTCCTCATTTCTAATTCCATGCTATCACTGCCGTTCATATCGTATGCAAATCCACTAATTTTATCACGTAAATGTCTTCGGATGCCCGTTTATTTTCGTCTTAACCTTTGTTGTCACCTAGAATATCATGTTTTCCCTTCCACGATTTGAGGTGGGTAAACCATTCTGTGTTTGGTAAGTTCTCAGAATTTTGGGACACAGAAAGGTCACAATCAGCAGTATGCTTCTTTAAAGTGTGTCTTATGACAAAAGATTTTTGTTACACATTTGTATGAGCAACATCAGGTCATGCATTTAGCTCTACTCTCTTCATACTCTTGAATAGCGTGAAATTGTATGAGCTAAATTGAAACATGTTCTGTAAGAAGGGAATTTATGTTCTGAAAGGGATGCTGAAAGAAGCATGATGTGAAAAATATTCAGTGGAAAAATTTCCAACCAGTTGCAAAACTTCAGTATTGTACAAATAATCTTGATTTGTCTATTGGATGTATATCATATGAAAATTATTTCCTATAGAATTGTTTAAATATCCAGGCAAAGATCTATCTAATATTTTGAATTAAATTTGATGTGGTCTCCAGTCATTGTCAATGCTCAGAAGCTATAATCAAATTTTCAAGTGTATGTGTGTAACAAAGCACAAAATAGAAAACTGCTCTTTACTGATGTATGGATGTGGCAACTAGAGGTATTAGAAGATATATCCTTCATGAAAGTATATTTGAATGCTGATTGAAATTCAGATGCAGTTGTTAAATAAATGGTATGCGTAAAGAGAAGTGTAGGCCTGAATGGCTCAGTCAGTTGAAAGCTGGGCTATACCCAAAAGTGATTAGTTCAGTCCTTATTCAGGTTGATAAATTGTAGGGTGCTTAAATGACGTATTCCAAAATATCTATGAAGACAGGAAGAACTCTGTTGCAAACCATTATTATTATTATTGCTATTGGAAGATTGAGACCTGAGTAATAGGACTGTTCCAGTTCAAAGCTGCCATATATACTGATAAAATAAAACGGATAATTTCAGTGAGAAGTCTGTTGTGCAGATTCATTGTCTCAAGATATAAACTGCAAGCATCTCAGGCGTACTGAACACCTCCGTGATCCTTGTCGTAATTAAACTGTTCAGATGAAAGAAATGTTCTGGAGATGGAAAAACATCTCAGAAAAGTATACTTCACCGCCAACCAACCTTGGTACATGTGGCAGGACAGGCACCTGTAATTTAACGTTTCCTAATCCACATGGCACTAATTAATGTATATAAGAGAGCCTTGTTGGTCATAAAGTGCAGCAAAAATATTCATAGGCCACGTTCAAAAGAATAGATATTAGTACATTTTATTTTCATCTGGTCAACATAATGATTTTTATTGCAGCCAATGGCCATGCTCACAAAGAAATAAATATTAAGATAGCCTCATTGACATCATTGTATCAAAGTTTCTCGTTTCATCTCAAAGTCCAGTTGCGTCCTACGGAATAGAAAACATATGGGTGCATCTTACCAAGGCACAATTGCAAAGTTTAGAGAATGTAAAATCAGCATTTCTTAAAAGAGTACTTTGTCTATCCAAGTACACTCCTTCACGCCTCGCTTACATACTGACAAGAGAACTGTTTTATGTAGAAGAGCTGTGTCTGAGGTTCCTGCTCCCCACCACCGCGGCGTATAAGTCCTACTGCAGGAACTTCTTCAAAAGAGGAACAACATATCGGACGATTTTTACCTCGGTGACACAATGATTAATTTAGAGTGGATGCAAGGAGGTTATAAATTAAGACATATATCAACAAGGCTCGCCGTGCATGGATTTCACCATAAACTGTGTGAATCCAAGCAATTTCATGACCCCTGCCATGACTAAGTGCAGAAGATGTGGTGAACTCTGTGAGAGATACCATGTACTAAGGTGGAAATTGAGAACAGAATCTCTGAGAAACTTTTGTGAGTCAGTGTAATACTTGTATTCATGCACATTGTGCGCAATTAAATATTTATTAAAGTTCTCGTCATATACAATTCATACTTGCTCTCATTTGCACAGGCAGACAGGACCCGAACCATTTATTCCTACGTTTTTACACACTTCAAGGTGAAATCCATGTGCAGTAAACCTGGAAATAATGTTATATAGAGGATGGTTGCCTAGTACTTTCTCTTAAAATAATAATTCTACCATATATCATAAGGCATACGCTATTCATGTCCAATCAATTTATCATTGCATCTATCATGTAGAAATTGTCGGCAAAGATTATTCCTATCCTAACATATGGCATTGAAATTATATGGCCTGACCTCACCAGGAAAAACCTAGCTACCTTGGAAAGAGTTAAAGCATGCTTCCTGAAAAGAGCTTTGGGTGTATCCAAATCAACAAGATCCCGCCTAACATATGTTCTAGCTAGAGAATCATTTCTGCTAGAGGATTTGAAAACAACCTTCATGCTCCCATCTATCATAGCAGCAGATCAAGAATTACAAAGTTTAAGGGACCGCCGTCTAGAAATTTGGCCAGAATTCTACAGCACGGGTGCGATGATCGATAGGGCCTGGACGTCAGCAAACTTCGAGATGAGATGTACTAACGAGACTGTCTGTGCACGGCTTCCATCATCACCTCTGCAAGAACAAGGTGTACCACAATCCGATGAAGACTTGCATATGCCAACTGTGTGAAAAGACGTGTGATCGTTACCACATCGAACTGTGTACAAAGCGAACAAAACCATAAGTGAATACGCAAAACTAAGTATTAATGGAAATAATATTTAAATTATTTCTTTTGTTGTACTATGCACATTTGTGCGCACTTCCAATATATATAAATTGTCCCATATTGTAGCTCCTTATAGCTCGCTGTAGATGGCAGGAGGAATTGAAGTCTCTCATCTTATACTAGAAACGTCCCCTTCACAAGAACATAGACCAGTCTGTGTAGCAAATATTTTGACATGTTCAAAATTCATTTAAGGAACCTTGTCTTCAGGTATACAAGTTCATGTAGTTGCCTTCTTGAGAGATACTCCTATATTAATTCCATGCCATGTGTGGCTGCCGGCAACACTTTCTCTTTGAACAGTCTCATACCTCTGTCTAATGGTACAAAGGATGTTTAATGTCACTGATGAATCTCACGGCTGCTGCAGTTCTCTCTCTCGGATAAAGAAAGTTGATCCTGTTACCCAGATAATAATCCCTAAGTAATTTTTGACGGTTTTTGATTTTCAATCTGGCCCTTACATAGGATGAAGTTCCTCGTCATCATTTTTAACTCTCCAGTTGCCTGGGTGTGGTAAATGAGCCCCCTCCATCTCACCCTGTCCTTGTACCATTCTTCCCACTAACTTGTGCCAATCATGACCTCTCTGCATTACGTTGTTCTTGACCAGTGTATCCACTTCTTTTGTTGTTAGGGGCCGATGACCTCGATGTTAGGCCCCTTTAAACAACAAGCATCATCATCTTAGCTTCTTTTGTAGCTTTCCCATAGATCGTCTTCGTTTTACTTTTCTGTCAAATTTCTTCTGTGCAGTTCTGTTTGCTGGCATCCTCTTCACGTGACCAAACCACTTGATCTTATTGAGGAGTGAATCATCTATTCCTACTTCTCTAATCTTCTCGGGCCAATGACCGTAGATGTTAGGCCCCTTTAGACAACAAGCATCGCCATTCCTGATCTTGTCTTTCTTAATTTTCTGAATCATAGTACGGAGGAACTTCATTTCAGCTGCCTGGAGTTTAGAATTTTCCCTATTGGTCAGTGTTTTGGTTTTTAGACTGTATGTAAGATTCGGTGTGTAATAGGACTTGGACAATGGAATCTTTGTTTTCATGGGTATTTGCTCATCCCACAGCAGATGTCTTGGTGGTAAAGTTGTGTTGCCCTATTAATTTGGTTGTTTACCTCATGTTTTACTGGGTTGTCATTTGATAGAATGCTACCCACGTACTTGAAATCGGAAACACTATCTAGCTTGGCTTCATTTAGCATGATTACTGGTTCTGCTCCTTCCTTATGCACTGCCATCACCAGTATCATGGTCTTGCTGAAGTTTAAACCATAATTCTTAATCTCCTCATTCCAGCTTTTCTGTTGCTATCTGCTAATTTTCCTCCCTTTCTGAAGACTACCAGTTCTTTCACTTCATCAGCACAGTAATTAAAACTGGCAGGACTGGTGAAACTTACATGACTTTTCATCACGTTTACCATCATACCATTGTCCGCTCTCCATCTCACAACATTGTCTAGATCCCTCTGCAGTCACTCACAATCCTGTAACATATTTACTACTCTACATAGCATAAAGTCACAGAGTTCGATAGCTACAGTCTCTTAAGTGCGGCCAGTATCCGGGAGATAGTGGGTTCGAATCCCACTGTCGGCAGCCCTGAAGATAGTTTTCCGTGGTTTCCCATTTTCACACCAGGCAAATGCTGGGGCTGTACCTTAATTAAGGCCACGGCCGCTTCCTTCCAACTCCTAAGCCTTTCCTATCCCATCGTCGCCATAAGACCTATCTGTGTCGGTGCGACGTAAAGCCCCTAGCATTAGCATTATTATCATTTCTTTTTAATATTGCCATTCCTACAGCAAGTCTTGACTCTCCAACTAGACTCGTAATTGCGAACGTCGAAGGTTCATCTTGATGAATAACATAGTCATCACTGTTCGTTGCTTACATCACCAGCCTTATGGTCGTACATTTATTGAAATGCCCCACCCGAGAGTTTGTTCCAGTAAGAAGTATGATCTCAAATCAAGAGAGGCATTTTGTAGTGTTTTGTACTATACACGAACCTTTTCTTGAGCCCAATTTTTACGGGGTGAGAAGTAAGGAGGGAGCGCTGCCAGTTCCGGTTATACTGCCAAATGGATGGAAATTAAATGTAAATTGATTCAATAATATGATCGATCGATATGAATTTTCTAAACATTTATTATCTTACGTCAACAACTGTGCCACACATACATTATTTAACATTATATGACATTTCTCGATGCGAATCTTGTTACTATCATGAATGATATAGTTTGGCTTTGCTGTGTAAATAACAACAGTTGTTGTTGTTGTTGTTGTTAGTCGTTTAGTCGCTTTCGACTCTCCGTGACCCCATAGACCAAAGTGCGCCATTTCTTCCTGTCGTATACAATTTTCCGAAGTCTTTCTAAATTGAGAGCCGTGGCTTCCTTGATGTCATCAATCCACCTCATCCGTTGTCGCCCTCTTCTCCTGTTACCATCAGTCTTCCCCAGCATTAAGGTCTTTTCCAGTGAATCATGTTTTCTCATGATATGACCGAAGTACTTTAGTTTTTGCCTGAGTATTTGACCTTCCAGTGAACAGCCTGGGTTGATTTCCTGTAATATGGACTTATTAGATCTCTTCGCAGTCCACGGAACTCTAAGGAGTTTTCTCCAACACCATAGTTCAAATGCATCTATTCTTCGGCGCTCAGCCTTTCTTACTGTCCAGGTTTCGCTTCCGTACATTGCTACTGGGAAGACCATAGCCTTCACTATACGAATCTTCGTTCTTAAAGTTACGTCTCTACTCTTGAAAACGTTATCAAGGTTGGCCATTGCCTTCCTCCCAAGGAGCAAGCGTCTCTTAATTTCATGGCTGCAATCGCCATCAGCAGTTATTTTGGAGCCCAAGTAGATGAAACTAGGAACAACCTCCATTGTTTCACCATTTATATGCCAGGAGGTGATAGGTTTAGTTGCCATGATCTTTGTTTTCTTGACATTCAACCTTAGTCCAGCTTTTGCACTTTCTTCTTTCACCTTCATTAGTAGATACTTAAGTTGTTCTTCACTTTCTGCCAACAGGGTGGTGTCATCAGCATATCTAAGGTTATTTATATGTATCCCACCAATTTTAGCTCCAGTTTCTGTTTCATCTAATTTGGCATTCCTCATCACATACTCTGCATATAAGTTGAATAAGTAAGGTGACAATATGCAGCCTTGACGTACACCTTTCTCAATCTTGACCCATTCAGTTGTTCCATATAGGGTTCTCACCGTAGCTTCCTGATCAGAGTAGAGATTTCTCATAAGGCAAATAAGATGATCTGGTACTCCCATAGTCTTGAGTACTTGCCACAATTTATTGTGGTCGACACAGTCAAAGGCTTGAGCATAGTCAATAAAGCATAAGTATAGGTCTTTCTGGAATTCTCTTGCTTTCTCCATAATCCAGCGAATATTAGCAATTTGATCTCTGGTTCCTCTGCCTTTGCGGAAACCGGCTTGTTCTTCAGGTAGTTCTCGATCTACATACTGCCGAAGCCTATTTTGCAGGATCTTGAGCATAACCTTACTAGCATGCGATATAAGTGCGATTGTTCGGTAGTTTGAACATTCTTTAGCGCTGCCCTTCTTTGGAATTGGGATGAACACTGAGTTTTTCCAATCTTTTGGCCACTGCTGGGTTTTCCATATTTGCTGACATATTGAATGTAGCACTTTCACAGCATCCTCTCCTAGGATTTTGAACAGTTCTGCAGGGATTCCATCATAACCACTTGCCTTATTGTTTGCAATACTCTCTAGGGCCCACTTGACCTCACTTTCTAAGATATCTGGTTCTGGCTCTGACAACAGAGTAACTTCATCATCAGGAGTATTCCCATCTTTCCTATACAAATTGCCTACATATTCCCTCCACCTTTCTTTAATCTCCTCTGCTTCAGTAAGATCTTTTCCATTTTTATCTTTTATCATTCCAATCTTAGCCTGGAATTTCCCTCTGATGTCTCCAATTCTTATGTAAAGATCTCTTGTCTTACCCAGTCTGTTATTTTCCTCAACTTCCTTGCACTGTTCATTCAAAAAGGCATTCTTATCTCTTCTAGCTAGTTTCTGAAACTCTGCATTTAATTTAGACATTTTCGATCTTTCCCCTTTGATTTTTGCATTCCTTCTTTCTTCTGCTATTTGTAGTGCTTCACCCGATAACCATGTGGCCTTCTTCTTGTTCTTTTTCTTGGGAATATGCTTTTCCGCTGTCTCCTTAACAACACAACGTACTTCTGACCATAGCTCTTCTGGAACTCTATCTCTTAAATCTAATCCATTAAATCTGTTTCTAACCTCTACTGTATATTCAAGAGGTATGCTATTTAGGTCATATCTGCTTGATGGTTTAGCTCTGTCAATCCTCTTTAATTTGAGCCGGAATTTGGAAATTAAGAGCTCGTGATCTGATCCACAATCAGCCCCAGGCCTTGTTTTGGATGACTGTACAGCACTCCTCCACCTTTGACTACAGAGTATGTAGTCGATCTGATTCCGACATTTACCATCTGGCGAGGTCCAGGTGTATAGGCGTCGTTTGGGCAATTGAAACAGTGTGTTGGTAATGACCAGTGAGTTGTCTTGACAGAATTCTAGGAGTCTCTGTCCAGCTTCATTTGTTGTGCCAAGGCCAAATTTTCCCGTTACTCCATCTACAGTTTGATTTCCTACTTTGGCATTCCAGTCGCCAATAATGAAGACGACATCCTTCTTTGGTGTTAACTGTAGCAATTCTCGTAAGTCTTCATAAAACTGGTCAATATCTTCCTCTTCAGCTTCAGTGGTTGGTGCGTAAATTTGTATGACTGTGATGTTAAAAGGTTGGCCTTGAAAACGTACAGACATCATTCTATCAGTTTTAAAATTGCACCCCATTATAGTTTTACGCACCCTGTTGCTAACTATGAGGGCAACTCCATTTTTCTTTTGGTTTTCATGTCCAGAATAGTATACCATGTACTCATCTGTAGCAAATTCACCAATACCAATCCATCTCACTTCGCTTATTCCCAGTATATCGATGCCCAGTCTCTTCATTTCTCGTTTGACTATATCCAGCTTTCCTTGATACATGGATCTTACATTCCAAGTTCCTAAACAGTACTGTTCCTTGCAGCATCGCACATTTCTTGAGGCTTCTCTCAACGTAGTTCCCCCCGGAGATCCGACTGGGGAACTTGAAACTCCGGAATATTTTGAATTGAGCAAAGCCATGGGGTTTTCTTGGGAAAATTACAGTGGTGGTTTCCCGTTGCCTTCCACTGTCCTCCACTCCTGTTGGCTCACTGACCCAGTTTCCCGCTGGGGTTGTAAACCCAACCTTCCACTGGGTTGCTCAGCTTAACAGGGGCACCACGCGTAGGTAGGATTTGGAGAATTGAGGTGTGAGAGGCTAAGTGAACTCTCTTGGTGAGTTCATATATTCGCATCACACCCCCGTTTCTAGCCAGAGTCTCAAGATGTTCGTAGAGACTCCCCCAGGTCATTTCCTGGGCCCAATAACAACAGTACTAGTTCGTAAAGCATACGCCAGATGTCGCACAGCGATGAATAAGCGATTCATAGTTTGTGTTTGAAAGGTTGCCAATATGGATGTCGGAAGATAGCCGAGGTCTACCAATTCAGCACTACGGAGCTCAGGGCTCAAGAAAAGGTTCGTGTATAGTAATAAGTAGCTCAAAGTAGGTCCAGTAGAAGGCTAATGTGTAGGCAAAATAAGGTGCTCAAACTAGTGCATTAAATCTGTTGGGTTCCCCCCCCATCTAAAATACCTTTAATGTACAACTACACCTTAGTCCCGTTTCCTAATACGGAGTCAGGGATGAGGTGAGATGAAATTACAAGGCATGTTTTACTGCCAGATGACCTTCCTGGCACCAGCCTCAGTTGTGAGGCCCCAGGGGCTCTGAACTTTGGAGCGTGGGTTGGCGACCACGGGGCCCTTAGCTGAGTCCTGACATTGCTTCCACTTACTTGTGCCAGGCTCCTCACTTTCATCTATCCTATCCGACCTCTCTTGGTCAACTCTTGTTCTTTTCCGACCCCGACGCTATTAGGTTTGCGAGGGCTAGGGAGTCTTTCATTTTCACGCCCTTCGTGGGCCTTGTCTTACTTTGGCCGATATCTTCATTTTTCGAAGTGTCGGATCCCTTCCATTTTTCCCTCTGATTAGTGTTATATAGAGGATGGTTGCCCAGTTGTACTTCCTCTTAAAACAACAATCACCACCACCACCACCACCTCAGTTGTGAAGCCAACAACGATGAAATGAATGACGGGAATAAAATTGCGTAATGAGGTTGAAGGAGACCGTTGTGGCCTAAGAATAGGAATTGTTCCAGCATTTGCCTTGAAGTGAAAATGGTTTGTTGTTTAAAGGGGCCTAACAGCTAGGTCACCACAGAAAACCATTCTCAGGACAGCCAACAACCTAATTGTCTCCTGAATGCAGAACTTGGCTCCATAGTCATAGTAAACCACTAATGTTTTATGACAGGATGTTCTGGCATCCAATATTTGTCATGCACTGATTTAGAAAATTTAGGCACCCATTCAGCTACTCTTGTCTAGTCCAAAAGCCATCATTTTCATCAGTAATCTTCCATGATCTACCCTATCAAAAACCTTGGATAGGTCAATAGCAATACAGTCCCATTTGACCTCCTGAATCTAAAATATCTGCTGTATCTTGCTGAAATCCTACAAGCTGATCCTCACTGAAATATCCTTTCCTAAACCCCTCTATCAAACCAGTTAGTTGAAACATGTAATATAATCAGAGAGAATGCTTTTCCAGACCTTACAAACAATATATGTCAAGCTGACTGGCCTGTAATTATCCGCTTTATTACCGTTGGACTGAACAGGGACAAATCTGCCAATTAGGTGAGGAAAAACAGACTTCCATCTGAGTCGCTTAGCCAATTTAAAGTTCTTGTTGGTTGCCACTTCGAGGCTATAATAATAATAGCTTTTCAGTTTGTGTTGAAGTGATAATTGAAGCACATGCGTGAACATACTTCTGGAGTTATTTACAGTACAAAAGTCCTTGATCCATATGCACTTTTATAAACTTGGAAATAGAGTGTGTGTTTATCCACTTCCCGTGCGTATTATGACAGTGTTACAAGTTGAATACAGCTGCACAAGATTTTTCTACTCGTGAGATTATTGGAATGTTTTTAGCTGTGAATTATTGAACTTCAGTTAATTTCTTGTTCAAGTGAGCGTGCAGTCAGATGAGAGTGGTAATCATGATGTAAAGTAGTTGGCAAGATCAATGAAATGCAGGAAAGGTAGTGACGATAATAATGTTATTTGTTTTCGTTGGACTAATTACGGTCATTTTACAGTTTTCGGAGGTACCGAGGTGCCAAAAATGTTGTCACGTAGTTCTTTTATGTGCTGGTAAATCTACCAATACTAGGCTGGCATATTTGAGCCCTTTCAAATACCACTCGACTGAGCCGGCATTGAATTCACCAACTCGAGTTTAGAAGTCCAGCGCTCTACTGTCTTGAGCTACTCATCCCGGCTAAAAAGGAGAAGTAACATAAGGGGCATGAATGTCAATAAATCCCACACCCCACTAATTCCATTGTGACAACGTAACGTGAGAAATTTTCAGTTCGTGCCTTGCTTCCTTTGGATCCAGGAGATCTGCCAATTATTATGGAGAAAAATAAAGATCTGCGTGTATGCTGAAGTACCTGAAGAAGCGGCACTATTTTCTGTTTTAAACAACCTAATCGGTCCAGTGTGAACAAGTTGGCTGCACAGCTTGTGTCATATAGCTGTGAGCTTGCATTCAGGAGAGGGTGAGTTGAAGTGCCACCATCAACAGCGCTGAAGGTGCTTTTTTGTGCTTTCCCATTTTCACACCAGGCATATGTGTGGCTGTACGCTAGTTAAGGCTACGGATGCTGACTTCCCAGTCAGAGCTCTTTCTCTGAAGAAAACCCGGGATGTGTTTGTGAGACGTTAAACCCATAGCAGTAAAGTAAAGAGGGGAGAGAATCTGTGTTAATTCAATTTTTATAGTTGAAGCAACATCGTTTTCAAAGAAAGTTATGTCTGTTCAAAAATTATAACTTTCTATAATTAGGGTAGTGAGGGGTAAATATGACACACACAGAATGTGGGGCAAATAAAAGACAAGCTTATTATGAGCACCATTTACTAGGAGAAAAAAAAAATATTTGATTCACAACATTCTTTGATATGCATAGAAGCATATCTTACAGTGAAATCATATAAAATAGATTTAATAAATTTGCACCGAATTAAATTTTGTATGCATGCAAATTTTGGCAGGAAAACTTTCAAATGTGCTTGCCAAACTTTTCCTGTTATTTTGTATTTGCGTAGTTGGCTACTCTGTTTTCATGCTGCAAGGCATTACGACGTAGTGTGGTGAGTCTGACACATCAGAACTCCTAGCAGTGACTGGTATCTATTGCTTAGCTGGCTCGTCTTGTATACGATTGGAGCTCTTACGTCATCAGATGTGATTCTTAAGAAGTGGAATAACGCAAAAATCCCTTGGTGGATTTGCTTGAAACTTGCTATCGTAGATGTTCACATAATTCCGTACAAAATGACGTATATCTTGAGCTAATATGACCGTTATCACAGAAGTTTTTGAAATTTTCTGAATCAAAGTTTCTGGAACGCTTGTCCATATCGTGTGGCAAGTGGCTGAGTGGGTGGGTAGCCTATCTCGCTCCTGCACCTATGTCACTTGCAGCTGTTTGCGCTTCATGCTGGTTCACTCTGCTAAACGTAGACACACCAAGCTTGCAGTAAATGGCGCCTGTGACCGTAGGTTTCTTACATCAAAACACGCCCAAACAACCTCTGAAAGTTTATTGGTATATGATGATAATGTGGATATTTAGATTCAAAAATAAATTAGATCAGTTTTCTGTAAGTTAAAGTATATAACTGTTACAGTAACATTTGGTTCCTTGGTAGTGGTAAAACACTACTTTGAATTACGGAGTGCTCCAAAACATATCTGTCAAAGAGAGATTACTACTACTTATCCTTTGAGAGAACTGTGGAAAGTTGATGATTACCATAATCCTAAAGTGTTCAGTAGGAGATTAACCTTTTACACTAGGGCTGGACAAATCAGAAAGAAATTTAGGAGCCAGAAGCGTTTCTTAGGAGCAGGCATCAAAATTAAATTCACTCGCTTACCTCTATAGTATTAATCAGTTCTATCTTATCACTGTAGCAATTCTTATTCACTCCACCTAACATGTCTATAACATTCTGCTAATTTTATGAGTTCAAAATTTTCTAGATCTGGACCATTTGTATTTTTGCCATTAGATGATTCATGCAATCTGTTCACAGTGAAGGTCTCAATTTATTTTGGAGTAGATTCATAATATTAAATCCCCTTTCACATGAAGCTGTTGACGTTAAACGAACTTCACCTATGCTCGTGAGTTTCGTAAGATAAATTTTAGGCGCCTATGCTTGGGATTTGTCCAGCCCTGTTTTACACTATTGTATGCATAAAGTGATCTGCTCCATTCATAGTATTTTCTTGTCAAATGTCACGACCAAATCATCACTGTTATATATTATTCTAATTGGTCAATGTATTGACAGTAAATGGGAACCTAACCATTTCTGCTTATAATTTATTTTTCCCAGATGAAAATATAAATAGAACCATTGTGAAAGGATTTGAGAACTGTTATTGTTTTAGGGCTACATGCTTAGCTTCTGTGTTCCCATCAGTAGTCCTATAGGCATAGTTGCTGCAGAACCATGTAGAGCATGTTTCTGATTAATCTGTTTACGTTTCAGGGTAAATGTGCGGAACAGCAGTCGTGTGCTGCACTCCAAGAAAGGTACCAGGCTTGCAATGACAGAGTGAACTCACGAAGCAAAACAACGGAGGTATGCAGCGAAGAACTCTTCGATTATCTCCATTGTGTAGATAACTGCGTCACCAAGAAACTCTTCTCTTTCTTAAAATAGTTCTCTTAATAGCCATTTGTTAATTTTGTATATTTTCTCCCAGAGTTTTTGGTAGTTGTACAGCTGTTTATATAGAAAGAATGGTTACTAGTTGTTGCGGTGGTCAAACAGGAGTTCTGTTCAGTTTCTTTGATTATGAGAGACACTTCAGTCAGCGTGATTTTACTGTGAATTGCTGTGCGATTAGCAGTTTTTAAAGAAACAAATGTATGAAACCTGGGTCCTGTGGAGAACATTTCCAATGCATAGTTGTTGAAAATATGTTAATAAATGCCGTTGAAATGTATTCATAGTTATTCACTTCATTTTTCTTCCTTCAATCAGCACATTGTGATATAGACCAATAGATTATAAACAGTAAATGAAAGTTATATGCCTAATTTCTATTTAAAAGAAAAAGGAAGCACCGTTCATGACAGGGCTGATGTGGGGACTGTTGTCATGATTGCTCAATACCACACGTTCTGTGTGACCAATTTTGAATGTATATATACAAGCACAGGATTGAAATATTTTTAAAAAGGGGATGGAAGCCATTGCTTAACGCTAGGGTAGACAAATCCCAGGCGCCTGGTCACCGTGGCGTGTAGGTGCCTAAAATTTTCAAAGTGAAACTGCTAAATTTCAGTCTGGAAATAATGCATTAAAAAATATCTGGTGGCATTCAAAAACAACCAATAGTAAAATTTGTTTCTGAGGTGATTTCTTGTTGTTGCTGGTGGTGTTATTGTTACTGTCGTCTCTGTAGCATATCTAAATATGGAGATTGTGAGGTTTAGGAGCAGTAATAAGCATTGGCTACTTGAACATGGATTTGAATCGACTTGAGCATTCGATATATCTCGTGATCGCTCGTAACCATTACATCGACAAGCTAAACCTTAGCTTTTCGCCCTCTTGGCGCCAGATTTTCTCCGTTCTTTGTGTACTCCACTACTACGGTATGTAATAAGCATTGCTCAGCCCATTAAATGTAGTGCCTAGAGTGTGGCCACCTGGTGGCTACGATAGTTAAGGCATAAAAACTGTATGGTCTGATACCAAGGTTAACTGTTTCGAGTTCCATTAGTCGAAAAAATCCGCTATCAGAATGTTGGCTGGCAGGGTAGATCACGTGCCAAGAGAATGGATTCAATTTCAAACCTCTCCGCAGTGTTCATATGGAGCGAGGTCATATGACGCAGTTGATGATGATTCTTCCATCGGATGGAGACATTAAGCCTTGAGCAAACTCCTTGGTTCTATTCGACAGGACTAATCTATGTGCCAGCACCGGGTTTCGCCCTCTCCCTTCTTACTCTCATATATCACGTCATTAATTTAGTCTCATTAACTCCTCTGATAAGGTTGACGTAAGGAAAGGCATCCAGTGTAAAAACTCTCTATGAAGATTCGCTCACTTCATACTCGACCCTGAGCTGCTGTTGTACAATTTGAATGTCAACATCGACGAAATGGAAAGAAATTTTATCAACGTAACCTAGCCTTGTCACAACATTGGTACAGTTTGCAGACTTAGCTTTTATGTATTATTACGGCATATGTTCATGTTATGTATTTGCTTGTGTATATTATTACAGCTTGATTTCATTTCATATAAGTTGAAAAAAATAGTATAATTGTTCCACGTAGTCAGTTCAAACAAAATGTGTCATATTATACAAAATTATGTACACAGTGACATGAAACACTTGGCACTTTAAGAAAGATCTTGGATCTTGGTTAAAAGTATACTGTCGTGTGTTTGTAGAACATACAGATGTTGATTCCCATAGGGAATAAGAAATATTTGTCCCAAATGAGTAAATTTATAATACTAATATAAATGGTCCAACCTGGCACACGGGGGCGAAACGCTGGCAACTAGGAATGAGTTAGCTGAAAAAATTATGTCCAATAATGGACCCTTTATATTGGTATTATTGTTTGTAGAACACCAAACAGACTTGTTAGTCTTGTTACAATCAACTTGAAAACATGTGAACTAGTTGAAATAAAATCTAATGACTAATTATATACACATTGACCAGAAACGCTTGGCATTTTAAGAAAGTTCTTGGTTCTGGTTTAAAAATACTGCCGTATGTATGTGGAACACAGAACAGACTTGTTGGTCTTGTTTCAGTCTACTAGAAAATATGTGAACTAGTTGAATATACACATTGACATGAAACACGCACATTGACATGAATTCAAAACATGAAGATGAATGGATGAATATGAATTTAAAATAATCAGCGGATCCAACTCACAATACTGAAAGTTAAAAATAATTCCAAAATCGATCCCCTGACTAGATTTCAGTCAACTTAAAACAGTCGGTGTGGATCCAACCCGCAAAACCCCGCCTTCCCAGAAACTATCTTAAAATAATAGTAATACCGACCAAGGGAGTGCTCCCAAAGCACAATCCTGAATTGATGATGCTTGTTGTCTAAAGGGGACCCAAAATCCAGGTCAACGGCCCCTCATAGTGGTACTTATCGCTTGTTAAGTACACCATAGTGTTTGTCATGTTGCAGTGCTGATCACAAGTAACGTAGACTCACAATGTTACACACATTATGGTACTACTCACAAGTATTGTATGTCGCGCAGGTAACGCAGACCTATGGCGTTTCTCACCTAACGGCACCACTCATAGGCAACATAAACCCATGGTGTTTCCCACGTAGGTGTAATAATCACAGGCGTCGGTATTCCGGTGGTGTTCCTCACGTTGTGGGTACTAATCACAGGCAACGCAGACCCACGATGTCACTGATATAGTGGTACTAATCACAGGTAATGCCCAGACCCATGGTGGTTCTCACATAATGGTACTAATATTACAGGTACTGTAAACCCACAGTGAACCGCTCTCTGCTAATACGAATCATAAACCTGTTGTGTATCTAACATAGTGGTACTGCTCACAAGTAAAGGCAACCCATGGTGTTCCCTGTATGATGGTACTAATGACAAGTAATTTCATGGTCCTATTCTAATCGTCCCTGGATCGCCCCTTTTAGTCACCTCTTACAACAGGCAGAGGATACTCCGAGTGTATTCTTCGCCTGCGTCCCGTACCCACAGTCTTTCCCTGTGGTCTCCTGCCCTCTGCTTTCTCTTCCACAACAGATTTCTCAAGATTATCTCCTACTTTCATCGTCGCAGAAAAAAAAGAAAAAGATCTTCAATTCTTCTATGATGGACACATCTTTCTATAAGTGGTTCAAAATATGTGTAACGTTATATGCCAATATTATATCTCAAAGGCATTAATGCACTTTCTGACAGTAGCCTCTTCAAATGTCATAGCCAAATGAGAAGATAAAGAACACAAGGGTTTCAACCAGGCATACCTTTGTGTTGCCTGTTATTGCCTGAGTTTGTGAGTTCTTCAGGCAGCTCGTGCTAGTTTAATCTTTCTCTGAGCCTTCTTTCACCAATTGTCAATCCAAGACTTACAAAATCATTCACTGTTTCCATATACCTCAACTAACTTGTGAGTTCAACCTGAGCTACTCAGGTACCATAATTTTAGACTTACCCTCAGACTGATTTTTAGTCCAAATTGTAAGCTAATATTCTTTACTCTTTCGAGCATTTCTGCAAACTCCTCTTCATTGCTAGCAAAGAGACGTGTGTCAACAACAGAATACAAGTTAGCATTGATGCTTTGACGACCCGTACTTGTAGACATAACAACTATGGGTTTTTGGGCTTATGCTGTGTCAAGAAAACAAGGTTAACGTTTCGCAGAGAAAGTTGATCTTTCTTCTGCCCATTGAAATGGCTTCAACCAACCATCAATATTTAGGGGTTGTACAGGGTGTGGCAGAAATACCTGATGAATTTCAAACGTAAATAACTCGGCAACGCAACAAGCCATTTAAAGATTTATTGCACAGTTGTAAAGAGTAGTGTTTGCCATTTGCGTCACATACACACTAAATTTTGAAAATGTCATCCAAATGCTGACCGTCCTGTTCGATGCACCTCTGAAGCCTCTCCTTGAAGTTCCGCATGACTCGCTTGAGCATCTTGTGGTATTACCTCGATTTCTTCATGGATGGCAGCTTTCAGGTCATGTAGTGTTCGCGGTTTACGTCAGAAGAAGCGATCCTTCAAATACCCCCAGGGCCCTGTTTCATAAAACATCTTTCACTAATATTATTAGTAAGAAACCAATAATATTAACTAATAATATTAGTTTATGAGTCAAAATTATTAGTAGATGTTCCTAATAATATTAGTAGATGGTTTCATAGACAACATGACTAATAAAAGTTACTCATATTATTAGGATTATTTCCATGAGTATATTTTGACTCGTAATTCATATTATTAGTGAAACCAAAGTGAGCGGTATTTTAATATTTTGGCATAAAATCATGAAGATCACTGAAATGGTCAACTCTGATTCAAATAGTGATAAGGAACGAGTGTAGGTATTCACCGTTCAATAAATGTTACGTCAAAAACAGCCTGTACTGACATGTAACAAACATATGACGGTACAATGGGAGATTTAGGTTAGATTACATAACTTTTGAGTATTTGCTTGATAGGATTGGTAGGTAATAGAACATTCCACTGCAAGGAATGAAGCATAACCTTAAAATAGCAGCTTCGCATTGCACTCCACTGGTTGGCAGTGATACACAGTATCGTGTTTCTGTAGTGCAGTTCTGCTTGGACACTAAGTATCTGTTAAAATCTTGACTTTATATCACCAGTAAACCAAGATGATGCTGGTGATGATTATTGTTTTAAAAGGAAGTAGGCTACAACTAGGCAACCATCATCTATAATAACACTAATCAGATAGAAAAATGGAAAGGATCCAACATTTTGAAAAATGAAGGAATCGGCTAAAGAAAGAGAAGGGCCACGAAGGGCATGAAAATGAAAAACTCTCTTGGCCTCGCAACCTAACACTATCAGGGTCGGAAAAGAACAAGAGTTGAACAAGGGAGGTCAGAAGGGTAGATGAAAATGAGCCTGGCAGAAGTAAGTTGAAGCAATGGCAGAACTCATCTCATTGCCCCATGTTTGCCAACACACGCTCCCAAGTTGAGAGCCCTGGGACCTCTTTTAGTCGCCTCTTACGGCAGGCAGGGGATACCGTGGCTGTTATTCTACTGCCCCCACCAACAGGGGTAGTAAACAAGGATTTTGCTAGTCCATCTCAACAGAGATTTTTAAGAGCACATATAATTAAAAAAGTAAAAGGAACAAGGAGAGTTATAGTGTGCAGAAGGCTGCGAATAGTTGACGCTTTAACTCAATCACTTTTCGCAAAGAAATTTTCTTCTCTCACATTATTTTCACTTCTTTTATCCATTTTCATATGTATTGGTCATAATAACGAAAATATCAAGTGAGCCTTTTGAACATGTGGATTAATAGTCGGTTGTAGTCAAGCATTAGCCTACTGCTAGGAACAAACCCAACGATTCTAACCTCCATTTGTATCAGCTGACTAATGAACTAATATTAGTAGTGAAGGTATTTTATTAGCCATGTGTAAATCTTTATGAAACAGAATTTGGTTAAATAATAATTATTTTTATGAGTTCTAATATTATTAGTTTTATGAAACAGGGCCCAGAGAAAGAAATCGCACGGGGTGAGGTCAGGGGAAGGGGCTGCCATGGAACGTCACCCCGTACGGGGTCGGCATTTTTGAAATAAGTCTCGATCACGAAACCTTGGTGTTCACCACTCCACGCCATGCTAGCGACTGGCTGGCTGACTGACTAGCCTGGACGAGACGATGCCAAGGCCAAGACCGCGCGCACCATGACAATAACACCTGTTTGAAAGCTGTGGCCAATACGACCTTTAGTTCGCTCCAATCTACTGTATGTGACATAAATGGCAAACCTTGCTCTTTTAAACGGCGCAACAAAATTGTGAATGGCTTGTTGCGTTGCCAAGTTATTTACGTCTGAAATTCGTCAGGTATTTCTGCCGCACCCTGTAGTAATGATGTAAAGGAGAAGGCTTATAAGTCTCTGGTAAGACCTCAGTTAGAGTATGGGACCCTTCACCAGAATTATCTGATTCAGAAACTGGAAAAGATTTGTTCTTGGCGATTTCAGATAAATGGGTAGTGGTGTTTTGAAAATCTTGGGCTGGAAAGATTTGGGAGTAAGGAAGGTACTGCTTTACTAACTGGTATATTGTGGGCTATCAGTGGAGAGATAGTGATGAATGACAGATGAATGAGCTTCAGTGAAGTTTTTCAAAATAAGAAAGATCCCATTACGAAGATAACGTTGGAATTCTAATTGGGCAAGCATTCATTGATAGGAAGAGGAATTAGGGATTGCAATAATTTACTAAGGCAGATGTTCAATAAATTTCAAACTTCTTTGAAAGTATCTCAAAAGACCAAGTAAAAATTTGATAAGGAATCTGCCACCTCAGCGATGCTGTAAATGAAGATCAGTGGTAAATGAAGTGGTGAGGAAAGCACTTGGAGAGAGATTTATTAAAGAAATAAATCGTCCATCCACCAATGAGGATGACCATTCAGACCTGGAGTACAGTCAGGTTAAAATTTCAATGGACTTTATAAACATCAAAAAGTGGAAATTTAATTGTTACATCTGTTATCTTTTTTTCCAGGGTTATGTTCTTCCAAAGCTCTCAGAGCCCCTATTTACCCTGGATTTTTGTTGTACGGCTTGTAGCACTGGCACATGTTCCATACGATTTTCACGCATATCCATGCTACACCTCCTAAAAGAAATGGCTGTTATTTCCATGCTATGTGCATCAATTAGGAGATCCAAACTTGTATAACAGGACCCAAAGATTAGTCGAGCAAACCATATGATGATAAGCTCATATTTTGCAGCCCCCTATCCTAACTTCATTATGATAGAGTGGCACAGGTTTGAAGTGATTAAGTCAGTTGAAGTATACAATCAGTGTCAGTCTTTGTACAATGTTAGAAGTAGGGACTATCAAAGAATAAAGAGGAAAAATGCTTTGCAGAGTATATGTCTACAGTGGAAATTTTGGAATGAGTATTTGTATTTTAAGAATACTTCTTTACTAACATTATATATTCCCACCTTCATGATATTGGTTGCAGGTCACCCACTTATCCAAGCTCCCCCAGCACAACCTGCAAGGTACGCCCTAACCTTTTATGAGGTTGATCGCTCATTTTTAGGCTGTTGTTTTGGTGGGGTCGCCACTCCCGTAGGCATTTTATAGTTCTGCCAGCAGTTATTCAGGCCACCTTTTACGTGGGGAACAGACGCCCTTGCAGCCGCCCCTAATATGGGAAAGAGACGTTGCTAATGAATAGTGTACTCACGCTATTCCCCGAGTACTGGGCTGCCTCTTCCGCAATCTCCACCATTTCAAAGTCCTCTACTGTAGATTCCATTGAGGTCTTAACTTGTAACCCTGAGCTGGAACCCTTACCAGATGGTACACACCGGGTCAGTGTGCAAGGAGAGAGTAAGAAATCTGAAAAGAAATAGGGGTAGAAAACTGAATCATAGGATGAAGAAGAATAAATCGAGATGGTTTGGACATGTTACGAGGATGGAGGAGGGAAGGATATCAAAACAACTGTTAAAGGCTAAGATTGAGGGAAAGAGGGGGAGACGGAAGCCAGAACAAGATGGATAGAATCTGTTGAGAACAGTATAAGAAAAAGAAGACTGGAATGGAAGGAGAGGCAACAGAGGAGGAGTACCATCAACACCCGACATAGCAGGAGCTGGACAAGGCAAAATGAAAATAATGATTATTAATACTTCTGTACCCGTCGTCATCATTGTACAGTTCCTGTTTCCCGAGTACTGTTAATGAGCCTCTTTCACTTCTTCCTGTCCATATACAACTTGTCATGGAGGACATCATACACTGTCCATCCTCTGGTAATCAATCTTAATCATGTCCATCCATTGGGTTTCAGGTCTTCCTGCAGGTCTTTTCCCCTCCACCTGTTTTTCCAAATTTATTCTGGCTGTTCTTGTAGGCTTCATCCTCATCACTTGCTCGTACCACCGTAGTCTGGATGTGCCGATTCGGTCTAAAAGGGATGTTTTTATTGTGGCTTCTTTCGTCACCTCCTCATTTCTTAACTTGTCCATCTTGGTCTTCTGAATGGTGGATCTAAGAAATTTCATCTCTGATGCTTTCAGTCTTGATGAATCTCTCTTTGTGGGGGTGCACACTTCAATATCGTAGATCAATATTGCTATGAAGTAGCTGTTAAACATCATCAGTTTCACTGGTTTTGGAATCATGTCATCGCATAAAAGTGTTCTTACTTGTTGGTAGAATTCTGATCCCTTTGCATTCTGTCTGTAATTTCCTTTCTGATCAAATTATCAGTGGAGATTACACTTCCAAGGTAAGGAAAACTATCCAAACACTCTAGCTGGTGGTCTCCTAGTTTTACACTTGCTGGACGCCCTTCTCTGTTGACTGTCATCACCAATGTCTTGGTCTCGCTGATGTTGTTATATTCATGGAACTGGAATTTCCATACATTGAGTCTGGTCTGTACTTCCTCTTCCGTTTCACCTCAAATCATTATATCTTCCGCAAAGGCCTCTGCATTCAGTTCACAAACTTTTCCGTGACGTTCATTATATTGTCCATAACAGTGATGAACTGTAATGGTGACGGTGAACTTTCTTGCTGAACTCCACTCTTGGTCTCATACCATGATGATCGACCTTCCCCAATTTGTACACAGCTAGTACAGTCTTTGTATATCTGAACTTTCCTTACCAGTCCTTCAGGAACATTTGTTTTCCTCAGGCACTCCCAGATCTCATCTCTTATAACGGTATCATGGGCCTTTTTTATATCCAGGAATACAATGACCAGGTTTTTGCCTCTTCCATCAGCATGCACGTGCTAAAAATGAGATCCATTGTTGATGTGTTACTTCTGAATCCATATTGCTCCTCCTCTAACTGTGCTTCAATGATGGTTCTCAATCTCCGTTCTATGATCTTCTCTATCATTTTTAGCCCATGAGACAGCAGAGTTATTCCTCTATAGTTGGTGGATTTAGCCTCCATGGCTCAGGCGGCAATGTGCCGACCTCTCACTCCATGCAAGATTTGTGCTGGACAAAGTGGAGGCGGGACAAGTTTTTCTCCAGGTACTCCGGTTTTCCCTGCCATCATTCATTCCAGCAACACTCTCCAATACGGACTTAAAAATGAAATTCTTAAATTTAAATACACTTTCCAATATAATTTCATTTCATCTGTCAGTCATTAATCATTACCCCAGAGGAGTGCGACAGGCTTCAGCAGCCAGCACAATTCCTATCCTCGCTGCCAGGTCGGGGCTTCATTCATTCTATCCCTGACCCAGACGAATGACTGGAAATATGCTGTGAATTTTCATTCAGTTGGTGGGTTTCCGTCTGCTGCCTTTCTTCTGTACTGAGGAAACTAAATGTTCCTTTATCCTTCCTGCTACATATCCACTTCCTTTCCCAAAGTTTGTCTTGCAAGTTAACAAAATACCTACATACAGATTTCCTCTTATTCATGTCCATTCTTAAAGTACCACCATCTTGCTTGCTTGGCCTCGATTGCTTAAGGTCGCACTACGAATCTGCCCAGTGTTAACGATTGCGCTACATATAGTCAGCATATGTAGTGCCACAAAATGGTAGTGTAAATGCGACTCTCATAATGCCCGTAATATTGGCTTGCTATTTAAAGTTGTTCTTAACATCATCCGCAACAAACCTGTCTATTCACTCTCCATCTCTTGAATATCATACATTTGTATCCTACCTAAAATGCTTAAATTTTTTAAATAAATCTTGTTATCTATGACAGCACAGGTGAAGCTGCTGTAGAAGCTAGGGATGAAATATAACAGGAAGGCATTGACGAAGTTATTTCATCACAGTCTTTGCAGAATAATAGCATTAAATGGAATATGTGAAGTAGATATTATAGTGAATTATTATTCTTTATTACAAAATCTGGACAGTATACTTTTACAGAGAAGAATGTTACCACCTTTTTACATGATGAATACAGCACATAATAAAATCATTTGTATCTAAATCAACATATTTCAACACACAAACACACAGGATGTTTGGTCCCTTTTCATACACTACATAAGGAAAGTGATGTACATTGTAGACATGTTTGAATGATTTAATACAATAACAGAATATTGGTTCAACATACTTCTAACCATAGCTCGTGCAATGTTCCATCCCTGCAGAGAAACTCCTTGTTTTATATCAAAGCTAGAAATTTACACATCTTCAAAACCTTGAGTTCTAATTTATTTTCCACTTCTGGGGCAGTGGAGCTAAAAATAAATATCAAGACGACAAAAGTCATGGTTATAGACAAGAAGAGAGCTGTGGGAAAGACTCGCAGAGGAACTCAAGAAAGTAGCAGAGTTTTGCCATCTTGATAGCAATGTTGCGGAAGACAATTAGACGTCTCATTGAAATCAAGAGAAGAACAAACTGGCCAACAATGCTTTTCAGAATAAAAAGAACGTTTTGCTGAATATGCACAATAACGTCCATACTAATAAGAAATTTCTAAAAATAATAATGTCATTGTTTTTAAGTTCCACTGACTACTTTTAATGGATTTTGGTGGTGCCAAAGTGCCAGAATTTTGCCCCACAGAATTTCTTTTACATGTTAGTAAATTCACGAGGCTGACATATCTGACCACTTTCAAAGACCACTGGACTGAGTCAGGATTGAACCTCCCAAGTTGGGTTCAGAAGGCTAGCGCCTCAACCATCTGGGCCACTCAGCCTGGTAATTTCTAAAAACCTTTCTGGGAGTGCCTTGACATATGGGTGTGAAACTTGGACATTAGCAAAACACGAGAAAACTTGTCTCGAGGCAGTGGAAATGTGGTTTTCGAGGAGAAATACCAGAACTGGCTGGACTGACAAGAAGAGCAATATGAGATAGTTCTCCAAAATATAGGAGAGGAAAGACAACTACTTAAAGCAATAGGAAACTCAAAGCAAAGCTCATTGTGCACTTACTTGGGTTTTAAAGGCAAGATGTTTGGGAAGAAAACATCTTATTTAAAAAATATGGTTAGTGAAATGGGGTGTTCTTCTTACTTAGAGATGAAACGGACTGGTTAGGAAAAGAAACTATGGCAAGGCTTAGCCTCATAACCAACAGCGCAGAGGACACGCAGCAGATCTGGTTGAAAGTGACATGTGAAAATCTTGGTCTAAACTTGAACTTAAAGACGACCAAATACATGATTGTGAGCAAGGACCCTGTCGTAGATCCTGGTCTATAGGTCAACAAAGTTCCGATACACAGGGTCGATAAAATCACATACCTATGCAGCGTCATCAACAACAAGCTGCATTGAGAAGGCTAGCACAGCATTTACAAAGCTCCGTCTAGTAATCTGTAGCAGAGAACTACCATTACAGCTTCAAGTTAGGATTGCATGGTGTTCTCCATCGTGGTGTATGGAGTTAAGTCCTAGACTAGAAAAGAGCCACCATGATAAAAATAGAAGCATTTGAAATGTGGGCTACCGTCACATGCTATGTATTAGCTGGATAGACAGAATACAGATTGAGAAGGTATTGACCAGGATGTGTTCAGGGTCTCATTCTAAAGAGGAAGGGCCAATGTATCGTAACAATAAGTGTCTGACCTTTGGACATCATCATTAATGACATAATAGTGCTGCCATTGCCATGACACTTGACTAACAGGTAGTGTAAACTCTGGACTCTGGCAAAACTGCAAAAGGGTTGCTTGTCTCAGCCAATATCGCAGGGTCTTCCAGGACCTTCATCCCCTTGATCTTCCACCCCTGTGGGTGGGGGCAGAAGAATAACTCCCATGATATCCCCTGCCTGTTGTAAGTGGTGACTAAAAGGGGCCCCTTGCTTAGTCCTGGCATTGTTTCCACTTACTTGTGACAGGCTCCTCACTTTCATCTATCTTATCTGACCTCCCTTGATCAACTTTTGTTCTTTTCCGACCCCAACGGCTTCTGGTTTGAGAGGTCTAGTGTGTCTCATTTTTACGCCCTTCGTGGCCCTTGCCTTCCTTTGGCCAATACCTTCATTTTTCAATATGTTAGATCCCCTCCAATTTTTTCTCTCTGATTAGTGTTACAGAGAATATGGTTACCCAGTCGTACTTCCTCTTAAAATAATAATCTCAACCACCATCACTTTGATCTTCCCTTGTATAATTATTTGCAGGAGAGTAAGTTTCCGAGTACATCATGATGTGACCAAAGTAGGAGAGCGTCGTGTTCCGAGCAGGATTTGATGCTTGCCTGTAAGAACACCCTAGAAGCGGCTTGCCTTTGGACAAAGAACATCCGATACTTTGATCACACAAACATTTTCTTGTTTTTTGCCAGTGTATATTTATGTAAATAATTTCATATACATTTTGTTTGTTCGTGTGTGCTTATTGCATTAAACAGAAGCGACTCTAATACAGATCAAAGATACCCTCAGCATTTTCTAAAGCATGAAAACAAACAACAACAAATATAAAGTTTTGGTGGTCAGCAGAAATGGCCAAGTGTTCATTAGGTGTCGAGAGGCTTAAGGCAGTACAGCTTTCCGGCGACCTGTGGAATAGAGTCACATCGTATGGTGAGTCACACCAGGCTAAGACCTTCTTTAACAAGAAAGGGCACCTCTTTACATCTAATAGCATACGCATGCACCTCCAGAAATATCTTTGTCAGAACTTTTGTCTGTAATACGCAACTGTATGGAAGCGAGATTTGGGCACTTGGAGATACAGAGAAGAAGAGACTGGTTATAAAAAAACTGCATGCCCAGTCAAAATTATATTCAATGGCAATTTTTCTGCAGAAATTCCAGGAATGGTCACTTGTAACTTCAAAACCCAACTACAGTGGTTCCTATTTTGGTAAGATAAAAATCTAAAGAGCATTTCAAACACAAGGTCTACTAGTGTACATCACAACCCATTTACATACAAACTTCCCATGGATATATATATAATTTATAAGGCAAGCCACTCACTAAAAACACATTTGATTCACACATTTGCTCATGCAGTCACTGGAATAATTATATCCTTGGACATCAGCACTCTTCAACTCAGTGACATAAAATGTGTAGACATTCTATGAAATTTAGCACAGTGAAAGTCTGTGCACAACAAGGCTTTGCACTGTCCCCATAGCTCTTTGTTCTCGTCATGGACACAATCACAGGACCTGCACAGAAGTGTCCCTTAAACTCTTTTATATGCAGATGATGATGCACTTGCTTGTACCCCCAGAAGAGAATTGCAGCATCAAGTTGAAGATTGGAACAGTCGTCTCTCAAGACTGAACAAAAAG
Source organism: Anabrus simplex (assembly GCF_040414725.1). Taxonomy (NCBI): domain Eukaryota; kingdom Metazoa; phylum Arthropoda; class Insecta; order Orthoptera; family Tettigoniidae; genus Anabrus; species Anabrus simplex. The sequence continues at coordinate 195,803,576 of NC_090279.1, forward strand.
AAGACCGAATACCTGGAAACCATCCCAAGCAACAGCTCAATTAAAGTTGATGGAGAGACCTTCACGAAGACCGTAAGCTTCAGGTATCTAGGATCTTGCCTACAGAATGATGGGTGGGATAACTGATGAAGTGTGAAGTAGGATAAAGGCAGCATGGACGAGATGGAGGGAAGTCACGGGCATACTCTGCGACAGAAGGATGCCACCACATCTGAAGTCCAAAATATACCATAGGATAGTAAGTGCAGTTGCTTTATACAGTGCTGAATGTCGATTAGCTGACAAAACTGCGGAGCGTCAATTACACACCATGGAAATGTGTATACTCCTTTGGTCGATGGGCATCACACTCCTGCATCGCATCAAAAATGTCTCCTATGGTGTGGTCGTGCTGCACCTGGAACAGTTGCCAACTTCACCCACTCCTTTGGAAATGAATGGGCAACATCCACGTGGATGTTCAAAGCAGTGCTGGCATGACACAGTAAATGATGACATGAAGACTCTGAACTAAAGACCAGATGATGCCCAAGATGGCGAGCAAAGGTTAATGGGAAAATACTGGGAATAAGATGATGATTTACGCCTGTGTTGACTTATGTGCTAGGCTTATTTTGGTGTTACAAAATTTAAAGCAGGAAGGTTTTTTTTAAATAGTTTCTTTATGATATTTTGATTCCTAGGTCTAATATACACATGAAACTTATAACAAAGATTATTCTGTACATTGTTTGTTGCTGCTAAAGTTATTATTTGAATCTTGGTTTCTCTGTACTTTATCTGCATTTATAAGTGAAATATCTAAATATTACTCCACAATTGTGTGGAAAACCCTAGAGGATTAAAAAAACATTTATTCCACAGTATAACAAAACTGCCATTTTTTCATCCAGACTCAAAACTGTACAGAAAATGATACTTTATGGTTTACTACCTACTTTCCAGACACTATTTATGATGGACAACTGGTGCACACAAGATACTTTTAACAGCCATAGTGAAAATTTTATGGACAACTGTGATAATTTTTTTTAAAATTATTTTTCAATTTTTTACATCAAAGAGTCTTAGCATTCATGAATTTAGTATCTACTTGAGGATGCCCCAATTAAAGGGTCGAAACCAGTACTAGTATTTTATATATAACTGAACTTTAAATCTTTTATTGATCAGGTAAAACATCCACTCCTTTGAATTATAGATTGAATTAAGGAATTGACAATATGACTTCATATGAGAACTCCCTATTTTGCGTTTGTTGCTTTATTCAGTTGAGCTATAGTGGCCTAGGTCATATTTGTTCTGCTGGAAAGGAGCTAAGCTACTAGCTACTTTACTACCTAGTTCACCATAACTCAACAGACACAAAATCGGGAGGTTGTGCCTTCAGATCCCATTGATGTCCGGTTGGTCATTTTTGTTCTCTACTCAACATCTCTTCAATAGGTGTTAAACACAACCTAATAAGTTGAAAGTTTGAGTGCAATGCAGATGCGAATATTCATTAAAAATTAAAGTAATTTTGAATATTTTATGCTCTTCTTTTTTACCTGTACCTCTTCCAGCTGGTCAGAATTGTTACCAGCAGTGTTCAGATTTAATTTCTAAATAATCCTAACTTCAATTCGGACACTGTTGGTCTATTACAAAACATTCCGCTCCAATGTGTGAATCAAAATGAGCAGCTCTGGTGCGTGTCCTGCCTAAACACAGACACACAAATAGTAGGTTGAAGATAGTTTCAATTATTGCTACAGTTAACTTGAAAATAGCTGTGTGATATGCACAGATTGATAAAAACCACTATTCTATACATTACTACAATAAAATGGGGCACTGTACTATTAATGAGTTAACAGGGTACAATTATCAAACAAATGTTTTGGGTGTATTGGAAGGTGAATATATGTGATTTAAACTTTTACAACAGAACTATGTTTACTGTGTACAATTGAAGCAGTACCCATAAAATTTTCTGGCCACTTTAAAAATTTATACCTGAAATATTCCCTCTAATTTTATGAAAAATATAATATAAATTCTGCCAACTTTGTTCTGCATTTTTAAATACAAAAATAATTCTAATCGTTATTCAGTAATGAATTATGATTATTGAAATAGTGGCCGGAGTTACCCCATGTTTTGGGGTAACTTTGGCTACTATATTAAATAACTCAAGAAACAAAGTTTTCTTCGACTTAGTGTTACTTCCGCCACCATAAATGTTTTTTTAAATACCTGCAGAATGCCCAGTATGAACAATCACAAACAAATTAAAATGATTTGTGGTGTAACAGATGTATAGTGATCAAATTTACAGGATATTTCTAAACAATTCACATTTTTCCTAAAGAAGAAACTATTTTACTTAGCCTGAGCATGCAAGCATTGTATGATATTACAAATTACAAGTTTCATTGCATAAATATTTGAAATGGTACAAAAGATAATAAATAAAAGGTAATAAAGTCACTTGCTCGGAAAGAAGAGCAGTAGTGACAATGCCAATCTCTGGAAAAGTCCAATTTTCATTTCTATCATCTTAACCTGTGGTACTTGTCATTTGCGATGTATCTCCCAAATCTTTAAAACCTTCAGTTTCTATTCTACTCATTAACACGAGAGGGCAGCTAAAGCTAAATTCTCATGTAATAAGAGGTTCTATAAACCCTGTACTGGTCTATGCCATGCGCCTGAATGTTGTTCTTCGATCCCGCAATTCTTACGACATGGTGCTGAGAGAAAGAAGTGTTCTGAGCGTTACAATAAATACGTTAATGTGGGGAAGAGGAAGTGTGTCTTCATGGATAATGCCTACAGCATAGAAGCCAGCAGAGCACCTCACTCGGCTACGAGTGTTCTCATAAAGCATCCGGTCCCAATCAATGAACACCTTCGGTTTGATGCGGAACATGGTTTTTCCAGGTCAAGGAATGCCAGATGAAATGGCTTATTCCTTTCTCGGCATTTATCCAGAAGCATGCATGCTGCACAAGAAATACTGGTTTCCATCAGAGAACCACTCTAGTTGATACCTGTTTTGACCCCTCACGGATGCCAGTCTAGAATAATCTTGAAGATGTTCATCCCACAATACAGAAGGTTGATAGTTTAAACTGGTTGCCAAGTCACCTGTGTTCTTAAAGATGTGCACTTATGCTTGTTGCCCAGTCAACAAGGGGTGTGACCATCTACAATAGCACTGAAGGTGTTAGCCATGCATTCAGTTATGGCATCGAGTTCTTTCTACTTCCAAACATACTGTATGCTGGTAGATTGTCAGGACCTGTTGATTTTGAGTGATTACTAATAGTGTAGGCTACTTTGTCAAAAGGCATCCAGTTTATCCATGGGCTTGGTGGATATGCGAATTCCTTATTTGAAATTTCTTTAAGTACTCTTGTCAAACTTGAGATCATCATCATCATCATCATCATGTTCAGTACTTGTTTCCAGTTCCCTCCTGGATCAGGTTATGAATCAAGGACCTCCATTGTTGCTCGGATCTCCACTACACTTTTCCTGCTTCTTTGTCCTGTTTTTTGTAGCACCAATATAGATAGGTCTCATGGCAATGATGGGATAGGAAAGGGCTAGGAGTAGGAAGGCCTTAATTAAGATACATTTTCACTTCCAGGCAAATGCCGGGACAGTTCCTATTCGTAGGCTGCAACGGACTCCTTATCCAATTTTGGTCATAATCATTCCTTTTATCTTCATTAGCTCTTCAACTGAAGTTAACAGGGCATCTGGCATAAAAGAACATGCCATATTATTTTATCTCAGTTCATCCCCAACCCATCGGGACTATGGGGTGGACATTACCTGCAAACAGTAGGACCTGTGTTGCATTTCTTCACACATCTGTTTTATACACTTGTGGATTTCCTCCATGACAGTGATGAAAAGTATGGGGGGGACAGTACACTTCCCTTTAAATTGTTTAATCCACTCAACTCATTTGACATGATGTTCACGCAAGCATTGGCTAGGTCTTAAAGTCAAATGACTAGGCATTCACGTGCCGTGTCGTATGTACTAGCTTATATTTTGATCACCCCTGGAAGGGTTTCCCTTTTGTGAACTACTATGACTAGAACAGGAATAGGGCCGATGATCTTCGATGTTAGGCCCCTTAAAACAACAGACAGAACAGGAATGTGGCTTCTTTACAGCTCTCCTTCTAAAAACTTCTACCGTTATTTATTGCCCAACTATAGCCTCTGAAAGCACAAACATTTCATCAGATTTCATTCAGTACCCTAGCCATGGCTCTGGGTGTAGTAAAGGCCAGTGACAGCGATGATATTGCAGAATTAATTTGAAGTGTTTTAAACAGTGATTCGAAGAATAGTGACAATGATGATTCTGAAGAACGGATTTTAAGTGAAAGTAGTAGTTCATTCGATACGAGTGACTTTGAAATCGTACCTAAAGCCCCGCAAAACATAGCGACTGGTTGTGGGTTAGTAATAGTGATAACCAAGCAATTATTCACAACTTTACAGGCTCTCCAGGGTTGTCAGGAGAACTCAGAGCCGAAAGATTTAGATAATTCCGTATCAGAGTTGTCTGTGTTTTTGGAGGTAATGGACCCTTTGTTTTCCCACATTACGCAGAAAACAAATATGTACGCTGCAGAACAATTATCGGACCCAGATAGGAAACAAATAATAGATGATAAGGTTCTTAAGCCTTGCATCCTATTTTATTGGAGCAAAGATAAATGTATTGAAACCCCAAAAGGTAAGAAGTGCCTCTACATAAACCCAAATGCTTTAAGATTTACCACACAAAGTCTTCATTCTGACATCATTGTTGATGAATACAATTGAATGCTTCACTGATGACTGTGGGTGCAAATTCTGGGTGCTGTTCCATTTATGGCATTTATTTCACAGCAGTGCACAGTAGTTCTGACCAGGTGTTGAGTGCTATGTAAATCTGATTTGTGAGCGAGTGCACGGGACCATTAAACTTGAAGCGATTGGGTTAATAAGCTATTCACTTTTTTCTTTTCTGGCTACAATCCTGAATTCTTTTTGAAACTGTTGAGCAACTCTCTGTTTCTTGAGTAATACACAAACAAGGTTTTCCCACATTACATTAGGGCTTCCTCTGCGTGGATGTGTTTTATACCTTCATTTGTAATACTCAAATAAATTTATCACAAAATTACATAGTTTCACCTTCCAAGGAAAAAAAAAAAAAAAAGGGGTGGCATATAAAGGACCGTAAGACAAACACAGTTCACTTCCACTTTTGACCCAATACTATGACATGTAATATAGACAATGATTGCTTTATAAACTATATATATATAAAATATAAATATACTCTGTGACACAACACTAAGGAGAACTATAATTGTACACAAAGTAAATATATAGAATTTATTTGCACAGTTATGTGATATTCAATATATATATATATTTTCTAATATTATAACTTAGATTATAAATTATACAGTCATTATCTCATGCATAGTAATTCCCATTACTTTAAAATACAGAACGTTATTATCTCTTTTGACTAAAACTCTATATACTGTACTATCCACATCTTGGTTCAGTAATAAATTGAACTTTACAAAGGCTACAAGAGGACACTTGTACATTAGAGTTCAATAAAATCTCAACTGAAGTGTCAGGCAATGGTCTAATAGGAATAGGTAGAATAGAAATAGTGACAGAAGGAAAGAGATTGTCAGGATGAGGACTGCACAGAGTAGCGCTGTCCTGGAATTATTAATAACAATAATAATATGATCAATGTCAAAACATAGAAAAAATGAAATGGCAGGTACTGAGGAAAATATTCGGGCCCCAAGGTCCAAGATGGTATCTGGATGCACAAAAGCTCGGTAGAACTTTTTTATAAATTGAACAAAACACTTCAGTCGCATGGTAAAGACATATGAAATTCTATGGACATATAGCACAATTAGACAACTCACGACTGACCGTGAAAATCTTCCTAGTCATCAATGGAACCAGATTTCATGGAAGTCAATTTTCACCCACTGGCAACCGCACAGACTTCATATAGACAGAAAATCAACTCGTACAAGCTTACACCCAAGGAAATGATAGCAAGAAATTTGAAACTCAAAAAGCGCATGGACACAAGGAAGACGACAGACCTATTTTAATTAAGAAAATATAATAAAAGTTAAATAAACAATGAGAGAGGACATACTACTGAGCATTTCATTGTTATAACTTTAAATAATCCTTCTGGTTTAATAACATTGTACTGTAGTGTCTAAGATTGGCTTCTGTACTCAGCAAATTTATTATTACCATATTATTAACTTTATTGGCCACAGTGGACCACTTAAGTCAGGCCTTTCCAACTCGAGCACTTAGTGCTGGGGTGCACCAGCGCTGCACTCAGCAGCACCGTTCCCCTCCTTCCCCACCTGCCCCGCGCAGTGGTCGGTGCATGTGTGCATAAGAGACAGTACATTCATTCTCAGTAGAATCTATTCGATAGAACAGACAGTGGAGCAGTTGGTTTCACCTTTGTTTAAAATGATGTTTAATCCTTCATGGGTGGATTCATATTTTGTTCTCAATACCGAAGGGAAAGCTCAGTGTTTAATTTGTCATGTCATTTTAAGCGTAAAGTCTTCAACCGTGCGACGACACTACCACAATAAACATGTTTCCACCTATGATGACATTGTTGGCGCAGCAAGAACCGAACAAATTGCTAAGTTAAAATCGGAATTGCTAAGTTCTTCAGAGATACGTAATAACGTACTCATTAGGAATCGTTTTACATGCAATTTAGGAGATTTCTTTTTGGTTTTGTATTATTAAGAACTGTTTAGAATTAGACTTAGATGTGCTGCTAAGAAAAAAACACTGGGCGAGTTGGCAGCACGGTTAGGGGCGCTCAGCTGTGAACTTGCATCCGGGAGATAGTGGGTTCGAACCCCACTGTCAGCAGCGCTGAAGATGGTTTTCCGTGGTTTCCCATTTTAAAAGCAAGAAAATGCTGGGGCTGTTCCTTAATTAAGGCCACGGCCGCTTCCTTCCCATTCATAGCATTTTCTATCCCATCATCACCATAAGACCTATTGCAAAAAAAAGAACCCACAAAGATAATTATTTTAATTATTTTATCTCCCTGTCCCACAGATACTTGAACCCAATATTTTAGAAGGCGCAGTTCGAGCACGTTATGGGCTATTTTTGTTGCTCTGAAAATTGCAAAAAAACAGATGTTTTCAATTCTGAATTTAAATAAATGGAGAACTAGGACTTCTCTGTCTGATGCGGACTTAGAGGCTGTACTTAGACTTTCTACTGCCAAATCTATTGTACCCATTATTGGAAATTAGTTGCCGCAAAACGATGTCAGCAACCGACTTAAATGCTAAATGTACATTAAGGCAAACGCAAAGTATGTACAGAATAAATTGTGTGTTGATGTGTTCACAGAACTGTCATAAATAATATTGTTTTCATAAGCTGCGCGCTGACTTGATGACCTGTGGTTCTGTCTCTGTCACTTCTCCTCCTTCCCCCACCACCTCAACGGTGCTATAGCACAGCACCGGGGCTGCTGCCAGGGCCGTGGGAACACCTCAGTTGGAATAGCTTGACTTAAGTCATTCCACATACACCTTCCCTTTGGTTCTCATGATCTGTCCAGTACTTTTTCATTAGTTTCCATTATAGTTATCTCAATTCATCTGCAATCGCTATAGCCCTTCTACATGTCATGGATGATGATGACCGTAATATCTTAATATGATATGATCTGCAACTGAAATAATATTTGCTCCATATTACATCAAACTTTGTACAGCAGCTAAAAAAATGCCAAGTTATTTTTGTGTACAGTTATTTCTGTTTTGTGAATTTGCACTGGTAACACTGAACGTACCAATGTAATTTATAACACACCCTCTTTAAGTTTCAAGGAAATACACTATGGTTTTCAACCCTTCAACTAACAACTTGAACTATTATTATTTGTACAAATTTATTTTTTACACAGTTCTTAAAAAGAAACTTCATATTAAAACTATTTATTGCGGCTGCTCCTATTTCAAAGATCCATTCCTTGGGCAGTGAATAAGGTTAGTGTTAATGTAATTACCCCTACATTAATCAGTAATAGTAATTGCTTAATTATTGCTTGAGAAAAAATATGCTAAGGACTAGCACCACACCGAAAAATAATTTTTCTCATAAACTTCTTCCCTTTTCAATTATATATTTTTTGATAAAGGACACTTCCATCAAGAACAGATTGTAAAACTATTATTTTTTAGGACACTCATTAAGTGGTAAATTATTCATCCAGCCCAGTATTGAAACTTGCCATATTTTGATTTTATACAAATAAAGTATAAAATCACAAAGATGACATTAACAAGTAAAGGAAAAGTGAAAATATTGAGAAATAATTATAGTTTATGAAACACAAATCACAGTGTCTGTACATGTAGATCTCTGTAAGTATATGAAATCATTGTTTGAAATTAATTGTTTGCATGGAGGAGCTATACCAAATGAATGGAGAGTTGCTATAGTAGCGCCTGTGTATAAACAAAAGGGTGATAGACATAAAGCTGAAAATTACAGGCCAGTCAGTTTGACATGCGTTGCATGTAAGCTTTTGGAAAGCATTCTTTCTGAGTATATTAGAGAGGTTTGCAAAATTAATAACCGGTTCAATAGAAGGCAGTTTGGGTTTAGGAAAGATCATTCCACTGAAGCTCAACTTGTAGGATTCCAAAAGATATTACAGATATCTTGGATTCAGGAGGTCAAATGGACTGTATTGCGATCGATAGGGTAGATCATGGGAGACTACTGGAAAAAATGAGTGCAAGTGGACTAGACAAAAGAGTGACTGAATGGGTGGCTATATTTCCAGAAATTAGAACTCACAGTACCGTATTTACACTAATAATCCCCGCACCCTAACTTTAGGAAGGCTCATTTTGAAAAAATAAATGCCAATATTGACGCAGATAAAAACCCCACCCCAATTTCGTGCCCAAATTTTTAAAAAAATATGCGGGGATTATTCGCGTAAATATGGTATTAGAGTAGGCAAAGCGTTATCTGACCCTGTAATAACTAAGAGAGGATTTCCTCATACTGGACCTTCATGTTTTCTTATATATATAAATATGAGTAAAAAATTGGAATCAGAGCTAAGGCCTTTTGCAGATGATGTTATTGTGTATAGAGTAAAAAATAAGTTACAAGATTGTGAGCAACTGCAATATGACCTCGATGTTATGAGATGGACAGTAGATGGGGTTAAAAGTCAAGTTGTGAGTTTCAACAAATGGGAAAAGTCTCTCAGTTTTTATTACAGCATTGATGGGGTGAAAGTAGTCCGGGAAGCCGAAATTATTGGAAATCGTGCTGCCGTCTACTGATGTAGAAATTAATTAAGAACTAATATTTGGTTTAATGATCTACCCAATCAATACACTTCACTTTACAAGTGAGAATTCATTTAATTTTAAAATATTTTATGCATAACTGTGTACCCTTTATTTACAGTTCCATTTATGTATTTACCCCAGTGAAGATCTTTCCTTATATTAACATCTAGGTACTTACATTAATTCCCGAAAGGAACTTTCACCCCATCAACGCTGTATCAATACGGACCTATATAATTAAATTTGTAAATTTCAAAAATAAGAGGCATGTTCCGAGCTGTCAGTGGAGAGATGGAATGCAATGTAGGATATACGATATTGATGAGTCGTGTATTCGCAATATGAAGATAAATTTGGAATTCATGGGGACAAATTGGGGCAAATATTTGTTTATAGGAAGGGGAATTGGGGATTGGAATAATATACCAAGGGAGATGTTCAATAAATTTCCAATGTCTTTACAATCATTTAACAAAAAGGCTAGGGAAACAACAGAGAGGAAATCTGCCATGTGGGCGACTGCCCTAAATGCATATCAATAGTGACTGATCATTGGCTCATAAAAATTCTTATCAGTGCCAGCACACAATAATTGTTTCTTTAGATGTCTTGTACTATTTGCATAAATATTTAGCGTATTTTAAAACTTCTGCAGTTGTGAATTGGATTAGAATTTAGAGAGCATTCCAATGAACCATGGAGTTGAGTGAAGGGCTGTAGGCTGGACTTGGGCTGGGTGCTTTGCATCTCTGATCTCGTCAATGTTAAGCTGCTCCATCAGCAAAGTGAAGTGACAAATATACGGACTACATATTAAATTTGTTCAAAAACAAGAACTTTGAAAAAACTATGCAGATGCAAAGTCTTGGCAGTTTCCAGTAAGTTTTGTAGCCAGCTATTTGCCGTACATTTCTGAGATAATCCGTCGTTGCTCAGCAGCTGTTTGTTTGATCATTTACAGTATATGTAATGATTGTAACAGCATATCAACGTTCGCTTCTGCTTCAAATGGGTGAAAAAGTTTACAGAGGTGCAGAGTGCCGTGGAGACCAAGGAAAGAGCAGATCAGGTCGAACGTGAAAGTGTTGTTGACGGTCTTTTTCTGACATTCACGGTGCTCCTACCCAATGGTGAATTGCTGATATATCAAAATCTTGAGGTGTTTCAGAGAAAATGCCAAGGGAAAAGACCAGAATTCTGCAGAAAATTTGTGAAGCCTCCACTAGGACAACGCACTAGCTCACACATAGATGTTGACAACACGAAGACATCTATTCTTCCCCATCCACCCTAGTCATCATTTTTTTTTTATCTACCCAAATTCACCCTGAACGGAAGACTATTTCAGTCAATTGAAGAGATCAAACTAAATTTGCAGTCGGAGCAGCGTGTGATTCCAACGACTGCCTACCGAGACTGCTTCTGTAAGTGGAAATGGCATTGGAATGTTGTGTTAACCCTAGAACTGGCAACTGTCGAATATTCGACACTTTGGTCCCTGCTGTAGTGGTTCTGCTGAATATTCGACACGTTTGTATTTCTTCTCGTAATTTCCTAATTTCTTCAACAGATGTCATAATATTCTGCTTCTTGTTGTTTTCAATGTCCACAGCAGCCATGAGTTCAGTTTCATGTTTACAACCTCTTTGGACGCAATTTCACAGAAATAAATGAGTGTGGTTTCCCAATGTTTTGTTTGAGTACCATTTCTGTAGCGTTTGTAAACAAACCTTCACGGGCTCTGCTGTGCTATTCTATTTCATTTTATTTTGTAGTTTTCCGATCAGTGCGACTTATTTACTCCTCTGTATATATATTATTTGATTGATTATATGCATTTTAGTACAGTATGTGTCTACATATAGCACCTTCACTTCATTACAGAAAATTAGAAGTGGTGTGAAATTTGTTGGAAGATGAAAATAACAGATCTGACTTTGAGGTTGCTGAGAATGAACCGGCAAATTCAGATTTGGAATGTTTATCAACTATTTTTTTGCATCAAATATTGGAAAGTGAAAGTGATGACAAACGTTCCATAAAGCAACTTATCTTAACAACGTGGTCTAAGGTCACGCCTCCACATGATTGCACGCCAATACATTTTCCTGAACATTTTCAAGAATATACCTCTCAGAGTGATGAAACGTTTGCTAGTGCATTACAGATACATTACTGACAATCTATGTATCTCAGTTTGCTTGTGACATATTCCAGTTTTGTGTACATATGATTGAAAGTTTTATTATTTTGAATTTTTCAGTTACACTTTTTGAACAGACTGTACATTTTTCTAGTTAAAACATATTTATGCAATTTCGTGTCACCACGACAATCCTCAGTGAATTACCTTTACGTAAATATATAAAATATTGTAGATTTATTTCGTATCTTGCAGATATTTTGTATTTTATGTAGACAAGTCAAAGCTGCCAAACATGGCTACCATGACAAGATTTAACGTTGCCAGTTCTCGGGTTAATAGGAGGGTGAGTACTTCAAAAGTGATTAACCTAATCTTTTGAAGAGTTATTTGCAAACTTCAGATTTTTGTAGCAGGCCTTATATGTGAACCGTTGCACGCAAAGGAACCTTAAGTTGAATTTTTCATTTTTGAGATTTTTTATTCTAAAACTAGCATAAGCTACTGGGCATTTTAAAAAAGGGTTCATGCTTCTAGGTGCTATACTTCAGAAGATATTAATTATCGACAGTTGCTGTTAAAAAAAAAACTGCATTCTGATGAAAACACAATTACAGCATTCACTAATTTTGTTAGTAAATGTACAAAGTCTTCATGGCATCAAGTGGAGAAGACTCGAATTGCTGAGTAACTTACTTTGTTAAGAATACCTATAGGTAGCACAAGAAGTCAAAACATAGAAATGAAAATTTTACGCTACAGACACTTTTGTTCAGCTCTGATGTAAAGTCTCTATTGCTGACTTTGGGTCCTTTTCCGCACAACGGGTCGCTTATCGTATTTCTCCGAATCCAAGACAACCATGAATGAAAGACGACCCCCACTTAATCCTTTAAAAAAAAATTAATTAGGCTTAAAAAGTGCTTTGCGAAATCGTAAGATTGCCATTCTTTCACAGTAAGCATTTTTCGACTATCCTTGTCTTATAGAAATTGTAATTAAAACATAAGTTAAACCACCTCTCAAATACTTATCAATCCTTATATTTAGGATAAAATCATTACAATTGGTGTTATAAGTTGGGACATGTTTCGCTTAACTGTCGTAAGCATCTTCAGCCATAATAAATTTAACTTAAAGTTGGTCAGATCCCTAAACCTAGTGGCCTCGAAGTATAATAATTCTCTAAGATATAACGTTCACATTAGTAAAGAACAATAACCATGAGAATAGTGTGTAAGCTTCTAACAGTTTCAAATAATTAAGATAATAAAGTAAAAACACTGCATCCGTATTGATGGAGGTTAAAATATATATCAAATTATATGAGTTGACAGATGAAGTATTTTTACCTTATTATCTCAATTATTTGAAACTGATAGAAGCTTACACACTATTCTTATGGTTATTGTTCTTTACTAATGTGAACATTATATCTTAGAGAACTATTATACTTTGAGGCCACTAGGTTCAGGGCCCTGACCAACTTTGAGTTAAGTTTATTATGGCTGAAGATGCTTACGACAGTTAAGCGAAACATGTCTCAACTTATAACACCAATTGTAATGATTTTATCCTAAATATAAGGATTGATAAGTATTGGAGAGGTGGTTTAACTTATTGTTTTAATTACAATTTTTATAATCTGATATCCACTGGACCCGTGGTGTAGGGGTAGCATGCCTGCCTCTTACTCAGAGGCCCCAGGTTCGATTCCTGGCCTGGTCAGGGATTTTTACCTGGACCTGAGGGCTGGTTTAAGGTCCAGTCAGCCTACGTGATTAGAATTGAGGAGCTATCTGACGGTGAAATAGTGGCCCCGGTCTAGAAAGCCAATAATAACGGCCGAGAGGATTCGTCGTGCTGACCACACGACACCTCGTAATCTGCAGGCCTTCGGGCTGAGCAGTGGTCGCTTGGTAGGCCAAGGCCCTTCAAGGGTTGTAATGCCATGGGGTTTGTTTTGGTTTTTTGATAATCTGATATCCAACATGGTTTACAATGAGATTTATAACATGTATTATCTTTGTCTTCATGCCAATGCGAACATTGTCTTCAGTTATGCCGTATTTTCTTGTGTCTGCACAATTATTCCTTACTTCCATGAGTTTAACAACCATTAACATAAAACTGGCATCGTAATATTGAAGAGAACGCCTTGAAAATTTGCCTCTACAATATGATGATCCATCTGGACAGTATTCCTGCTGTTTATAAAAGCGTTACTTTTACTAAGCGTCACGTACAACCGGCTGCCGCTAGATTCAAGTCTCACTTGCCGGCTTCGACTGAATTCAGCGGCCAGCAATGTATAATAATGGGCAGGCTTTGAAGGTCAGGGAGTTTATTGCGGCATGGTACGACCATTCCGCCCTTGCGTTTTTTGCGCACATACCTCACAATTTCATCTTCGACTTCTTTAAAGCATCCTTGTTGTGGGTCACAGAATGAATTTTTTTGTACAGTATGAATTTTTAAAGCTATCTTTGCCGTCCCGTTAATGCGGAACACTGGCTTTAGTTATGCCGTATTTTCTTCCGGCTGCACAATTATTCTTCATTTCCACGTGTTTAATGACCATTCACTTAAAATTGTCATTGTAATGTCGACAAGAACCTGCTGAAAATTTGCTGGTAATACCTGTGCCACTCATCTCTACAATACAATCCATTACGAAAATATTCCTGTTGTCTATAGAACTGTTAGGTGCAGTAGACGGGTTATAACTCTGCCACTGAATAGCTGTGGCCTTTCTAAGATTTCAAAGGCTCACGTATTTGATGCCATTTTGTGGATTTAAGAAACGTTTTTTTATAGAGTCCAAGAGAATGTCATTCTCTTGTCACTATTTCCCGAGAACTAGCGATGTTACACGGAGGCAACGTACAACCGGTTGTCGCGGCTAACGATGTAAAATAAAGATGTGGACGTTGATGATCAATGGTTTCACGCGCACGGGCGGGGGGTGAAGGGAATCAGCATGATTACCGGGGTAGCTGCCAGCGGTGTTCATTACTGTTAGTCGCGAATGCAAGACGACCCTTGATTTTCTCATACAAAATTCTGAGAAAAAAACATCGTCTTGGATTCGGAGAATTACGGTATACTGAGGTATAAGAATGTATAATATTGATGAAGACTATTGCTCTTGACGTTCAATGCCAAATAAATGATTCGTTATAAGTATTACACAAAAGGAGACACTCCACCATTCACTGGTTCACAATCCTTTTTAGCTTTAAAATCTGATCAAGCTTTCATTTTTATATTACTGATCTAAATGTCTCTTGAACTAACTTTCCTTCTCATATTTTAATGTTCGTTTTTTTCTTGCCAGCAGCGTGAGAACTGATGAAATATTTTCAGTCATTACCACAGTTCTGTATGTGCACATTTACTTAAATTACACTCTAAATTTACAAGAATTTCTTGAGTATTAATAATAATAATAATAATAATGATAATAATAATAATAATAATAATATTATAAATGTCATGTTTTACAAACGGAACAATTGATACAAAAGCACTGACAACAGCATTACATTTATACAGCAAAATAAAACAAAATTTCCAATGCATGTTGATTGTTCATGTTCAGCTAAATAATCTACTTTTAAGCAAAAGAAATAGTAGGGTTTAAAAAATTGTGTGTATTCTAACTGTGAAGTATATTCCTTTTCAGAACATGGAATTTTAGAACAGTCTAATCTGAACAAAATAAAAAAAATTATGTCTATTTATAAGGAAGAGTATTTTTTGGTTTAAGGAGCTAAATTCTTTCAGCTCTTTGTAATGTATTGTGAAGTCATGAAAACTGCTCAAGTGGTGAAAATGGTAAGTTCATAATACTGGTTGGACCTCGATCAAAACAACAAAGTGAATAATTACTCCCAAATTTACTATTTAAAAAAAAAATATTAAACCTATTACGGATCAGCAATCTTTGGTAGAAAATTTTAACTTGCAACAATTTTTTGATTCTTTTGTCTTACAGTTTTTAAGTAATATTTCACCAAGACGAACTAGGTCTTTAATGTAGTCATGTCAAAGAGAGTTCCGTTCCTGTGCAATACAATTTGGACTTGTTTACTGAAGAACGATCATGATGATGATGATGATGGTTGTTGTTTAAATGGGCCTAACATCTAGGTCACTGGCACTACTGAACAAACAGGTAGAACACACTAGTGTTTAAGAAGTATATATTTGAGCTTGATACAAACTCAGCTAATTCATCCTATTTGTTCAGTAATACCCACAGGATAAGCATATATAGCAAGGTTTCTATCTGGTGCAATAGGATTAGGATTATACTAATTACTTAAGGATTGTGCACGTGAATCCAACTCAAAATTGTAAGTTTATTCTCTGATCTGTTAACATTTAAATGAAGTATATTTTGTACTTCTCCTTTCTTTTAATGGTATCTTCTAAGAAAAAATACATAAAAATGGCTTTGCTTATATAAAAGAACATATTGTGATATACTACCCTTAAAAATGCTTATCTGAAGTTAAATCATTTCATTTTCTCTAAATACTCATAATACTAATAATGATAATAATGATAATATTCATATTATACAACATTCTAAATAATCTTTAAGAAAAAAAAAAAACAATGAATATAACTATATCTTAAGCAACATGAAACATTGCTTCTCTTAGTATATACATAAATACATATAAACACACTGTCTCAAAAAGAAGTTGCCATTACCTTTTGTAATGACCCAACAAATGTATGAGGTACCCACTGGAAAATTCATAGGTTCCTCCACAGTAAAAGATAAGAAATCCTCTGCACCCACTATGCAAGTGTAAGTGGGGGGTGGGGGGTAAGAAAGAAACAACTGCACAACATTCGGAATACAAATGGATGACAAATGCTAATTCATCCCAACATGAGAAAGGTTAATTACCGTAGATATTGGGCCTTGAACATTTAAATTTCCATACTAAATTATGAATACTGATAAGCCTCATAACAAGTATTTCCAAGCACTATGAAAAAATTGTGATATTTTTTGTTGAATTTTGTAGTTTAAAAAATACAGTTCTAGTTCTTCTTGGCAGGAGTAAGTTATCTTTGCTGTTTTGATTGATGCTGTTGACACAGGTGTGGTGTATCATCTGGCATTACACAATCAGCTTTTCTTATACAATTAAAATACGCATCTAAGAAACTGAAGTTCAAAAGTAGTCATTTAAAGACCATCGATGACAATAATGATATGCAAAAATGCAAGAAACAGTCTTTTTACAAATTTATAGATCACTACTGAATCCGTCTTGACACAGATCTACAAAACCACTGATGACCAGGTAGAAAATCAAAAGAGCAGATGATAAAAGTCTTAGGCACTTCCAACTTGCAGCACATCAAAACATACAGAACACACTCTGACAGGTTTATTGAGATTGAACTTTAGGATGGGCACATCACGGCCCGAGCACCTCGCACACAGGATGCGTCCACAATGGCGGCTGAAATAAAACAATGCGCACATTATTGTTGCTAATCATTAAGTAGCCCCCACACTTTCACTAATTTGCACTATGCTGACATTACATGTAATGAACTTCGTAGTGAAAATCCATAATGACAACGATTTAATAATAGATTTTTGAGAGATGTTTTTAGTCCACCTTTTCAATATTGGTTTGATATTCATTTGATTTAAATGGAATATACAGGTGTATTTAAATTAGAGTACTTGGAGCCACAGGTAGTGCCAATGCTCTATGAGAGACTTGGTCTCTCTTACAATTATTAATGCCTGCTAGGCCATCAGATGATATAGATATTCATTCGCATAGAGAACCTGACTTTTATTTTATTTCTTGACCTGAATTAGTAAATTAATGCGGCTCCAAGTAGCCTACACAGAAGCCTCCACTACATGCAATAATAATAATAATAATAATAATAATAATAATAATAATAATAATAATAATAATAATAATAATAATAATAATAATAATAATAATAATAATAATAATAATAATAATAATAATAATAATAATAATAATAATAATAATCATCATCATCATCATCATCATGAACCTACTACGCTGTCATAGCAGGGGGAGAGGTGAGACTCCCACGTGGTGTGTCCCAGGTGACAGATAACCGGCTTGCCGGCAGACTTGAGCAAAATAAAATAGACCAAACACATATTAGAGGCAGGTGACAAGCAGAAGCAGTAGAACAGCCAGAAACCATCTTGAGGCAACCTCTAAGGCTCATTACTTTAGTTGTAGCATTATTGAGATCGACATTTGGCAGTCTCCCCACTACCCTTCAACCTTTTAGCATGATGGATATGTCAGGCCCTAGAGATTGCACTAGGTTTTTAGGTTTTCTCGGTTAACGGATTCTGGGGGACCGAGAACATCATGCGGAAGTGTAGTGGATCTTCCCAAATCTCTTCGTCCCAAACGCAAGCATTTTCTTGGCACCATCAACATCAATACACTTCTCAAAACTGGAAAATTGAAGCAATTAACGGACATGTTGGACAGACTAAATATCCACATTTAAGCTCTTCAAAAAAACCAGATGAAAATGAAAATCTACAACCTGTTTTCCTGTCATTGACTGGGTCAGGGATGTAATGAATGAATCATATATAGGCTATTAGTATGATGGGGTCGCCACTCCCAAAGTGATTTAGTAATGACTGATAGACGCTATGAAATGAGAATGAAGGTGTTACTGGAATGAAAGATGACAGGGAAAACCGGAGTACCCAGAGAAAAATCTGTCCCGCCTCTGCTTTGTCCAGCACAAACCTCACATGGAGTGACCGAGATTTGAACCACGGTATCCAGCGGTGAGAGACCGACGCGCTGCCATCTGAGCCACGGAGGCTTCTCAAGAAACCAGATATATGGATGAAAATATTCGAGTCAGGTAACTACAGAATATACCAAGGTAAACCAGCAATTCCAGTCCGTAACACACCATTGCTATTTGGCACCAGCTTTGAAGAAAGAAAGAATATCATAAATTCAGTTATGAATTTCACATTTCCCTCTGGAAAAATGTCGGTGCTAGCAATCAAATCAGTAAACAAACCCTATTCACTAATTAATGCTCATGCACCTACAAACAATTACAACCAAAAAGACCCAGAAAAGGTGGAAGAATTCTGGGAACTTCTAGAAGAAACAGTAGTCCAAATTCCTAAACATCACGTCAAAATTTTGATGGGAGATTTCAGTGCACAAATAGGCAAAGAAAAGACACTGTAGGTCTCTACCCTGCCAATAAAAGAACCAATAAAAATGGAGAAAGATTAATCAACTTCTGCGAGACCTTTGATCTGAAACTATTGTTAACTCATTTTCTACTATGGCCGCAGAAGAAAACAACCAGAAGGTCCCCGAACATCCATTTAGGAGAATTTCAGATAGACCATGTTGCTATTACAAAGAGAAACCAAAAGGAGATCATGAATGTAAAAGTCGAGAAGGGTATCATCGGCTCTGATTACCATCTCTCTCTAATCAAAGTGAAGTTTCAACCCTACAAACCCAAATGTAGACCACGGCAAAACCCACGAATCGACCCAGAGATTCTGAAGCAAAACTCAAGCTCTTTCCTGGCCAATATCTCCGAACAAAATGCTACTAGTTGCTCAGAACTTAGACGAACTTGTAGAAGCAGCCAAGTGCACTAACATGCCAGTGAGGAAACGTAAAAATAAGTGGTGGAATGATACTTGTGATAAGGCGTCAGAACTCCGCAAGAAAGCATGGCAAGACTGGAAAACACAGAGAAGTGGCATAAGATAGTATAATTGCCGAAATGTTGAAACTAGGTAGCAGAAATCTCGTTCAGAAAATCCCTAAAATTCTTACAGGTATCTGGGCCAGTGAAACAATTCCTGAAGACAGGAAGTGTGCAATAATTCACCCATTACACAAGAAAGGGGGATAAAACTGATATAAATAATGACAAAGGTATTTACCCTCTAGCAGTCACCTACAAATTTTTTTCAAATCGTCCTCTCAATAAAAACAGATAATTTGATTGGAGAATATCAGGCAGGGTTCAGGAGAGGCAGGTCGTGTGCAGAACAGACTCTTCACCTCAAGACCATCCTACAAATTCGTAACAGCAAGCAAACGGCGATTACTTTTATGGACTTCAAAAAGGCATATGACTTTCTAGACAGAGAGACACTTTTCCGTGTACTGGAAGATTTCAAAGTAGACATGAAAACAAGGTCAATTAATCATGCAAACACTAACAGGCACCACTTCCAAGGTTAAATCTTAGGGGAATTTGATGTTAAAACAGGAGTCCAACAAGGAGATAGGTTGTCCCTTTTTTGTTTATTCTTGTTTCGTAAAAAGTGATTAGGACCTGGGAAAAAGAAGTTAAAGGAATAACCCTTGGCAGATTATGTGAAAACAAAATTAATTTACAATGTTTGGCCTTCGCTGATGACTTAACAGTGTTGTCCAATAACAGAACAGAAGTGATTGCATTCATCCAAAAATTCATGAAATTGCATCCAGAACAGGACTCCAGATCTCACATCAGAAAACTGACTACATGGAAAGATCTCTTCGGTACCTAGATGGACAACCAATAAAAACCCAATATGGCAAAATATCCCAAGTATCTAAATTCAAATACCTGAGAGAAGTCATCCACCCTTCAGGAATGAATGAAGAAGCAAACAAAGAAAGGGTCTCTAAACTACAAAGAGTATACAGACTCACTTGGAGCAGACATAATAAAAAAATCTATATCCCAAAATTCAAAATTAAGATATTATAACACTGTAATCAAGCCTGAAGCACTGATCACTGGGAGCAGATCATTGACTAAAGATGTAGAAAAGCAGGAAATAAAAATCTTAAGGAACATTTTTGGACCAGCCTGCTCAGGGGGAATCTGAATGATAAGGAAATCTCATGACCTGTACTAACACAGAAAATCTCAGACACATTTACAAAAAGATGTGTGAAATTTTATGGACATACTCTCAGAATGAGTAATCGAAGATTGACCAAAAGAATTCTGAACCTTGTCCTATGAATGAAAGTAAAAAAACAATTGGCTGCTTTAAGTTGGTAAAGATCTTCAGAAAATAGGCATCACAGATTACATTGTGTTAGACAGATTTAAATTCAGAAAGTTAGTCGACAACCACCGCTTTAAACATCATCCAAACACTACCACCAACAAAACCTGGTCAGAAGATCGCAAGAAAAGCCACAGCAAGAAGATGAAGAGATTTTGGGAGAAGGAAAAGGCAACATCAGCTGAATAAGTCAATCGCACTCCTTAGTTGGGCATAAGAAGAAAGAATAATAATAAGAACAACAGAACTGCATTATGAAAGGGAAGTAAAGGGAAACCGATCAGTAGACAGACTTTCATGGACGAACAGCAATGGAGGGGGCTCACACACCACAGGAGATGGCCAACAATAATTATAATTAATAATACACATAAAAGTTACCAGTGATGTTTCCTCATTGTAAGGCCAAATCTAGTGCCACACTCCAGACAAATGTCCCCCTCAGCCCATGGCGGCTCCTGCGACAGGTGATCCAGCAACCTAAAATAAAACACCAGAAGAATACAATAGTCTTTATTTATTCAATGTCTTTGCGA
The DNA here is from genome assembly GCF_040414725.1 of Anabrus simplex. NCBI lineage: Eukaryota > Metazoa > Arthropoda > Insecta > Orthoptera > Tettigoniidae > Anabrus > Anabrus simplex. The sequence goes on from NC_090279.1 coordinate 195,824,776, forward strand.
TATGTAAAGTTTTCCTACAGTTTCTCTCTTTCACTCGGCATAAACCCTATAGATACCATGTCTAGTAATTTGTGCCATAAAATCAATCAATCTAAATATTAAAACTCTTGGTCAAGTGCAGACTACAGATGAGACAAAACAAAGCACAGGTTTACCTGTAGAGCAGTTGCTTGGTGGCCACCTGGTAGTTGAAGATGGTCACTCCATCCTTGTTCATGGCTCCCAGACAAGCACCAGCTTTCACAAGCGTTCTACAGAGGTTGCCGTTCCCCTTCATGTACGCCATCAGCAGAGCTAAAACAAGTAAGGGTGTGTACTTTGAACCACTCTATGACAGGAAATGAACACACAACACCGCTAGCATTATAATTCTATGACCAACTTTTTTTAATGACTACTAACTGTTTAACATAACTTCTCAGTCACACTAATTGTTCACTCTACCACTTACAAACTAAAATGATCACATTACACGCTCTTCTAATAATTGAAGTCAGTTCCACAGTTATTCTCGCTGTACGTTACTGCAGCCACTTAGTTCAAACCTTGTGCACCACAGTCCCACAATCCTGTAGGTTTTATACTGTCCGTACACTCACGACATACTTTGTTCACTGTCCCTTGCAGACTTCTCTCACGAACACACACACAGCAGCTAGACTTGAGAGATTCAATTATATGAATTATATGAATGGCATACTTCAAGAGGGTAATGACCACAAAGGGAAATGGAAAAAGCTGTATTCATATATCAGGAATCAAAAAGGAAAAGGAGTTCAAATTCCTGCAATGGTGGGAGAAGGAGGTGAACACTATTTAACAGATGCTGAGAAAGCAAACCTATTTAGTAGGGAATTTAGAGATTCAGTAGATGATTGTCAAGAGTTGGAAACCGAAACAGAAGATAGAGAGGGAGAGAGACAGAGGGAAACAAGAAGCTTCTCATTCACAAACGAAGATATTTTCAGAGAAATCCAACTGCTTCAGCAAGGAAAAGCTGCAGGAAGTGATCAAATTACTGGGGAGGTATTAAAGACAATGGGGTGGTACATAGTGCCTTATTTAAAATTTCTCTTTGACTATGTCATAAATAATAGTGTAATACCAAAGGAATGGAAGGAATCTATAATAATACCAATTTATAAAGGAAAGGGTGATAAAAGGAAACCAGAGAACTACAGACCAATCAGCCTGACCAGTATAGTTTGTAAAATTCTGGAGAGTTTAATATCGAAGTACATCAGAGGGATATGTGATGATAAAAATTTGTTCATGAGGAGCCAGTATGGATTTAAAAAGAAATTTTCTTGTGAGGCACAACTGGTGGGATTTCAGCAGGACATATCAGATCAGTTGGATTCAGGAGGTCAGTTAGATTGCATAGCCATAGATCTTTCCAAAGCCTTTGATAGAGTGGAACATGGAATATTATTAAAGAAATTGGAGGGAATAGGATTGGACGTAAGGGTTACACGTTGGATAAAAGCATTTCTAAATTCAAGGGTTCAGAAAGTCAAAGTAGGAAATAATGTATCTCAGGAAGAGAAAGTTTGGAAGGGAATTGCACAGGGTAGTATAATCGGTCCGTTACTTTTCTTAATATACGCAAATGATTTAGGGAACAATATAACATCAAAAATAAGATTGTATGCAGATGACATAATTGTTTATAGAGAAATAAACAACATTGAGGATTGTTCAGAATTACAAAGGGACCTTGAAAGTATCCAACAATGGGTTGAAGAAAATAATATGAAGGTTAATGGAGGCAAATCAACTGTTACAACTTTTACAAACAGGAGCTTTAAAACTGAATTTGAATATACTTTGGATGAGGTAGTTATCCCAAAAGATGGCAAGTGCAAATACTTAGGTGTGAGATTTGAAAGTAATTTGCACTGGAAGGGTCATATTGATGACATTGTTGGGAAAGCATACAGATCATTACATGTCATAATGAGGCTACTTAAAGGATGCAACAAAGAATTAAAAGAAAAATGTTACTTGAGTATGGTTCGTCCATTATTGGAATATGCAAACAGTGTTTGGGATCCTCACCAAGAATACCTAATAAAAGAAATAGATAGTGTGCAGAGGAAAGCAGCAAGATTTGTAACAGGGGATTTCAGGAGAAAGAGTAGTGTATCAGAAATGTTAAAGGAACTTGGGTGGGAAACTTTAAGTAAGAGAAGGGAGAAAACTAGACTTACAGGATTATATAGAGCCTATACAGGAGAAGAAGCATGGGGAGATATCCGTGAGAGGCTTCAGTTGGAAAATAATTATATCGGCAGGACTGACCACAAATATAAAATTAGAAGGAATTTTAGCAGAAGCGATTGGGGTAAATTTTCATTCATTGGGAAGGGTGTGAAGGAGTGGAACAGTTTACCAGGGGTAGTGTTTGATCCTTTTCCAAAATCTGTACAGGTATTCAAGAAGAGAATAAACAGCAACAGAGAAAATAAATGAAGTGTTAGAGGGCATTCGACCGGTGCAGGTTATTGTAAATAAAAAAATGTGTGTGAATAAATTAATTCCATCCCCTGGTCTAAGGAGTTTGGACAGCCAAAGTAGGGGACTGCCTGTAGGGGTGAAGTACAGTGGGGACTTCGAGGGCCCTGGGACTGCTACGGTAGCTGTGAAGGCCCTTCAGGAACTCTGAAAAGTGGTGGCAAAAGGGGCTCTGGTTAAGACGCAGCAGGTCGTTATGCTACTTAGGATCCAGAACGGGTAAAAAAAAATAGTAAATAAATAAATGCAATGTAAATATTAATGTTATACCAGTTGTATAGTATCATTTGAAGCAATTCCACATACTGTATATCAGTTGACTATATTTTTAAGTAGTACAGGAGATATTATAATTATAATTTTGTAAACAATATAAATTTATTAAGGATGAGCTGTGTGTTTAATAGAAAACATTGTTAGGGTAAATTGTATAATATTGTATTATAGGAAAAATTTTCTTCTCTTGTTAATTTAATATTTAGTGCTTGACAATAATGTATTTTAGTGTACCATTTGCCACCGAGGTAGACACCTCATTTGCAAATAAAGAGATTTTGATTTTGATCACAGCGAGGTTTTACAACTGGATGCCTTTCCTGACTTCAACCACATCAGAGGAGATTAATGAGACTAAATGAATGACGTGATATATGATAGTAGGAGGACAGAGGGTGAAACCTTATGCTGGCAAGTAGCCTACTTCTGTCGAATAGCACCAAGGGGTCTGCTCTAGGTTTTACATCCCCATCTGATGGACGAATCACCATCATCAGAGTTACATACCCTCACTCCGTATGAGCACTGCAGAGAGGTTTGGAATTCAATCCAGGCTTCTGGCATGCAATCTAGTGCAAGCCAACATTCTGATGGTGAAAATTTTCTGCGCCAATGAGACCCAAACCAGCTAACCACTGTGTGTCAGACCATACAGACTTTACACCTTAACAATCAATCAATCAATCAATCAATCAATCAATCAATCAATCAATCAATCAATCAATCAATCAATCAATCAATCAATCAATCAATCAATCAATCAATCAATCAATCAATCAATCAATCAACATTGACCTGCATTTAGGGCAGTCGCCCAGGTGGCAGATTTCCTACCTGTTGTTTTCCTAACCTTTTCTTAAATGAATGCAAAGAATTTGGAAATTTATTGAACATCTCCCTTGGTAAATTATTCCAATCCCAAACTACCCTTCCTATAAATGAATATTTGCCCCAATTTGTTCTCTTCAATTCCAACTTTATGTTCATATGGTGATCTTTCCTACTTTTAAAAACACCAAACTTATTCGTCTACTAATGTCATTCCATGTCATCTCTCCACTGACAGCTCAGAACATACCAAATACAATACCAACTATATTGGTATTATAAATTTACTCATTCGGAAGAAATATTTCAGGTTCCCTATGGGAATCAATATCTTTATCACATACCACTTAGTCGAGCAGTTCGTCTCCTTTCTCCCAAGTCTTCCCAGGCCAAACTTTGCAACATTTTCGTAACAATAATCTTTTGTCGGAAATCACCCAGAAGAAATAGAGCTGTTTTCCTTTGGATTTTTTCCAGTTCTTGAATCAAGTAATCCTGGTGAGGTTTCCAATCATGGCCACCAGGCAGACGACGACGATAATAATAATAATAATAATAATAATAATAATAATAATAATAATAAACACCACCACCTTTCAATTAATATACATTTTAAGATTACAGGCTGTGGAGTTTTGCCTTACAGGAGATCTTTAATGTGTCCCGATTACTATATCAACATAAATGCTTTTCGTTCATTGTACGATGAAATAAATTTCATTTTGGATCTTTATCGACAATTATGCTATATGTCCGACTCGTTGGCTGAATGGTCAGCATACTGGCCTTCGGTTCAGAGGGTCCCGGGTTCGATTCCCGGCCGGGTCAGGGATATTAATCGCTTCTGATTTATTCTTCTGGCTCGGGGACTGGGTGTTTGTGTCTGCCCAACACTCTCCTCTTCATATTCACACAACATACCACACTACCAACCACCACAGAGACACACAATAGTGATTACATCCCTCCATATAAGGTTGGTGTCAGGAAGGGCATCTGGCCGTAAAACAGGGTCAAATCCACATGTGCGACGCAGTTCATACCCGCGACCCCACAGGTGGGAAAAGTGGTAGGAGAAGAAGAAAGAAGATTGACAATTATGCTATATAAGTTGAAAAACTAGTATACTGGTTCAACCTCGTCAATACTTATAAGTTTATTTACAATTCAAAATTGTAAAAACATCACATTAAAACAACAGGACATATTTTGGCTGCCTTAGGCCATCTTCAAGTGTCTAGAAACAACTTAAAATTAATATATTAAAAATTACAAAACATGAATAAAATTTACATGCATATGATATACTTATAAATTAAAATAAAAACATCATCAGATGAAAGAGTCGCTTGATGTAGTATGATGGAGTCAGAATGAGTCTGACAATGAACAGTTCTACACAATAAAAGATGACAATGTAATTAAAGGCTTGTTCTGTTCCTTAAAATTTGTTTCACATAAAAATATTGACAGTTGATTCATTAAAATTGTTGTTCCACTTCACAAAAAACTTCTGAAAAGTTACAACTCCTTCATCAAGATAAATCAGGGAGAGCAAGTTAAGAGCTTTAGAATCCATAGGTGTAACCAGGGATAAATATGGGTCAATGTTGTTCCCCCTCGTAGAATCGTGCTTACCTGAAGACGTTTTAAGGGTATGGCTCAGAAATCAATCATCTGGGAATGACGATTTTATCAGTCCATATAAAGATAAACTGGAGACTCTTCTTAATTTCCTCAAACGTTAAGTAGAGCAAGAAGCAAGGATTACCTTTGCGCAGGCAGGTTTCGGTTTAGCCGATAGGAAAAAACAAGAGAAGGGAAGAGGAAAAATTTCTGAAGACACATCACTACCAACTGCAAGTTCATTGTTCTCTGCAAAATTTGATGGCAAGAAGCGTAACTGTGTGTTTTGCAGTAAACCACATGAGAGTAAGGAATGTCTCCTTGCTCAACAAATGAGCTTGGAAGAAAAGCGTAACGAGCTAGCCAAAGAAAACTGTTGTTTTGCATATCTGAAGTTAGAGCACAGAGCCAAGAATTGCAAGGCACACATTCGATGCCCCTTGTGCACTAACCCTCATGTTGTTGTTATTATATGCCATAAACTAAATGCGAAAGGGGCTGGGGAGAAACTTGAACCTAGAACTTGGGAAGGCAGGGAAAACCAGAAGAATATCTACATGAACATTCAGAGTGCCACAAAAGAGGTGTTTCTTCAAACATTGTGTATCAAGCTGACACATAAGGGCAAACAGAAGAAGGTCCGAGCATTGAGAGACAGTGGATCCCAAAGATCCTACATCTTGAAGAAGACAGCTAAGGAAATGGGGTACAAACCTTTGAAAACAGAAACGATGATTCATAAGCTGTTTGGAGGTGCTGAGACCTGTGAAGAAGATCACTATTTGTACAATGTAAAGGTGAGCAGCTGTGATGTTTCATATAGTACAATGTTGCAGTTAATTGACCAAAAAGTAATTTGTGGGAAAATTCCAAAGTTGAAATTTGGGCCCTGGATGAAAGAGATGAGGGAGAGAAAGATATGGCTCTCAGATGTAGGAACCGATCCGGCTGACGTGGAAGTCCTTCTAGGAGCTGATGTTGCTAGAAATATTTTGATGGATGAAATGCATGAGTTTGATTCAGGATTGGTAGCCGTTAGGACTGCGCTTGGACTGTGACAGGCAGACTGAAGGAAGGAGAGAATGACACTCTAGCTCTATATACAACCTCACTGTTCATTCAATCTGCCTCGATAGCTGACTTATGGAACTTGGATACCGTAGGCATATCTGATCCAGTGGAAAACAAATCAAGAGAAGAAATGGAAGAAGCTGCACGTTAACTACTTTCAAAATACAGTAAAAGTTAATGGCGATGGCCGATATGAAGTTGCATTACCTTGGCTGGAGAGCCGTCAGTATCTACAGAACAACAAGGAGATAGCGGAAAAGAGATTGATCTCTGTTTCAAACAGGCTTATCAAGGAAGGAAAGTTTGAGGAATACGGAAAGGTGTTTCAGGAGTGAATACATGAGGACATCATTGAATAGGTTCCGGAGGAAGAAAACAAAGATCAGTGTTATTATTTACCACACCGAGGAATATTTAAAGACAACTCTACTACTATGGTGAGACCAGTTTTCGATGGTTCCTGCAAGTCAAAGGACATGCCTTCATTGAACGAGTGCCTCGGGAAAGGACCTAATTCGCTACTACAAATCCCCACACTTCTTTTGATGCTTCGGAAGAATAGCATAGGAGTGATCTCGGATATTAGAAAGTCTTTTCTTCAGATATCTGTCCAAGAAACTGACCGCGATTGGTTACGCTTCTTATGGTGGAAGGATTCTAAGAGAAGAGAATTAAAGGCATTTTGTCACTGCTGAGTAGTATTTGGACTGAACTGCAGCCCATTTCTGCTGGAAGCAGTGTTAGATCTACACTTGAAACATATTACAGACTACCGAGAGACAACTGAAAAGTTAAGAAACTCCTTTTATGTTGATAATTGTATCACTTCTGTGGACAATGAGGAAGAATTATGTAAGTTTATGGGAGAATCTACTGCACTGCTGGGCAGAGCACGATTCGATCTTCGTAACTGGGAGTACAAATAGCTAAATACTTCTGGAAGAAATTCATCTGCTTCTGAGGTAACATCGGTGTTAGGTCTTCAATGGAATAAAGCAAGAGATGTTCTTTCTTGTGAACAAATTGACGTATCGAAGATTGGTGAGAAAATCACTAGAAGAAATGTATTGGCTGCTGCCCAGAGCATCTTTGACCCCGTAGGTTTCACCTGTCCTGTCTCTCTTAGTACCCAAGTTGCTGTTACAGGAAAGTTGGCGGAAGAAAATGAGCTGCGATGAAGAAATGGAGGACGAAATGAGGAAAAATTTGAAAATTGGCTTCAAGAACTGAACGCATTGTCTGATATTAAAATTCCTAGACAAATAGCATCTTATGAAACACAGGAATCTTGGAGCCTTCGCACATTTAGCGATGCGAGCAGCGTAGCATATGCCGCAGTTGTATTCCTTCGATCACAAGATGGTCAAAACTCACATGCAACACTCTTACGGGCAAAATCTCGTGTAGCACCTCTGAAGAAAACTACTATTTCTCGGTTGGAACTCTTAGCTTGTTCAATTGGAGCTCGTCTTACTTTTTCTGTAAAGGCAAGTTTAGTAATTGGAGATCTTTCAACTTATTATTGGACGGATTCGACAACAGCGCTCTGCTGGATCAAGAGGAAAGAAGACTGGGGAACCTCCGTGGCCAACCGGGTGAAGGAAATTAAACAGTTGTCGAGCCCTGATAGTTGGAATCATATGCGTGGAGTGAATAATCCAGCTAACCTACCCTCCAGGGGCCCTGCTACCAAACTCCTGATGTCAAAATGATGGGAGGGCCCTTAGTGGCTGAGATGCGCCAGTTCTGAGTGGCCTGTTGACGATGTCATGGCTGATGAAGAAAAGGTCAATGAAGAGAAAAAGAAAGGACTTTCTACTGTTTTAGTTTCTGCAAAACCAGAAGAAAAATGGAATCTTCAATATTTTTCGAAGTGTACGAAAGTTGTCAGGATGACAGCTTGGATTTTGCGATTCATCCACAACACGGCAGGAAAGAGAGGACGACACACTTCCAAAGAACTTGAAGTGGAAGAATTGCAAATGGCTGAAAGGAGGCTATGGAAGATTGTGACGCAAGAGATGCTTGGAAAAAAGGAGCAGACATCCCTCAAATCTCTCAATGTGTTTGAAGATGAAAGTGGGTTACTTCGAGTCAAGACGAGGTTAATAAGGAGAGAGGATGAAGAATTATTCCTAACTCCCATTCTGATACCTGAAAATCACAAGCTAGTTCACATGATGATTATGGAGAAACATCTGGAATTGTCTCATGCTGGAGTACAAGTTCTGCTCTCTACTTTGCGAGAACGGTTTTGGATCGTCAATAGTAGAAGAACCATAAGAAAGGTGATTTCTGGCTGTGTCAAGTGTAGAAGATACCAAGTGAAAGGAATTACCACAGAGGTCGTTCCTTTGCCTGAGGATCAAATTCGAGATGCTTCTGTTTTTGAGATTGTAGGGGTGGATTTAGCTGGCCCATTACATCTCCGAGGGGGTGAAAAGGAGTGGATAGTGATATTCACGTGTGCGGTTTTCAGAGCTGTACACTTTGAGCTCATCAGGACTTTGTCTACTCCAGGGTTCCTTCAAGCGTTACGAAGATTCATTGCTCGAAGAGGGAGACAAAATGTTATTTACAGTAATAATGGAAGGAATTTTGTGGGAGTTGAAAATGCGTTCCTTGATCTTTCCTGGACGAAAGTGAGTGTAGAGACTAGTTGTCTGAGAATCACGTGGAAATTCAATCCTCCCACGGCTGCATGGTGGGGATTCTTTTGGGAACGTATTGTTCAGATGTTAAAGAAGTTGTTGCGACGAATCTTAGGTCGTTCGTCTTTGGATTACTAGGAACTGTTGACTGTACTAATGGACACTGAAGCAGTTATTAATTCCCGACCGTTGACTTACTTATCTGAAGACAGTAATGATTTACTAGCATTGACTCCAGCAATGTTTCTTTCGTAGGGTGGGAGTGCCCGACATTGATCACACTGATCAGATAAGCCATGGAAAGATATTCAGATTACAGCATCTGAGGACAGAATTACGCAAAAGATTCAGGATAGAGTACTTGGGACAACTTAAACCGGGGAAAGGTCAGAGTTAAAGGTTGGGGAAGTAGTGATCCTTGGAAGTGACGGAGCACGTAGAATGGACTGGCCTTTAGGAAGAGTGGTTGCTGTATGTCAGGGTGGTCAAGGTGAAGACTTCTGGTGGCGAGTTGGACCGGCCTGTGCAGAACATCTGTCCACTGAAAGCAACTCCCATTACTGAGTGGCAGAATGAAGAAGAGGTCCAGGAGAAGAGCCCTGCTGTGCCCGACTCTAGCAGAACTGTTCCAAGAGTGGTTACTACAAGATGTGGGAGGAAGATACGAATCCCCTCTTGTCTCAATTGTAGATTTTTCTTTGCTTTTGTTTTGTTTTGGTTGTGAATTTAGTGGGAGGATGTTATGAAAATTTGGTTATGTTTATTTGCTCTTGGCCTTAAAAATGGTGGACACTGTCAGGATATCAATGTTTTACTTGGACTCAGTGGTGTGTGATGCCTGATGGGACAGTGAAGACAAAAAGAGTGATGTGTAATGGCAGTAGCCATGTGTATATATTAATATGTACGTTTGTATCATGTGCAATAAATAGTATTTCCTATCTTTGTGGTCAATACTAGTTCGGAGAATTAGTCCCTTAACGAAACACCCCATATCAACTGTAGCGTCTGTACTCCAGAGGAGCGGTTACAAAAGGCATCTGTTCTCCTACAAGTTTCGGCTGGCAGTAGCTCTAAAATGCCTTTGGGAGTAATGAAAGCCTATATGATGACAAGTGTACTGAAGCCTCGGAAAATGTTTTTACAACTATGAATTGTAAATAAACTTATAGGTACTGACCAGGTGGAACCAATATACTAGTTTTTCAACTTATATATCACAGTATGATGGCTGAAAAGTCCCTGAAAATTGTACTTGACCAAGCTGCATTAAGGAAAGAATACAATAATTGAACGGACAGTCAATCTTGACCTTTAGAGATGCGACTCTGGTAACGACAGCAGGAATGTCCAGCAATGCCACTCAGAAGGGATAGTGATGCAGTGCTGGTCACAAGTGCATTTCGCTTCGAGGAGCCTCTGGTCCTTTTACCAGATTCATGAATGTCCAGTCACCAGGAAAGGAATTTTTTTTTTTTTTTTTTTGCTATGGGCTTTACGTCGCACCGATACAGAAAGGTCTTATGGCGACGATGGGATAGGAAAGGCCTAGGAGTTGGAAGGAAGCGGCCGTGGCCTTAATTAAGGTACACCCCCAGCATTTGCCAGGAAAGGAATAGAGACCATCATAAATTATTTAGTGATGTGTTCTGGATAACCATTCCTGCCGTAAAAAGACGGGAGTGCAAGAAGATGTTGAGAATGTCCTTGCCCTTTTGTGTTTTCATGTTTGTCCTCTTTCTACTAGTCCCTCTGTCCGGTTCCATGGCTAATTGGTTAGCATGATGCTGGCCTTCGGTCCTTCGGGACCCAGGCTCAATTCCTGGTCAGGTCAGGAATTTTTTTTAACCTTCACTGGTTAATTCCAATGGCTTTGGGGCTAGGTGTGTATGCCATCTTCAGCATTAGAGTTCATCATAGATAGGGCCCCATCCTCACAGACGAGCACGCCACCTACAAGGTGTCAACTTGGAAGACCTGCACCCAGCCTCTCCGGAGCCACGTAGTAGTAGTGCCTGTCCTGAAATAGTCATTCTTAAAATAAACATTTCCAAATCCATTCCTGCCAACTTTTAGAAATCAAAAATAGGAAGATTTTTTAATTCTTGAATTTCATCATGTGTACTGCACCACACTGAAGTCCTTAAAATTAGGTGTAAAGTAAGAATGAACACAAATGCACTGAAATACACGAAACTACCACATACAATACAGATCAATGTCTTGTACGTTATTAACACAATTTCGACAGGGGGGAAAAAGCACAGAACTGCAAGAAAAACACCTGGCCTACAACTCCACTGAAACTACCCACAGAAACAATGTAACAACATGCGAACCACACAATAACACACACATTCTTTCATCTCGATCAAAGAGTATGGTCCAGATTAATGCAGTCGCTAGCCTCCCTTGCTTGTAGGACAATTGCCATCCTGAATTCCAGGCTATAAATCACACATGCTGCTGTAGTAAGTGAGAAACACAATGCACGAAGACGACAGATGATACATTCGCCAAATAAAGCATCAAACAAATATGCTTGCAAATGAAGTTGCATAAATTACACAACCACAAAAGAATTTATCCTAGGGGAAGACTATTAACCATCTGGAGGTTGTATTGGTCAAAAATAGGAAGAAGGAAAATTAAATCAGAAAATTTGAAAATGAGTTTAAAAACTGAAAGTTTCTGGATAAATCCAAAGGGTTGGCAGGTATGCAAATCTGTTATGATACTCACGAGTATTTCCTTCAAGATCGGGCTTATCCAGAGGATAATCTGGCATACATTCCAAGAAGAGTTCACAGATGGCAGCAGCATTATCCTTTGAGTAACGTGCTAGAACATGCAGGGGGTTACGACCTTTCAGGTTCATAGCCTCAGCATCCAGGCTCGATTCAGTCAGCAGAACGCGGGCTACAGGCAAGTGACCTTCTCGCGTTGCCACGTGCAATGCGTTGTCGCCGTCGGAGTCAGTGGCGTCAAAGTTGGCCTTGTTCTGTAGGAGAGCGGACACCACTGCAGCATGGCCAGCGGCAGCAGCGACGTGAAGGGCGGTCTGTCGATGGGCATCGCGATCGTCGACCTGTGGAACCACACAAATGTGGCCAATTACTAGGGCTCGGATTTCTATGGTTTAGAAAACTCTGGAAATATGCAATCCTTAAAAGATACCAAAGATACATAGAATCTTGGGAAATATAATGAAAAAGAAATTAAATACTGTTCAAAAATTGTTTAAAAGGATTTTTTTTTTTTACTCATCATTCTGTTTTATGATGATAAATGGTAAATATTAACTCCCATTGGCCACAGCAGACTGTTTGCCCTACAAAAAATTAAATGAATGAATGAAATTAACTTAATGTAATTAACTGAATTCACACTTCACTGTAGACAACCCAAAGGATGTTGAGAATAAAAGACAACATTTTGAAAAAGCTTACTGTTGGTATAATCTGTTGTTATATTCAACCAAGGTATAGAGGAGTTTCCCCTGCCAATAGAAATTAGGTGGGTCCATTAGAACTCAAACAGATACAAATCTTGTATTAGAAGTCTCCAATTAAGACTAAATGTCATATCACCATACAGCACCAAGGATATAAACACTTTACATCTGGAAGAAGAATGTTTTATACAGAGTAAAAGAAAAAAAACAAAGAAAAGGAAAAATCTTCAGTCAATAGAGACTGATTCCTGTCACTGTAATCCTATACTCTCCTCCTCCTCCTCCTCCTCCTCCTCCTCCTCCTCCTCCTCCTATTGTCACTTCTTTAGTCCCCTCCCCTAAAACCATCACCATGCCATAGAATGGGCCAGTCCCGTCTTTTAGGTGGTAGAGGTGCTAGAGGATGAGGAGATCCGATTGAAGAGAAGAACAATGACTGAGATATTTACCCTGGCTCCAGCTAACAGTAGACTTCGCACCAGCATCTCAGAACCTGCAGCAGCTGCCAGGTGTAGAGGAGGTGTCTGCGAGGGGTCCTGAACTCGAGAGTTGACATCCACCTGTATGGAGAGCAGGAACAGCACGCTCTCCATGTCACCTTTCTGGATCGCCATGTGGAGGAAGTTGCGGCCCTTATTGTCACACTGCAACATAATGTCACTAAGCTGGGAGTTTGTATTCACTACAGACACATGTACTACCTCTGCCCCACCTGCAAATAGGGGAGGGATTTTAAAGGGAGCTCCACAAAAGTAAAGGGCATTGACTGCTGTCGGGGAGGACTAAGAAAGAAAGAGGAGAAGATTCTGTATACATGAAATTGGAGGGGAGAATAATTCATGGTAAATTTTATCATTTGATTCAAACACTGCATGCAAAATTGAACAGTACTTTCCTCCATTTTTAAATTTTTTAATTATATATATATATATATACACACACCTCTGCACGGTCCACTACATGCACTTAACTAATCTTACATATTTGTGTGAAAAACATAGATTACATTTTAGCATACATGTTTGGTGATGGCTGTTTTTCTTGAATCTTTCTCAATTCTTGAGAAAATTAAAGGGAGTTCACAAATATTTCAAATGGTTTTGAATACTTTTTGATTAGGACAGACTTTTGCATTGACCGGTTGTCTACCATAATGACACCGTTTATTAACACTTCACTACACTCGAATATTAAGTTGTCTACCGTTTGGAGTCCTCTGTTGCAGGAACACTTGGGACTGCGTACAATCGTAAGCCTGTGCAGATACGATGTGATGTTTGCATGGCCGGTTACTATTGTTGTCATATTTGGCATTAGGTTGATTTTGGTTGTTAATCTGCTTTTAACTGTTGGAAAAAACTCCTTTGTGATTGTACCTTTTGAAGTTTCTTCCCATTTTCGCTGCCATTCATTAAGAGACTCACTCCTGATGTTACTTTTAACTGTGTTGATGGATGATTTTTCATAACTTATTTCGTTTAATTTTACTGCCTCGTTTGCTAGTTTTATCAGCCAACTACATGTGCCTTAACCCATTTCAATTGTATGTTCCAATTATTTATTTTAAGTGATGCTATAGTTTTCCTTATTTTCTCAATTACGTGGTTATGGTTTTCGTAATCCACTATGGAGTCAATTGTTATTTTACTATCCATGTGCGCAGTTGCATTTTTATCATTGTCATCCTCCACCCATGTTGTTTCTAAGGATTCCAAAGCTTTTATTATGGTGAATTGCTGCTCCTGATTGTTCGAACGTCTGTCGTGGTGTTTAAAAATGAGTTGGTAACTTCTGTTAAGAAAATATGAAGTACCCAAATCATAGAATGTAGGGTAAAAATGTATTTAAAAGCACTAAATGATACGTAGTCCGGCCCAGCGGTGTAGGGGGCAACGCGTCCGCCTGTCACCCAGCGACCCGGGTTCGATTCCCACCCGGGTCAGGGGTTATTAATTGTAATGATTAATATCTCTGGTCTGGGTGTTTGTGACATCTTTAATCTTCCTATCCTCGCACACAACATTCCACACTACAGCCATTCCAATTACATGCAGGTTCATACAATATGGTGCCAGTAGGGGCAAAAGATCCACATGGGTCGACGCCCCGAACAAATAGCATTTAAAAAAAGATACGTATAATCAATTTCCAGAGTTTCATTTATTTCTTTCATGGTTATACTGTATCTATATTTTTGTATCTCTTCAGTCTTTTATTCTTTGATAATTAACAAGCACAGAAAATATTAAGCAATATAATAGCTACTGTACTGAGGTCATTCACAAACGCCACACACGTGAAATGACTGTCTGCTAGACGCCGGGCAGAGAAGTGATTATGCACAGCTATGAAAATTGCCTCCTTGGCGATCTGTCAAATTTAGCTTGGCATTGCTTATGTTAGCATAGCATAGCGTAGCAGTCTGTGCGTGCCATTCCATCTAACTTCTTTGGAATGTTGTTTAGTTCGGTTGCGTAGCATAGCTTTCTGTGTGTGGTGACCTTAAGCACACTTAAAAACTATAACAACAACACGCAGTGTCTTTCAATACAGAATCTGTGATGAAATTTGACACTTGAAATTGATATTGCGAGTTGGTGCATGTCTGCTGCATTTCGCTGTTTCCAAGCTTGCTCACACCGAGTCACTCAGATCTTCAATTCCTGCATTATCAATGGCTTCAGTCTCTATATCGTCAGTAGAGCCCGGAAGTTCAGGCATTTATTTTTGCTAAAATAAGCAGGCAAATAAGCACCTGACATTTAGGAAAGAGAGAGTAAAATACCGTAAATAAAATAGGCATTTATAATAACAAAATTGGGCACTAAAATAATAAAGATGGGTGGAGATGATAGAATAACGTCAACGGTATCCCCTGTCTGTCGTAAGAGGAGGCGGCTAAAAAGGGGGACCAGGGCCTCTCAACTTGGGAGTGTGGGTTGGAGACCACGGTGCCCCTAGCTGAATCTGGCGTTGCTTCCACTTACTTGTGTCCAGTTCCTCACTCTTATCTTTCCTGTCTGACCTCCCTCGGTCAACTCTTGTTCTTTTCCGACCCTGACGAGGCCCAGGGAGTCTTTCATGTTAACGCTCCCCATGGTCCTTTGATATACATTTTCGCAATCCGAAACAATTACAGACTGGATCATTAAGCTATTCACAGAGTTCCGTCGGCATTTGAAAGCACAGTGCCAGACATTGAATATGTTGCGCTGATCTTCAGGAGCTAGCAATTTGCTTCAATCAAGCGACTCGTCTTCGACTTCTACAGAATTTTGGGTCTTCATATTTATTAAATTGTGTTGTGACTTCGTGCCTGATAGTATAAGCAGGCTGGCTCACTTAACTGTTCTCTGCTTCTCGGAAACATTTTGAGACAGTGCCGAACTTTGCGTGTGTTGTGCTACTATTCAGAAGATTGCGCCTTACCTTTTATAACTGACTGACCTTCTACTTCTTCTAGATTTTACAGTGCCAATCCCCATTATCTTATATTGCCTCTTCAACTATTTTTGTGAAAGACTCATTCTTTAATTTCTTATTTACCTATGCATTGTTTTTGCTGATGACCCAGACTGGGGTCGAAACTGGTACCGCTTCCGCTTATAATTAAATAGGGATGTAACACTACATTTCTTATTTATTTGTATTGAATAGGTTGAACTACGTTATTTATTATTTCAATTTAATTGCAATCAGTAAAAACACAAAGAAATGTCTGGTTTACGTCTTAGTATTTTCAGTCTTGTGATGTTGGGCGGAGGATGCTGCGAGTACCTTTGACAGAGAAAAGATCTACTGTAGTAAGTAGATCATGATGTAACATATTTCACTCAATTTATCGGAATTCTTTATCTCCCGTGTGGATGGAGTGAAAGGATGCATTATCTGTAGCCCATGCATGTCATAAGAGTGTACTAAGAGGAGAACAAACAAAGAATCTTTACTCGCTCTGTAGTCTTCTGAGCCAAAGAAGTCCACAATTCTGTGCATTCCTGTATAGCGGAGAAACGTACACGTATGTTTATTTATTGCAATCCAGTGTTCATTAACTTTTGCAGCCTCTCTATCACAAACTTCATCAACCGGTACAGGAGATGCACCATAAGCCTTTTCCTAACAGAGAAATTCCTAACAGCATACGTTAATTCACAAGCTTGGGTTTCAAAGAATGATACCTTTAACGAACTTACTGCCTTTCTTTCTCTCTGGCCTAAGACGGAACCTTGGCCTGCAGGAAACACTCGAACGCATACTAGCCGATGATGCGACTACTGCTGATCTCGTCATCCTCTTTATGTGCGACAGTGGACTAATCGAGGGTATATAAATTACAAGTGTACTGTTACTCAGGGAACGCAGGTTCCCTTTTGATTCATTAGTAATTTTTCAACCTAATTCAATAATTTTTTTGTTTTATTTTGTACTGCGTTTCAAAATTCCTCTGTTGAATAAATCATATTGTTTTTATTTTAAAATTTATTTTCCACTAATTTGTTCAAAGAGGATGATTACCTCATTGTTCTTCCTCTTAAAACAAAAATCACCACCACCACCAGCTTTTCTTTCTGTTAAAAAAAAAAAAAAAAGAGAGAGAGACATATACAAGGTTTGTTCCAGTTTGTTCCAACAAGAATGGGAACAGTTTGCAAACTGTCTTACGCATGAGCAGTAAGGAAAGAGCATTCCAACAAACTTCAAACTCAAACGCGCGGACTCAAGAGTCGGTTGTTACAACAGACTGTGGACCGTTCATGAACCAGTTTACGGACTGGCAAAGCAGTTCGTGCTCCAGAACAAGGACTGTTCATTAGTGACATGCGGAGTACACCAAATTAAGTGTGAGCTGTGCATTGTGGTCCATAGCTTTCACTTGGCGAAGCGTGAACAGCTGATCGGTATCATCTGGTGCGAGCAGACAACACGCTACATGTACAATTAAATAGAAGTACAGCGATGATATACAATTATACAGTAAAAGTTAAAGTCATACAGTTAAAAAGTCATATTTGACTACACACTAATAAAGTATGAAACAAAAGATAAAAATTAAAATGATGCATGACGATTTTGAAGGCGATTCTGATGATCATCTTATGAACTTGAACTCCAGTGAAGATGATCTAGGGATATATTACAATATCCCAAAAGCGAAAAATCAAGATAATTTAGGCACATTATTATACTTTGTTTACTTATTTACAAGTTGTTTAGCAGAGATGAAAAAGAACAGCTCTTTATTTATCCTCAAACAGGAGTCTCCCACGTAATCGTGAACGCATGTGCATTGTATTTTTTCCTGACCGTTCACGAACCGTTCCAACCACTGCCTGCTGTTTAACGATGGTTCCCAATGAGTACATAGCTCGCGCATGAGCTTACATTAGTCCATAAATCGATACAAAACTGCACGCAAACGGCTTGTTGCAACAAATCTATAATAATCCGCTTGTATACACCATAAATGAAAGAGAATTTCTTTTTTTTTTTTTTTTTTTTTTTGCTAGGGGCTTTACGTCGCACCGACACAGATAGGTCTTATGGCGACGATGGGATAGGAAAGGCCTAGGAGTTGGAAGGAAGCGGCCGTGGCCTTAATTAAGGTACAGCCCCAGCATTTGCCTGGTGTGAAAATGGGAAACCACGGAAAACCATTTTCAGGGCTGCCGATAGTGGGATTCGAACCTACTATCTCCCGGATGCAAGCTCACAGCCGCGCGCCTCTACACGCACGGCCAACTCGCCCGGTTGGAGAATTTCTTATAGACTAGAGTATGCACATTGCACAAACAGTTCAATAGAATGCTGATATCACTTTTAATTTGTGTGTACAAAGTATGGACTGTCCACTGATCACCTTAGCCCTAATCACTACTGGTCAACAGTAATAGCAGGTCCTAAGCAAGTGATCCTCGGTAAGGTCAACGCACCTTTTGTCAATCACAAGATAAATTCTCCCTCGCTGTAGACATTATCTAGCCTGGAGTTCAGTGGGAAGAGTGAGCAGAAGAAACTGGAATACCTGTTCAGCAGCAGTAGGCAGTTTGTCGAGGATGGCCTGAGCTGCCTTGTTGTTCCTGTAGGTGAGAGCCGTAGCAAACGGGGTGAGGCCACTCTTGTCCCGCAATGTCAGGTCTATACCTGGATGACAGAGCAGCAACGAGATGATGGACGGATGCTGGTTCTGGATTGCAACGTGGAGCGGAGTCTTTCCTTCTGCATCCTGTAACATTAACACATTCTTCTTTCAGCTCACAAGAGCCAGTCAACTGCATTAATAATAATAATAATAATAATAATAATAATAATAATAATAATAATAATAATAGTAGTAGCAGTAGTAATAATGTTCTTGGCTTTAATTCCCATGAGAATTTAATCCCACAGGAGTTATTTTATGTGCCAGTAAATCTATCGACATAAGGCTGACGTATTTGAGTACCTTCATATACCACCAGGATCGAACCTGCCAAGTTGGGGTCAACAGGCCAGTGCCTCAACCCTCTGAGCCACTGAGCCTGGCTGGAATATTACACCAGAAAACTAACATTCATAAAAGGAACAAACCATTAACTTACAAACCTGCATTATTTGGGTATTTAATTTTTAAGAACAATTAAAACCCTCAGAATACTCCGATAATCTAATGGTATGCAGCAATTAACCCTTGTCAAAAGACACATTCTTGTAAATTTAATTAATTTTTGTGATTTTATTTTTATTGTAAACAAACACAAACACTACAAAAATATTAGTTAAGCATAAATATGCCATTCACACCTAATTTCATTTAAATAGATTGCAGGTATCATTTTATTCTGGAAGAAATAAATACTCAACTGCCTGTTTTTGAGCAAAAGTGGCATACATCCACAAAACTTTCTTGCCTACTTCATAATTGATTATCACCAATACTACACTATAATTATTAAATTGAAAAATTCATTACTAGATGTGCACAGTTCACTATGTGTGTCGAAATGGGAAGCAAATTGAAACTTTATTTATGTTGTAAACTAGAATTGTTTGCAGTCCTGGGTCTTGATTTCTGACCTCATAACATTCTATGCTTTCCTTATCACTATTATTGTCAAATTCTGATGGTTACTTCCACCAATGATACCTAAGCACTCACTGTTTGAATCTGCCCTGTCACTTCTGTTGTTCTCACACTCACCTGCATCAATTTCACTTCTTTCACTTTTTCACCCATTATTAGCCTACTCATTTTTTAGTATTCATAAACACTATCTAGGAATAATGCCTGTATTTCAGACTTTTAAAAAATTATTTTTGGGGATATAATATCTATAATAGCTAAAACATGGACATATGTCAACAAACTTATGAAAAGAACATCACCATGGAAATCACGTTTGGCAGCAAAACCCTTCTTTTTCATTCCAGATCCCTGTGTTAAGCCTAACTAAGAGGGCCCTGTGCATTTACTCCCAACATACAAGCACAATCTACAACATACGAACATAAAAGCGTTTAATTTTCAATTCTGGATAAGAAGTATTTCGCTCGTGCGGGAGCAGGGAAGTTCTGGATAAACATTTCATGCATCTGGTTACTTAACACGTCGAGTGCCAGACCGAAATTCATAGGAATGCCGACTAGTGCCATGAGCTAATAAGATCCGAGTTACTCCCTGGTGCCAGAACGTACACAGGCTTGAACCAAGCAAATGATCGCTGAAATGAGGATAACTCATTATGTATATTAGGTAAAATATTGTAACCCCGTATGGGGTTGTATTGGTCATTACGAATTGTACATGTACACTTATACAGTAGTCAGTGTTCCGACGCTCAGTCATACTTACTTTTCCCTTTGCAGGGACATGTTGTATGACAATTATGAGAGACGTGTTTGCTTGTTGGAGCTGTAAAAAAAGTACGATCCCCGATTTCAGGTCAGGAAATGTTTGTAAATGTCAATCTTCTGATTTTAGGTTATGAAATGTTCATATAAAATGTTGTATAAATTAGTGAAAATCATGTGAATTTGGTAAATTAGGATGTAAGATAATAATATTATAAGAAGAATTTGTAGTTAGGGAATATGTATACAATTATGTTTGAACAACTTTTAATTTGGGTGAAAGAACTTAGCAGCGATGATTGTGCAACATAGGAAACCAGTGACTATATCGTTGAAGACTGTCGTAAGTGTTGCAACAGATGCAGTGGGGAACTGTATGCTGAAGACTGGAATTCATCAATGTGGATGAACATGCGAGATCGCTATTTGCTCTGTACTGGGTTCAAAATCATGGTAACTATATACTTTGTCTACCTCATCATTATCCGACTTGTTCAATATATCGTCCAGTCTATCTGCACTAAGTTTTTTACCGCTGGATTTACTATTAGTGACTTAAAGGAAAAGAAACTCACAGCACTGCATACTTACATAAACAATTCATGCGCAAGAATTTATACAGCTTCAAAACACACACTTGCTGCACACCCAGATGGGTTTGCAGAGTTCTTAATTTCGAACGAACGTACAACCCCATATGGGGACGTGAAGTTCAAAAACTTACTACTCTCATGTACTCAAATGGGGTCGCTTGGCAATGAACATGTTAAACAACCACAAGATGTCATATTTTCACTTTTACTTTTTTGAAATCGTGGACATTTATTTACAATTGGCTTTACGTCACAGTGACACAGACAGGTCTTGTGGCGACGATGGGACAGGAAAGGGTTAGGAGTGGGAAGGAAGTGGCCGTGGCATTTGTTGGTGTAAAAATGGGGAAACCACGAAAAAACCACCTGCCGACAGTGAAGTTTGAACCCACTAACTGTCGAATGCAAGCTCACAGCTGCGCACCCCTAATCACATGGCTAACTCGCTTGGTGAATTCTCAGACAAATTCCTGCCATAGTGCAGAGGTGTAAAGGAAGAGAAGTGAATCAGAACATGTGTACAATGTTTGCAGAATGTTGTTGCGACTTTTGATATTAGTAGCTCTCTTTGTTAGGTGTTGCCTGAAGGAGAGCATCTATCTACAGTTGCTCCCAGATATTTATGGTAAGTATTATGCCCAAGGACCACACTCGTAAAAGATATATTTTTTTTGCTATTTGCTATTTGCTTTACGTCGCACCGACACAGATATGTCTTATGGCGACGATGGGACAGGAAAGGTCTAGGAATTGGAAGGAAATGGCCATGGCGTGAATTAAGGTACAGCCCCGGCATTTGCCTCGTGCAAAAATGGGAAACCACGGAAAACCATCTTCAGGGCTGCCGACAGTGCGGCTCGAACCCACTCTCTCCCGATTACAGGATACTGGCCGCACTTAAGCGACTGCAGCTATCGAGCTCAGTAAAAGATATTTAGAGAGCACTGTTAATCATCTTGGTATTCAAATGGAAGTAGGAAACTTCAGCTTTGCTTGTGTTAAGTTGGAGCCTCGAATTCATCAGTAATAAACCGTAACTCACCCTAGCATTGATAGCTGCCCCGTGCTCTACAAGGGTCTGAACTCCTAGCTCTAGACCCCACTGACAACACAAGTGTAGTGGCCCAGCTTGATCCTTCGCTTCGTCACCTCCACGGCCACCCGGCCCGGGACGACGAGGGGAGTTTAGATCGCATCCACTGGAACAAAAAATAAAACTCAATTCAGTTATTTGTACATGCACTCCAACATATAATCATATGTAAACCGCTGCGCAGAAAGGGATTCAAAGTCAAAGAAAAATACTAGATTATAAATTCCACCTATTCAATACATAAGAGTTTTTTATTTAAATTTAAGAAATAGATTTTAACATATTAGATACAGGGACATGTTTTGCCCATAATGAGGGCATCATCAGCCTAAAAATCCCATACCTGAAAGAATGAAAAATCAGGATCCTGATTATTCTTATTCACAGTTTTTTTTTTTTTGCTAGGGGTTTTACGTCGCACCGACACAGATAGGTCTTATGGCGACGATGGGATAGGAAAGGCCTAGGAGTTGGAAGGAAGTGGCCGTGGCCTTACTTAAGGTGCCTGGTGTGAAAATGGGAAACCACGGAAAACCATCTTCAGGGCTGCCGATAGTGGGATTCGAACCTACTATCTCCCGGATGCAAGCTCACAGCCGCGCGCCTCTACGCGCATGGCCAACTCGCCCAGTATTCACAGTTTTTAATGAAGGTCTAATATATAAATAAGATGATACTGTTGTAGGTACAAATGTCTAAAAAAAAAAAAAAAAAGAGAGAAGACTAGCAAGTGGAAGACAGTAGTTATAGTACCCTTATGACAAAGTCTTATAATCAATCCTTGTTATAGATTTTTACAAATGTCCTGTTTTTTAAATGTGGTAACAAGTAGCGAGTTAAAAGTTCAAAATAAATACGTAAATTGCTGTATTGAAATGAATTATGGTAAATATTCTGGAGATCATAAGTTACGAATTTCATTATAGTCCGTATTGACAATTGATAGTTTTTCTGGAGATGGCGAAAGGAGCTTATAATAGCTTAATATTTTAAAAACCGGGCGAGTTGGCCGTGCGCATAGAGGTGCGTGGCTGTGAGCTTGCATCCAGGAGATAGTAGGTTCAAATCCCACTATCGGCAGCCCAGAAGATGGTTTTCTGTGGTTTCCCATTTTCACACCAGGCAAATGCTGGGGCTGTACCTTAATTAAGGCCACGGCCGCTTCCTTCCAACTCCCAGGCCTTTCCTATCTCATCGTCGCCATAAGACCTATCTGTGTCGGTGCGACCTAAAGCCCCTAGAAATATATTTTTTTTTTTTTAAGTCACTCTTAGTGGTGGTTAAATTAAAATCCAAACTTGTTTTGTCTGTTGAAGTTGTTAATCTTATGTGAAAAGATAAGATGGTAAACTTCTTAAAGCACTTAGGAGCTAGGACAAGTACTCGTCAGAAACGTAGCTATATTTATATTAGCAGGTAGACGTGGTTGTAGCGTCTTATATTAAAAGTCAAACGGAAAATGTGCGAGGTTGAGTAGAGTTTGTGGTGTTATGTCTGAAACAAGAGGAGAGTGAAATGTTACGGAATAAAATCAAAGGAGAAGGAGAGAACGAAGAAAACAAGATGTTTATGAGATTTTTAGGCTGATGATGCCCTCATTATGGGCAAAACATGTCCCCGTATCTAATGTGTTAAGATTTTTAAAATTTAAATAAGAAACTCTTATGTATTGAACAGGTGGAATTTATAATCTAGTATTATTCTTTGACTTTAAGTACATTTCAATACGGACCTTAATATGAGATTTGTAACTTGTAAGGGATTCAAAGTTGGCAATGGAAGTTTTACAGCACATTTGAACAAAAGTGTCTGGGGAGTAAAAATTACTTTTCTATATTTTGACTTCTTGTGCCACCTATGGATCTTCTTAACAAACTATGTTACGCCGCAGGTCGAGAGTTCGCCATTCGATGTCGTGAAAACATTGTACACTGATAAGAAAATTAGTGAAAGCTGTAATTGTGATTTTCTCAAAATACAGTTGTCTTAACAGCAACAGTCAATAATTAATATCTTCTGAAGTATTGCACCTAGAAGTGTGAACACACTTCTTAAAATGCTCTGCATCTTATGCCAATTTTAGAACTACAAATATCTCGAAAATGAAAAATCCAACTCTAGGTTCTTTTCCATGCAACGAGTCACGTATAAGAAAAATCTTGGTAAACAATTGGTAGGGAATCTGCCTCCTGCACAGCAGCTCTAAATGCAGATCAATGATGACTGATTTGATTGATCTGAATAATTCGTTTGAATACACAGTGTGGAATAAATGTGCAGAAAGCTCTATCTCAGAAGAATCTTGTCTACAAAAGCCAGTATATTTAAAAAAATACAAAATACCTCTTAAAATCAAATGATTTAGCAATGTGCTTAACCAGAACACCATTCAATTGATTTAGTGTCCGAACACTAACTACACATTTTGGAGATTAGCAGCCATTTACCTAATTATACAATGTACCGAGAAAGTTTAGCAATTAATAAGAAATTAAAATGAAGGTCCACCTATTCAAGACCATGTAATATGATGTCAAATAATTACTTATACATTGGTACTGGTTTCTTCCCAATTATGGGTCATCAAACACAGCTGGGGACACATTTGACAAAACTCTCACCGATTTATGTTATTCAGCACTACAGACTTATCAATTAAGAACACAAGTCGGAATTTCATACACCAGTGTAACAGCTCAGCTCCAAGTTTAAAATTTTTTATTGTACATATAGTTACTTATTAGGACTGACCATTTTAGATGAATACAAATGGCAATGTCACACACAAATTCCACTAGTGGTCTTGAACTTCACTAATTATGGTATCATACACGGAGAGATTTTTGCCTAACCTGCAAAATAATTTATAATAACGTAAAAAATATTTCAAAGCAGTAATTTAATTTTAGTTGGATATTTGCACTATATACGATCAATTTTAGTCTATAAATGGCTGAAGATGACCCATAATAATAATAATAATAATAATACTGCCCTAAATGCAGATCAGTAGTGTTTGATTTGATTCTGATTTGATATCGTACGACGGAGTTTTGTCTACCCTTCAAACATCTGACTCTCTGCCGGGTTTGAACCCATTATCTTGGGATCTGCAGGCCGACACTCTACCACTAATCCACAGAGGCAGCTATAATTGAGTTGAAACTGGTACCAATGTATAAGTACTTATATGACATCATATTAAATTTTATTGAATAGGTGGACCTTAAGTTAAAGATGACTATCCTCAAACAGTTGGATGCAGAAGAGAGAATCTGGAGGACCACATACACATCGCTGTTGTGGAAATAAAAAAATATTTAAAATTTAGAAAAACACATGTTGAGTACAGACAAGACAGATAAGAATATAAAGAGAGGCAAGCAATGCACGGAATACAAGATTTCATTGTAACGTATGTTTTTTAAAAAATGTAACATCATTCAAAATGGGTCAGGAATCTCTGGTTTTAAAAAAATAGATTACAGACTATAAATCTCATGTTAGATCTGTACTGATGGTTGGACTACTTATAAAATTGTACAAAACTGTGTTAATTTTCCTCTTAGTCAATACTACAATATTTACAACCAATTAACATGAAATTTTACATAAACATGTTTCGACCCGGCATCAAAAAGACTATCACAAAGACCATAAACATAATTATACCACAAGAGATCAAGAGCTAAAAATTCTACAATGTGAACAAAAAGGTCCACTACTCAACATCTTAGAGAATTTTCACATTAGTATGGATCAATACAAGAATCCATCCCTCAACTTAAATGAGATAAATGGAAAAAAAAATTAATATGGGAAGCTTTCATTCCGATTATTTGTAGTAAAATAACAAGACCAGAAGAATTCACAATTATTATACTCTGTTTCAGTCACCACCCCCATAATCCTGCATACTCCCACTCTTCCGCAAGCCCCGCCCCATTTCTCCACTCCACTTCTTCCAGCCATATGTTGTGCGCCTCGACTGCGGGAGCAAGTCAGTCGAGAGCTGGACTCCATAGTCAGAGAACATGGGTAATACAAGCGCACCTCGTAACCTAAGTTAATTTTCGTTCTTCATAAGTTACCTTAAACGTTTTCCTGTCAGTCACCATTTTCAACTCTTAAATTTTTTTATTATTATTATTATTATTATTATTATTATTATTATTATTATTATTATTATTATTATTATTATTATTATTATTATCATAATCCATTTCACAGACTAGAAAACAGACGGTTCAACTTCAGTAACAACTTACCTGAGTCAGCCTATGCCTGAACATAACTAAGCCAACAGCGTACAGATATCAGTTGAACTACATCAGGGGACAATGAAAATATTGAAACAAAAAGACCTCCAGCTCAAAAAATGTTTTAACGATCACCACCTCACATTTTAAATTTTTTTTAAAGGAAACATGTCTATGTAAAATTTCATCTTAATTGGATTAAAATATCATAGTACTGACTACCCCCCCCACACACACACACACAATTTAGTACAATTTTGTAAAAAAAAGAAAAAGAAAATCGAAGTGACTGTTTACATGCGACTCTATACGTTACCATAGCTCAGAAAGCATTACATACAAGGGAGCAGGATGAGCACGGTGGAGGAAGTAATGTGTATGTAGTCGTCATAAGATGGGTGTTCAGTTGAGGTATGTTTTTGTCGGTTGAAAGTTTGTCACTGTGTGTAGCTTGGCGGTTAGGAGTCGTGCAGAGATGTGTGGGGCAATAGGATTAGTCTCAATGAGATCTAATGGAATCTGTCGGAAAACACTAGAACAAAAAAAAAAAAAAAAAAAAATGTGACTGTTAATAAATATAATATTAGCCATCTGATTACTTTGGTAAGTGGAGAGGTTTCTGGGTAAAGGATAAGCCTACTCTCCTTCTCTCAGCCTGACATACAGAGAACAACTTCTACAGACACTTGGAGTAACTTACCTTTGTATTAGGAACTTTGCAACAGCCTCATTGTTCTCATCGATAGCACGATGCAGCAGAGTCTGGTAGCAGCCCTCGGGACCTTCAGACCAGCAGTCTGTGTCTGCACCATTCCTGTAACAGAAGTTCAGCATTCATCAGCCAAGTTCAAGGATCAGAACATTCAGGAGGGTTTTGAAATACTTCTCTTTGGTGAAGTTTAAGCACTCTAAACACAGTAAACCTCTTAATGATGATGATGACGATGACGATGATGATGATGATACACAGTCTATTCAGAGCTCAGTATCGCTTTTCCTCCACCTCCCTGCCGTGCAGTTCAAGTACGCGGGAGCTCCTCAACACGAAAATTGGATCTGGATGTAGATATCATCAAAACCACAACCAGCAATGCAAAAATTAAAACATGTGTGTGCAATTATGTGGTCATGGTGACAATTTTTTTTTGCTTTATGCCACACCGACACAGATAGGACTTACAGTGACGATGAGATAGGAAAGGCCTAGGAGTGGGAAGGAAGTGACTGTAGCCTTTATTAATGTATGGGTGTGAAAATGGGAAACCACAGAAAACCATCTTCAGGGCTGCTGACAGTGGGGTTCGAACCCACTATCTCCCGGATGCGAACTGACAGACGTATGACCCAAACCACGCAGCCACTTGCTCAGTATTGTTTTCAGAGGAAGTACAAACGGGTAACCATTCTCTATCAACACTAATCTCTGAATGAATGAATGAATAAATGAATACATAAATAAACACAAAATTGAGACACTAACAAACAGTAGTCAAACCTGAAAATTTATATGCGGCAGAAACACTTAAACTAACAAGAACTGGAGATCTTGAAAAACTAGAGAAGGCTGAAAGAAGAATCTTGAGAAAAATACTGAGAGCTAAACGAAAAAATAATGCAGAATACAGGTTAAGACCAAACAAAGAGCTATATTTGAAAATTGAAAAACGAACTGACGTAATGAGGAAAAGACGACTACAATTTTTTGGACACGTTTACAGAATGGATGACAACAGACTAACCAAGCGCATCTTCAACCTTCTGAATAGTTACAAATCTAAACCCACATGGTTCATTGAAATTGAGAAAGACATGAAAAATGCTGGAATTAAAACAGATACAATCAAAAACAGAACACTTTTTAGAGAAGCAGTTCTAAAGGAAACGTTTCAGGAGCGGAAGAAACCAACAACTAGAAGAAAGTGGACTCAAGAAGAGAAGAAAAGACACTCTGGAAGGATGAAGGAAGTTTGGAAACAAAGGAAATTGAACACAATGAAAAGTAACCAAAGTTGATTCATCGTACCCTCCGAATGTGTTATTTGAAAGAAGAAAAAAATGAAAGAAGCCCAACATTTTGAAAAATTAAGGTATTGGCCAAAAAAAGACAAATGAAAATAAAAGGTTCCCTAAGGTCTCCACATGTTGTATAACCGGGGCTGGTAAAAACATGTTGACCAACAAAGGTTGGATAGGATAGATGAAGGTGGAGGTAATGCCAGGACTCAGCTAATGGCCCCATCGTCTTCAACCCACACTCTCAAGTTAAGGGCTCCTGGGGCACCTTTTACGAATAGCAGGGGATGCTGTGGGTGTTATTGTACTGCCTCCCACACGCAGGGTGGTACGGAACCATGTCCTCCAATTTTAAACCCATTGGCTTGTAGTGAAATGCTGCGTGTTATCAATGCTTCTTTATAGTGATAGAGCATGGACACTAAAAGCTTTTTCAATTAATTAAATACAGGCCTTGGAAATGGTTTAATTGAAACAATTATCGAGAGAGAAGGTGAGGGTAAGGACACCTGAGGCAGGCCAAGATTAGAGTACATCAACCAGATAATGAGAGACACTGGCTGCCTGCGCTATAGCACTCTCTAAAAGAAGGCTGAAACCAGAGAGACACACTGAACTGCTGCCAACCAAGAAGAAGAACAGGAAGTGATTAGAGAATTGAAGAGATTGATCAAAATATCACACTATTTGTATTATCAACAAATACTTTCCAATTGGCAGACATCCCAGTTGCATACAATAGCACTGCGGCAAAATTATGTGAAACATATTATGTTACAAAAATACAACAAATGAATTACAAGGGGAAAGTGTGTTATTAGAAATTTTTGCTAGGGGCTTTACGTCGCACCGACACAGATAGGTCTTATGGCGACGATGGGATAGGAATGGCCTAGGAGTTGGAAGGAAGCGGCCGTGGCCTTAATTAAGGTACAGCCCCAGCATTTGCCTGGTGTGAAAATGGGAAACCACAGAAAACCATTTTCAAGGCTGCTGATAGTGGGATTCGAACCTACTATCTCCCGGATGCAAGCTCACAGCCGCGCGCCTCTACGCGCATGGCCAACTCGCCCGGTGTTATTAGAAATGATATCAAAACAAGAAGTTACACGGCAACAGACAAAGAGAACTAAAGCTAAGCAAAAAAAACACAAAGCAAAAAAAAAAAAAAAAAAAAAAAAAAAAAGGCCCACGAAAATTAAAGATTCCTTACCAGTATTGTGACATAATGACAACGCAATCCCACAGAAATGGGCATATAACTTAATATTTCCAATACCTTCATGCTACAATTTACAACAGAATGAGCACTACAATAACTTACTAGCAGCTTAACACAGTATTTACAACATCATCTCAAACAAATTCAGGGTACACAAAATTATCAGAACACTGGAGACTTTCCCTGAATGTGTTCCACTTACCGAACTAGTATCGAGGCAATATCCTCCTGACCGCTGGAAAGGGCGGCCCACAGGGGACAGTGATTCTCCGAGTCAGGAATGGACATATCAACCCCTCTGCGGCAGAGAGCTTCCACGACACTGGGGAGTCGACTCTTGATGGCCAACTGGAGTGGCGTCTCGTTCTCCAGCGTGCTGTTGGGTTACAAAACAAAGCCTCAGCAGGTTTGCATTCTCGCTGCCTTACGACACAAATGAGTTACCTTCATTTCTCTCCATTACTTTATTATTGCACTTTCATATACTACCTTTTTATTATAATTTTTCTTTTAACCAAACAGTTAAATTGATGAGGAAAGAGCCCGTTTACTTGAAGACGGCAGTGTACTAAGATGTGGAGATTGTCCTTGTTCTCTTGTGTTTTCATGTCTGCCCTCATCTCTTCTTCATGTTCTCCCGATTCCCAAACTGACCTGTCACTGCGTTTAATCCTATAAATTGTTCCTATTCTGTATATAGAGTAGAAGTCCATTATAGCGAGAATTCATAACATCGAAAAATTTACTCCCTACAGAGGATTGTCGTTATATCTCATTTTTTGTAAAAGTTAGGAAAAACCCCAATATACATTAAAATCAGTATGAAACTGTCGTATGTACACCATCCTACCTACAACACGTTTCTAAAACATTCAATTACTATGTTTAATATATTTTAATTATATTTCATTAAATGATAAGTGTACTGTAAATTTGTATAATCTCAAAGTCTGTGTAGTCAAAAACTTGTGAAAGCTCTGTAATTTTTTTTATTTATTTTATTTCATTTTATTTTTTTTTGCTATTGGCTTTTACAACGCACCGACACGGAGAGGTCTTATGGCAACGATACGATAGGAAAGGCCTAGGAGTTGGAAGGAAGCGGCCATGCACTTAATTATAGTACAGCCCCAGCATTTGCCTGGTGTGAAAATGGGAAACCACAGAAAACCATCTTCAGGGCTGCCATCAGTGGGATTCGAACCCACTATCTCCTGGATGCGAGCTCACAGCCGTGCGCCCCTAACCGCATGGCCAACTCGCTCGGTGCGTAATATTAATACATTTTACAATGGCGAAAAATGAAAGTATCCTCCTATTCAATACATCATATATTCCGTCATTAGACGGAGTAAACAAGTTCAGACATGTTTCGGCTCGTTTGAGCCATCTTCAGTGAAAAAATTAGGGGGGTTGGAATAATTTACATAATATGAGTTGAAAAAATGCTAAAAAACATAATGAAAGCGCAAATGAAAAAACAAACAAAAGAGAGCCTAGACGGAAACAAAATAGCACAAATATACAATATTTACATCAATATGCAGAGCAAAAAACAACTTATTGCAACAAAATTCAGTGAAACAGGAGTTAATTTGAAATAATAATTGATACTAAAAAACTGCGTTAACCTAAGAAACAAGGGAATGAGAAAACAAATGATGCAGATGGAAATGAATAATGGTAGCACATGGTGAGGTTGTTTGTGGACCTCATAGTTTACAAATTATTAGTTTATAAAAACGACAAAATAGTTTGAAATCGCTGTCAAAATCCTAGTGGAAACCCATCACATCAAAATGGTCAGGAGGAGAGCGGGAGCAAACATTTTGAGAGAAACCAAGCCTGAATTAACCTGCAGGCGAAAAGCCTGTGATAAGGAGAAAAAACACCTTAAATTTAAGGCTTCAGAAATAGCAGCATTCGTAATATCTTCTCAATCTAGCGGTCCCTTTCTTCATTATTGTTTCATAATGTTGGCTGGTGTTTTGCCTTATTGTAGAGGGGTCGGAAGGGCCGCATATAAAAAAAAAAAATTAAAAAAAAAATATGAGAAGCTGTGTTAGGTAGAAGACAGATACCTAACACAGCTTCTCATATTTCTTTTATATGCGGCCCTTCCGACCCCTCTACAATAAGGCAAAACACCAGCCAACATTATGAAACAATAATGAAGAAAGGGACCGCTAGATTGAGAAGATATTACGAATGCTGCTATTTCTGAAGCCTTAAATTTAAGGTGTTTTTTCTCCTTATCACAGGCTTTTCGCCTGCAGGTTAATTCAGGCTTGGTTTCTCTCAAAATGTTTGCTCCCGCTCTCCTCCTGACCATTTTGATGTGATGGGTTTCCACTAGGATTTTGACAGCGATTTCAAACTATTTTGTCGTTTTTATAAACTAATAATTTGTAAACTATGAGGTCCACAACCTCACCATGTGCTACCATTATTCATTTCCATCTGCATCATTTGTTTTCTCATTCCCTTGTTTCTTAGGTTAACGCAGTTTTTTAGTATCAATTATTATTTCAAATTAACTCCTGTTTCACTGAATTTTGTTGCAATAAGTTGTTTTTTGCTCTGCATATTGATGTAAATATTGTATATTTGTGCTATTTTGTTTCCGTCTAGGCTCTCTTTTGTTTGTTTTTTCATTTGCGCTTTCATTATGTTTTTTAGCATTTTTTCAACTCATATTATGTAAATTATTCCAACCCCCCTAATTTTTTCACTGAAGATGGCTCAAACGAGCCGAAACATGTCTGAACTTGTTTACTCCGTCTAATGACGGAATATATGATGTATTGAATAGGAGGATACTTTCATTTTTCGCCATTGTAAAGTGAAAACCGTCAATACGGAATGATTCTAATATCTTGTAATAATATTAATACATTGCGTATAATCCACTATCATTCTGATAGATATGGAGATTTCTGGAAACTTACCGTAATGATTCATTATCCAAATACATGTAGAAACATTAGGAATGTTACAGATTTCCCCATGTGTGTTTGTAAACTGTAATTGAATATTCAAGTTTGATATACTCCAATCGAGAGGCTGGTCGATTGACTGTTCCTTGTATGTTCAAATGTGTTCCATTTAGAGTGTTGCAAGAACATTTCCAGAAGTCAGTAGTTCTAGACTGTTTGTCAAACAGTATACATATTGAGCTGATAGGCCGAGAAGTCAGGCAGAGTGGGAGTTGGAAAGCGAGGGTGTAAGGTATGGTTAGAGTAAGTGTACAAGTGAGCTGAGGATTTGGTTGATATCTGAACTTGTCAGTATCGACTTGAGTGAGATGGTAGTCAAGCCGTGCCTTGTGATGGTGAAGAGAATAATCAGTATGTGGACTGTTGATATCTGTACTTGACAGAATCGACAGTGTGTTTCCCTTAATAGTGCTGCAGTGTTGTGTATAACTGTGTTGTTAAGGAATAGACTTAGCGGCAATAAAATGGTGTTATGCAAGGAAGTGAACATATCTCGTGTGATATTTATTTACACCAAAATAAAATTGCATCGACAATGATAAAATGGCAATTAGTTTGTTCAAAACTTGAGTTTTCGCTGATGATATGCCACTACAGCTTACTCGTTTGTAATTTTTCAACTGATACCATGTCAACGCGTATGTTTAATTTCATTCTGAAAAAATTATAGTATTACTCCAGAGGCTTCTGTGGCAAACATTTCAGTTTTGTTATTCAAACAGCATCACCTAACCTAACTGTATATGCATCATACAAACATATTTCAAGTGGCTGTAGAGAAATAACCTTCTCGCTATAAATTTACATGGAAATGACCTTTCTGAAATTTAACCAGACGTGAGAAAATATAAACTAACCTCTAAAATAAGTCAAGCGCTCTGCTGTATCTTGAGGTGTATCACATTCTTACTCAATTTCAGTGTAGAGTATTAAAATTACGCGATCATTTACTTTAGCTTTTATTTCTAAAGATTTAAGAACTGCTATCGTCCATGTTATTTACGTATTTATTATGAAAATGTTTTCTCCTCCTTCATTTCTAATTTTCTTTACCGAACAGCAGTCGATGGGTATTACTAATCAACTCCAACATCTCCTTCGAATGTCAACGAGAGAGCTCGCAAGTGAACAAAGTGAGAAAACTATACCGAAGATGATCGATCGCATGCAATATAATCGCTGGGGTGCGTAAATATTGGTAAGAGAAAATAATCGTGCACGCTTTATTGCTTGTAATAACGGAAGCTGTTCAAATATATCTGCTCGGTCCACTTTGTCAATACACTTTTATCACTGAAAATCACTTATTCAAACATGTTTCGGGAACGTAATGCATTCCCTTCATCAGTGATTATTAAAGTACAAATTATTTACAAATATTTTAAATAGTTCTTAATAGCCTTAGACAAGTCAATATAGGAACCTATTATGGTTAAGTTTATCTATGTAATAATGGATCCTTCAGTGATAGAGCTCTTGCAGTAACCGAAGGATATTACACAGTTTAATAAAGGAATTTTCAAGGGACAGATGAAACTGCCATTATAACGGGGATGTCATTATATGCTGTACTTGCTATAGCGGACTTCTAC
Organism: Anabrus simplex; assembly: GCF_040414725.1. NCBI lineage: Eukaryota > Metazoa > Arthropoda > Insecta > Orthoptera > Tettigoniidae > Anabrus > Anabrus simplex. Next base: position 195,858,791 of record NC_090279.1, read on the forward strand.
TGTATACAACTTGATTTATCTTTTTTTCCACTACTTACATAGAAACAAGGTGATGTAAATCAAATGTTTGAGATAATGACTACTCACAGAGCATTCATGTCAGCTCCTTGATCCAACAGGAAGAGAGCGGTTTCCGAGTCTTCTTTGAGTATTGTTTGGTGCAGGAGAGTGAGCCCTCGGCCATTGCGAACGTTGACATCAGCTCCACCTGCGAAATATTGCATCGTGGTGAGGTTTGTCATCCAGAACACACACTACCAAAAGTACAAAAACATTTCTAACAATTGCAGGAATAATTTCCAATGCGAGTTTAAGATAAGTTACACAAAAATGTTAGCCCAAGATGCTTACATTACAAAAAGCCCTAGAGTAATTCAAAGTCTCTAGCTCGTTGACACAGAATGAAAAATAGTGGCCAGTAAGTCGATGACTCCCGCAACTCCATCAGCAACGATGAATAGAATAACAGGAGAAAAGATGTCACATTATTTGCTCTCTATGTCTCACTTGGAAAATAGTTGCAGTAGATGGAGCAGAGAACCAGCTCTGTCCAAGATAATGTGCTCACACATCCAGCAGGGAACGGACTCTCGTTCAACCTGTCGGGTTAGGCCGGTGACACGTATTTATGTGAATGCAAGTTCGTTCTGGAAATTAAAAGAAATAGAATTGACGCCAGGGAAACGGGACAGTCAGGAGATTGAGCAAAATGGCGGCCAGTACGTGGAGAACAAGAGTGGAAGAAAGTAGTTTTAGAATGAAGTATTGGGGATACGCAAAGTAAGTCTGGAATATTTGTATCACAGTAGCTTCCTGCTTGTGGATGGCGCCCGTATATCATACCGGCACATGTTTATAGGCAGCTGCATGTATCCCATACAGTTCCCGTCCCTTGCTTCGAGGTAGCAGTTAATCTAGTGTCTACTAGAATGCAGCAGTTATCAGAAAGTTCAAACTGAAACGATAAATAGGGTCGTTTCTCTAACGAAGCACTCGGTACACTGCGCACCCCAAATCTGTCAAGCGTTCAGCTGTGTTACTGTATAAACACGTCTTAAGTGATAGTTTAGATATGTTATCAGGAGAGGCAGGTTCAGTGATGAAGACTTCTTATGAATAAGGTAACATGTCAAGTGATAGTTCAGGCAAGATTTTTATTTCTTTACATCAGTTTTGAATGCAAGTCTTTAGCCGCATTATTCTACTCAGAATACAAATGATAGAAAAACTTCCCCTCTACAGAAATTTGGGCTTATTTTTTCATTTAGACAAAGAGACGCAGGTTGATGGTGGTGCAAGGAGTGCAAGATTCGACTGTGCATAGCCCAAGGTTTTCATGGCTAATATATCAAAACAAACTACAGTATTCCTAAATAGGTAAATTTTGTATTTCAATTGCAATTGTGTTTATTTGTGGCTTGAGTAGCCACATTAAATTATTCATTTTTATTGTGTGAGCAATTTTATTGGTATAACTTGAATGTTAAACTTTTTTCTGTACAATTTTCTTTTTTTTCATAAGACTAGTATAATTAAATTACTTTAGATATGTAGGTACTTGCTGATTAACATCTTCATTCTACATGGCTGACCCTTTATATGATACAAAAATCAGGTATATAATTTGTTTTGTTCTTGTGTAATAATGTGTTAAAATTCAGGAAAAGGACCCAGTTCACTGACAGAGTCCATGTTAGGGTAGTGTTAAAAGTGTTAACACGTTAGGACTATGAAGCCAAGCTCTGCATTCGGGACATGCGTGCGTTCGAACCCCACAGTCGGCTGTCCTGAGCACTGCTTTCTGTGGTTTTCCCATTTTCACTCCCAGACAAATACTGGGACAGTTCCTATTCATACGCCCTAGCCAATTCCTTCCATCTCCTTACCCAGTTTCATTCCTCATCATTCATTACCTCCTCAACTGAGGTTGGAGTCAGGAAGGGCATCTGACTGTAAAAACATGCCATACAATTTAATTTTGTCTTTTTTTAAACTGTTACATTCTTCTGTCTGCTGAAATTAATTTTGAATAAATAAATTTTATATATAAACTATCTAAAAGAGAAATTATATTTTAAGTCAGTCAGTCAATTTGTTTATCTATTTACTCAAAATTAGTTTCAGCAGACTAAAAAACCTAACAGTTATAAGTTAACTGAGTCGAAACTGGATATTACACAAAATACAATTTCATTTCAGCTCATCCTCCATCCCAGACCATGGAACAAGGCTTAGAGGGTGGACATACATACATAAGCTAATGAATGTGAACAGAAAAATGAGAAGGTTACCTTTAATGAGCAGGCCCACCATGTGCTGCATGCCAGTTGCCAAAGCTAATGCCAGAGGTGTGTTACCGCAAGAATCCTTCACATTTAAGTTGGGAGCATCTTTACTTTCAGATGCTGATTTGACTGCAACAATAAATACACACAGAGTTGTCAGTATACCATTGTACAAGGAAAGAACAGGAACCTAGTGTGAAGGAATACAAAGAGGATGAACAACTGAAGGTTATAAGTAATGGAAACTGCTCCATCTCGTGGCGAGGACTGTTAAGCTGTCAACTGTGGTTAACCAGTTCAAGTCTCGATGCTCGAAAAATTTCACCATCTGAATGTTGGCTAGTAGGGTAGGAGAGGTGAAAATTTACAATTACTAATCTCCAGGTTGTCTTTCTTGGTGGGGCCACACGTTATGCAATTCTCAATCTGGAAGGGCTCATTAACCCTTTCGCTTTCAAGCTCTCAGCTGATGGATGTGTGAAAACTGACAGCCATATTTGGCACATTATGCATACACTTCTTTTAAAATTGCATTGAAGGCACACCAATGAAGATATCAACATGAAAGTTGGCAAACTTATAGAATATACATCACTTAGTATCACTGCATGTAAGTCATTTACCTAAACCAAAAGCGTTTAATGTTAAAAAATAATAAATATAGAAGCAAAGTTATAAATTTCAGATTTTGAAAGTTTGGAAGTAATTCTAGGAAATAGTATTCACAATCCGAGTTTGTTATTCATGTCAGTAGGAAGGCTATATTATTGTTTACTATCATGGTAAATATCACGATTCTATGTCCATTACATCCAAGGACAGATTAAAATGTTTAAAGTGATGTAACACTGAAAAATGTCAGCCATTTTTGCATAAAACACACATTTCTTAAATCTAATATAAAAGATTCGCCAATGAAGATATTACCGATTCGGACAGAGAAACATCACCATCACTTGAATAATTGTCAAGATATTCAGTGATATCATCGTCAGCTAAATGAACATTCTTCGCCATGTCGCGTGCGATAAATAACTAGGCCTAACCTAAATGAACTATATCTTACACTTCACTATCACTATGCACCTAATTACCCAAGAAAACTATTTCAATAATGAACTAACAAATAAACTAAATATATTGCCTACGATACAGACTAATTTCACTATATAATCACGAATGAAAACAGAGAGAAATGAACGCAAGTTTGCCGCCAACCACGATGTAAACAAGACACGGAACTCCAGTGAGCACATGTTTCAGACCTCAAGAATAACGATAAATATGGTTAGCCGGCAGTTCCCGCGGAGTATAACGTGAGGTAAAACTGTACTCTTCTTATTCCGTGCAAAAAAAAAAAGCTATTTGGCGCGTAAATAATGAAATAATTATAATAAAGGCGGGTAACGACGGATCGTTACCCTGACAGTTTTCGCAGGACCCGTGGGTACCGATAGATCATTACCTTGAAAGTAATAATAATAATAATAACTTAAATGTTTCCACCTTTTCAATACAATATATTCACAAATTTACAAAATTATACGGTACTAGTTTCGACCCATCTAGGGGTCATCATCAGCCGTATTGAAGCAAAGATCATTTGTGGCGAAATCCTAAGACAATATTATTTTAAAGAATAACAAGTGAAATGAGATGTTATGGTAATAGTTAATAATACAAGGAATGTACATAATAAGAGGTTTTTAACAAAGAATAAAGTATAAATGGGGTGTTGTAAAAATTATAATCATGGAAATCAGTAAGTTCTTGTATTGAAATGAAATATGGCTTAGGAAGAGGGCTTAAGGTGGGGCTGAAGGGTGCGGGAGAAAGTGTAATTGTCTTGGAAAAGTACCTTTGATTAAATTTAGGATTGAGTTTAGGTTGGCTGCATTATTGTTTCTGAGGAAAGTGATAAATAGATCGAAGAGTATGTTGGGTTTCTCTGAGATTTCATTGAGATTGTGACTGGCATTAAAGTATTGGTCTAGGTGTATGTAGTAATTTTCCATTATGTTCAGTAAAGGGCCCTTGTTTGCTAATACGAGGATGTCCATGTCTTGTTCGAACAAGACATGGACATCCTCGTATTAGCAAACAAGGGCCCTTTACTGAACATAATGGAAAATTACTACATACACCTAGACCAATACTTTAATGCCAGTCACAATCTCAATGAAATCTCAGAGAAACCCAACATACTCTTCGATCTATTTATCACTTTCCTCAGAAACAATAATGCAGCCAACCTAAACTCAATCCTAAATTTAATCAAAGGTACTTTTCCAAGACAATTACACTTTCTCCCGCACCCTTCAGCCCCACCTTAAGCCCTCTTCCTAAGCCATATTTCATTTCAATACAAGAACTTACTGATTTCCATGATTATAATTTTTACAACACCCCATTTATACTTTATTCTTTGTTAAAAACCTCTTATTATGTACATTCCTTGTATTATTAACTATTACCATAACATCTCATTTCACTTGTTATTCTTTAAAATAATATTGTCTTAGGATTTCGCCACAAATGATCTTTGCTTCAATACGGCTGATGATGACCCCTAGATGGGTCGAAACTAGTACCGTATAATTTTGTAAATTTGTGAATATATTGTATTGAAAAGGTGGAAACATTTAAGTTATTATTATTATTACTTATATATTGTTCAATACGGACCAAAAACATGAAATTCATAACCATCAATTACCTTGAAAGCCAAAGGGTTAATGCAAAGTGACTTCGAGGAAGACCAAGACACACATATCTCAAGCAATTCCCACAGGGAAACCAAAATATTTGTCCCGAATGAGTAAATTTATAATACCAATATAAATGGTCCATTATTGGACATTATAAATTTTCCAGCCAACTCATTCCCGGTTGCCAGCGTTCGGTAATGAGACAAAGTCTCTCATAGTGCACTGGCACTGCCGGTAGCTCTGTGTAGCCTACGCAGTGGCCTCCACGGTATGCACTGGCCACACGTTTTGGTAGGTGTGCTATTTACCAAGCCCAACTTAGCACACTGGGGCGAAACGCTGGCAACAATTTATAATGTCCAATAACGGACCATTTATATTGGTATTATCTCAAGCAAATCCAAGAAGATACTTGAATGGGAAACTACAGAGCAATGAAAAGGGCTGCAAGCAACTGTACAGCATGGCATCATTTTGTGACAACAGACCAGTCTGTGGACTGTTCACTCAATGTTGATGATGATGATGATGATGATGATGATGATGATATTGTATGCCAAAAGCTTGGGTTCAATTCCAAACCTCTTTGCAGTGCTCTTGTGCACCGAGGGCATGTGATGCTGTTGATGGTGATTCAGCCATCGTATAGAACAGTTAAGCCTGAGCACACCCCTTAGTTTTATCTTTATCATCATCATTAACACAACATGCAGCCATCACACACTGGATACAAAAACACCTACACAAGCATAATGCAATGATATTCTTTGCTTTTCAGGCAAGGAGTAACTAAATCCATAATCAAAGAGGTTGTACTAGGGATGTAAAGGAGAGGATGTGTAGGTCTCTGGTAAGACCCCAATCGGAGTATGGTTCTAAGGTACGGGACTCTCACCGGAATTGCCTGATATGAGAACTTTAGAAAATCCACAGGAAAGCAGCAAGATTTGTTCTGGGTGATTTTGGAGAAAAAGAGTAGTATTACAAAAATGTTGGGAATAATTGCTGTTTGACTAAGCTGTATGTTACAAATTAAAAACTTCATCCTTGTTCCATACTGACTCCAAAATGTAAAATTATAACGCTCGAGGAGATCCACCAAATCAACACAGCCTTACAATCACTCTTAGTAATCAATTATATTCACAGAAAAAAACAGTACGTTTCAGCTCCTAGGAGCCATCTTCAGATGTTACAAAATTTAAACAGCCATAAATAAAACATTGTCTAAATGATGGTGTACACAAACATAATAAACATTTAACTCTGACACTCCCGGCGCTAATAGCCATACGCCATTTCATTTGTAACTTTAAATAAGTTCATAGTCCAAATTAAAATCTAAAATCAAATTTGCAGGTGACAGGTATTTCATTAATCTGAAATTACAACAGTCTGATTTTTTAAATCCTTCTCTCCTGCAATGCTAGTTAAAAAACTTCTGTTGTTGGCACACGTTAATGAAAGACTGAAATACTCCTCAAGATTGAATCCTATGGCTGTATTGAATTGTGCAGAACTTTTTTCATTTATAATAATCTACACGCCCAACAGCAGCCATCAAGCTTGGTCATGTTACTTCCAAAGGGAGTCCCAAGGAATAAAATAAGAATACATGTTCATACTAGATATACCGTATTTACCTGAATAATCCCCGCCATCGAATAATGCCCGCACCCTCATTTTAGGAAGGCTTATTTTGAAAAAAAATGAAATGAACTAAAATTCCTTCCATCAAAAGAGTAACATAGGCATAAACAAACATTTCTTATCACTCCACGAGGTCCACGGGTCTTTACGCAAATATGAACATATAAATTTACGGATACAGCTGCTTTTCCTGAGATGATAAAAATACATCATCACTGCTATGAAATATATTTTCCATGAAAATGAGCCAGTAGGCCTACTTATGTGACAGGTATTTCATTAATCTGAACTTGCAATAGGCTGGATTCCCTGTAGATGGGAAGATTCATTGTGTCTTACATCACTAGAATCCTCTCCTACATTACTTACGAGTTCGTCACACTCCACGTCTAAAACACTTCTCACACATGGTCTCTTTTTACTGGACAGTAACATGACCAGTGGTGTATAATTCTTTTCTTGCAATGTAAACACTTGAAATAGACACACCAGCGAAATGTGATGTTAGTTTTGCGATACAGTAAAACCTTGTTAATTCGAAGTCTTTGTAATACAGAAATCGGACTTCCAATTACGTGATTTTGAATTAAAAGCCATCTTGTAATTCAGAAATGCCAACCCTTGCCAGGTTTCGTGGATTCTGCTTTTCCGCGTACTGCCTGCTGCGTGATATTGTGGCGTTCCTTAAAATGCTGAATACAAAAGAATTACGATTTCACTCTATTTTCAACTATGAAACACACTATAGATACACTGAAGTGAGTGAACGTGCGGAAAGCTGCCCCTGCACATTCCGAAAGACGCGTTCTATCGTGACGCACAGAAATTTTCAATTTAAATTACTTTGTAAAATATGGTACTATTTAAAAAATATGTAAAGTCAGTTTAGAATTAAAAGTCTGAATTGTTTTCCGTTTAAATATGACATATGGGGACAGTTTTCTTCCATCTACGGTTGCACAAAGCATAACTGCACACTCAGCATCGAAAACTAGGTGAGCTAGGAGCGTACTGGCAACATTGACGCAAATAAAACCCGCACCCCAATTTCATGTCTCAAAATTTTTTTAAAAATATGCGGGGATTATTCGCGTAAATACGGTAATACAGCATCACCATTAGTGAGTTGAGAAGGCAAGTTCTCAGCACTGGTTATCTCAGTAAAACTGAATTGTGGCCTTATGTCATTATGCTTACTTCCTGCCTACTCCTCCATGTCCTTCTATTCTTCCTTTTGAAATACTGCATTTGTTTCACCATGTAATATATGTCCTAGGTACGAGATGTTTCTGCATTGATTGGTGGTCAGCAATTCTTAGTCCGTTCCGTATACTACCTGTTCCTTAGTGGCATGTTTAACTCACGAGACTCTTAAGCAATTTTCTATGAAGCCAAAGGTCTAGAACTCTAATATTTGATGGCGACCTGTCTTGATCTCCAAGTTTCTACCATAGATCAGAGCAGATCAAATGTAACAGCTAGCCATACGCTAACAAAGTTTTACATTCAAGATGTCATCACACAAAAACATCTTCCTGCTCTTTCAATTTCTACTAAGACTTCTAATTTCCAGGTTATCCATAAACCGAGATATTTAAATTTATTCATTTTTTTGGATTTGTATCAAAACTAGATTTATTCATTTCTCTGCTAAATATCACTATTTTTTGTACTTTTTTTGAAATACTTAGACCCATTAGGAAAGGAAAATATTGAGGAAAATCTGGGGGGCATTGAAAACGGAGGAAGGAGAACTTAGGCATAGAAGGAATAAAGAACTCTACAAGGACAAAGAATATGAAAGGATGTCAAGAGACAATCAGAAAGAGGACTATTAAATTCTCTCATCACATAATGAGGATGGATAATGGCAGATTGACAAAACGAGTGTTTAACCAGGTTTACAAGATCAACAATGGCACCCACTGGATCCAAGGAGTAAAGTAAGATATGGCAGATTGGAATAACACATGATATATTAAAAGACAGAACAACTTTCAGAAGATTGATACAAAATGTCAAGGGTTTCCTGAAGAAAGAGAAGAGGACAAAAGAGAGAAGGAAACAGCAAATTGAAAGAATGAACTATTGAAAGTCAGGAAAAGGAGGATCAAGATGGTTGAATGCACAGTGTTACTTTCCATGGTCCTTGGATGGCAGAAATCTAAAAAAATAAAACTCAGACGCACCTCTTCCTGAATTGTATTCAGTTTGTACAACTATGGTCTGTTGTACACTTCCAACACTACCACCAGGATTACTCCACCATCTGCAAATCTCAATGTATTTTTTAATTCTACGTTTGACTTAATTTCTGTTTTCACGTCTTCCAATGCTGCCTTGTACAGTGAGTTTCTCTCATCGGTTGGCCGGCAAGTGCGCCCAACTTAGCTGCTTCCTGTTGACTCATCACTTCCCATTATACAGCACAGGGACAGCTTGGGAATGCCTGCACTTCGCAGATCAGAACGTGTGTTAAGTGTTGATCTGTCCCTCCAACTGTTCTCGAGTTCTGAAGTGTTACTTTGGGGTATAATTCTCATAATGCCTCCACATGTGAAAGGGTATTTATGTACGATAACTATGTCAAAACAGAGTCTTACAAGGAAGTTGTTAGTAGATTTGTAACATATTTTCTAGGTGTATGCCCTCCACATAGAGAGACTGTGCGGAAACTCAAAGAAATTAAGAGAAACTGGTTCTTTACATGATAAGGAACGAAGTGTTAAAAAAACGTACACTTAACGAGGAAAAACTAAATGAAATCACAGAAAGATTAGATCATACGCCTACAAAATCCCTAAGACAACTTGGACAAGAAGCCAGGGTTTCGAAGAGATCAGCATGGCGGGCAACGAAAACGTTGAAATTGAACAATTTCAATATCTCCTGTCATAAGATACGAGCTTACTTTCTTAATTCTTAACTATAAGTTGTCTTAATTTTAATTGTTATCTCCTGTCATGCACAAATAAAGTGAGTGAAGTGCCGTCGTTGTTGTGGAGCGGGGAGAGATGAGTCAACGGGAGGAAGATGAGCTGGGCGCGCCTGCCGGCGAACCGATGAGAGAAACTCAGTGGTACATAGCATACAAATAGATGTTGAACAATAACGGGCACAAAACTGAGCCTTGATAAACTCCTCATCAAAATGCCATGAAGCTTCGTCATCCTTCACCACAGCACTCTAATGCCAACATAAGTTTTCAACAATTTGATGCAAGCAATTTAATTGGAATGTGGACACTTACTTTTGAAATCAATGATGGCTTGGATGGCTCCCTCTTGCTTTTCCTGTATAGCCACATGGAGCGGTGTCAGTCTGTGAGCCTTGCCGGCGTCCTCGCTCCCAGAGTCCAGCTGTAACGTCTGCAGGTTGGGATTGGCTCCGCTCTTGAGCAGCTCCGTCACTAGCTGACTCAGTCCTTTGGCACAAGCGATGTGAAGAGCAGCCTCGCCCTTAGAGGTAATGAACAATGTTCAAACGGGTCAGTGGAGAGATTCGGTATATCCTTCACCACAATATATTTATGATGAATGTTTTAACTTAATGGATAATAAATAAATGTGCAGTTCATAATTTTTTTTGTAAAATTTCAGCTTTTTCTTACTTATGTGAGCATTTCCTTCTCTTACTTGTCTAATATTAATGATACACGCAGGGAATTAATTGGACCCCAAAGGGTTGATACACACTCACCTTGCGGTTGACGTGGTTGCAGTAGGCTGCATTTGAACACAAGAATAATCCAGCCTGCTCCAGTCCTTCTCTGGCTACCAGGTGGAGCAATGAGTCAGCAGTGTCTGTGTAAATCTGTAACACAATCATGACAGAGTTTATTATGAGCATATTCTCAAATAGTCTGTGCTAATGAAGACAACTTTGATCCTTCCGGATGTACCCAGGTATACAAGCATTATCATCATCATCATCATTTCCTCCTCTCTCCAAATTCCTCTTCCTTCCTAATTTTTTTCATCATTTACTACATAAGGCTATCTCCTTAATTATGAGCAGAAACCATGTATCTGAACAAATCTCCAAAGCGAGTAAAAAATCAGATTACATAGCATTTTTTTTCTTTTCTTGTTTAGACAACAGAGTGCAGCAAAGGTTCAGCAGAGCAATTTATCTGCAGACACCAAGAAACGGTGCCGATCATGCACTGTACAATAAACAGTGTAGTGGGAGACCAAAACTGACACAGATGAAGAGATAACAATCTGCTTATTAGCAGTTGTATACAAGAGCACTCAACATCTGCCGATGGAATCAGACGTAAGCCGATTGAGTGTGCACTGCATTCTGCACAGTGCAAAATGGCATCCACAGAAGATCCAAATGTTTAAACACCTAAGCAAGAATCACCCAGACCTTTGCGTAAGCATATGACCCCATTAATAAGAACCCTAATTTAGATCAAACGTTTTGTTAGAAGTAACATTTCTCAAGATAACACAATAAACCAAGAAATACTTAAGACTCTGAAAGCTTCTCAATTTTATTTTCAAGTGAGAAATCTATTCTGGGATGATAAAATACCCCAGAAAGCAACACTGACCATGTTTCATACTTACTTCATTCCAGTTCTCACCTATGGACTCGAAACATGTACCCTGCATAACAAGGCTAACAGTAAAATCCAGTCAACAGAAATTAAATTCATCAGAACAATGAACCAAAAGACCAAGAAAGACAAGATTAGAAATGGAAAACAGGAAATGCCTGTTACTGAGCTTTTAGGAAGATGCAGGCTACAATGGTTTAGACATGTAATGAGGGTGGACAGAACAAGAACAGCAAGGAATTACTTTGACAGAGAAGCGAAAGGGGAGAGGCCAAGGAATCGATGGATAGATATAGAGAAATCAGAGGTCAGCAAGAGGAATGTCAAGTGGGAGGACGCAGAGGAACAGGAACTATACTCCAACAGTGAGAAGTGACGAGCGCTTGTATACCACACCCAGGAAAATGGTGCTGGAAAATGATGATGATTATGATGAAGACAAAGCTTTGTTCTATATTAATGGAGAGGTTAAAAGGCAAAACTCAGGTATTGGAGTGAAACCAATTTTCACTGGACAGAACCAGGCAAAAATGCGTAGAGGGGAAATATCATGGTGCGGTGCATGATTTTGGGCCAGAGATTAATTAGCTTGTCATCGAAGGATATCTTACCATGGAGGTTTACAAACACTTGAACAAGAAATTTACCAAAGCAATTTAAATGAAGCTGGTGATTCCCCCCCCTCCCTCCTATTACAGGTTAATAGTGTCCATAAATGGTTGAATGTCCAGTTTTCTGGCACATGAATCGATCAATATGATTCTGTTAAGGTAGCCACCCAGTTTCCAGACTTGACACCAATGCATTTCTACCTTTGGGGTCATTTAATAATGAAAATGTTATTTGCTTTACATCCCAGTAACTCCTTTTACAGTTTTCGGAGACGAGGTGCCAAAATTTTGTCCCGCAGGAGTTCTTTCACGTGCCAGTAAATCTACCGGCATGAGGCTGAAATATTTTAGCACTTTCAAATACCATCGGAATGAGCCAAGATTGAACCTCCCAAGTTGAGGGTCAGAAGGCCAGCGCCTACAATGTTGTTCAAGCTGCACACATTAAAGATATTGTAATGCGTTGGCGGCATAGATAGTTAAATACAGAAACTGGTAGTGTTAGACATCTACGATTTATTAACTAATTACTTAATCTACACAGAATACACACAGGCATACTGCAATCACAACTTTCACTCAAAGTACAAAACACACAATTACACAGTTGACGCTGTAACTGTTTGACCCTAAGCTTCTCACTAGAGGAGACAAAAGTTAATACCTTGGGACACATGAATATCAAATAAACTATATGTGGCTTGCTCGCAAATTGCCACGCAAATAGAAACAATTAACATTCCATGGTTTTCCATTTCTCTATGTGATGTATGGGCGCGAGCGTTACAGTTTTAAACAAAACTGTAAAGCAAAATTTATATTTACTAGCATAGAGACTTAAATCACAGGGGTAGGATTTTAAATAATTAACCATTAAGTATCGTTTGAAAAAGAAAATTAACGCAATATAAAATACAAATGAATTTATTATTTTAAAAAAATGAGATGAATCGAAAAAGTTCCTTAAAGCGTGGAGGGATTTAGAATTTACGTTATTCAAATTACTATTGCTTGCTTTATCTAATTAAGCTCACCAATTGCAGTTTACATTGAAGTCATCTGGTTTCCGTGGTTACTCGTTCTCTTCTTCTTGATTTACAATTGACTCCATGGACATCCTTCCTTCTCTGATGTGGTACGGGCTATCTGGACTAGCACTCCCTAATTGCCTAGTCTTTAAATTAGACATTGGCCCTATACTTGTAAAAAACTGGTCAGCGTTGATCGTATGAGGAGAAAATTCAGAGATATGAATTTTTTTATGTTAGTAGAAATCTAAATCCAACTGAGCTATACTATTTATATGGTACAGACTTGTACCAAATTTCATGGACTTGAACTAAACATAGTTCTTCGTCCAGAAGATTTACTGAATATAACACAAGCCGTAAGCTTGTTTCGTCTCATGCAGATCCGATAACATAACCGCAGCTAAATACGGTATCGAAGGGATTACACACTGTACAAAAATAACTATGTCTCCGAGAGACCACACACTGTCTCAAAATCAATAACGTCGTTCAAAGTAGATGTTCACAGTAGAAGTAGTAGTTAGGTTCTCAGTAGAAGTAGCGATGTGAGTGAGTATCCGTGACCCCGTGAATCGAGGAATGCTCCACGCTACATAATATATCACCGGGCTCTCCCCACTCTTGATAATAGCTCAATATCAATTCTCTATATAACGAAGCATCTGATTCGTAGATCGCATTATCATCTCCCTCTTCTTTCTTCTTGACAAGACCAGTAGGCGTGGCGATGATGTAGTCTGCAAGCCTAGCCTTGCATGCAGGTCGCTGTATAGTCTCTTGCTCATGAGTTTACCTCAATGACTCATGTAATTTTACCCCGCTATAAGAATAACCTTTTCCGTATACACAAATATGAGATGAAATGACAACAACTATGTCTCAACATATTGACCATATTTACAGTACATAATGAATTCCTATCCTACCTAATATAATAATTTAAATAATAAATGATGTTATAATTATATAATATGATTGCAAAAGCCTTATTTACAAATGCTTGACGTAGAATAAATATGTTATTACGAATAATTGCCGATGGCGGATAAACTTGATATCAAGTGATATCGCGTAAAATGATAGTATATTAAATTAGTCTGGCTGGAGAAGCCTGGACGGTTACAACGCTCTCTCTCTTATTTCTCACTGTTCATTGACACTAATTAACTCAGTATTTGTTCACTAGTACTACAGTCTCACTCAACAATCACACAGTTACTTTGCTGCCACTGTCCACGCGCTCTGGCAGAACTCCGTTCACAGTCCCATGCCGATATCCAATATTCTCTTCCACTCCGCCACAGCTCACATTAGCTACAAAGCACAGAGCTGGCCCAAGAGAGAGACACACACACACACACCACACACGCGCGCGTGCGCAGAGCCAATTGTTCCAGAAGAGTCCGGAGGCTGGACATATAGGTACAGAAACCTCGCAGCATCATAGATCGCTGTGCCACAATGAGTGAATGGAAGGGGGGCAGACAGGCCGGATGGTGGCGTCTTGTTTCAATCCCTGCTCCCACCCAAAGTCGGAGACTGAGATAGATGTTATGGAGGCCCCGTGCATTGCAATATACTTACTATAAATCCCCATGTAACCCGACTTCTAACCGGCCCAGCAATACCAAACAAACAAAAAAATCTTTCCATCCTTCTGAACTCACCGGATTGGGTGATGCCCCACTCTTGATCAGTCTAGCTGCAAAGCTGCTCTCCCCATACGGAGGGGGACTGCTGAGGAGGGAGTACCACAGAGGGGTGTGTCCCTCCAGCGTGCGCAGGTTTAGGTCCACAGGCTGGGCGGTGTGCTCCAGGAGTAGGGAGAACATGGGGTTGTTGCAGGCCATAACACACAGATGTAGCGCAGTGCTGTACAAAACAACAATACAGGAAAAAATGTAAAAAATATTGTGTAAAATTTAAAAATTTCAATGCAGACTGTAATTTTAATTAGGAACTTAATCAGTGGGTTCCCATCCTGGAGTATAAGTACAGGTGACAGAAAGGAACACACGAATAACAAATTAAGTCCTATACAGAAAGATAGGAACATTACTTGTATGGGGTCAATATTGATGACCTAAAAAAAAAAATCAGTAAAAATTATCTATAAAATGCCCTTCAACATATGAAAAAAATGCTGTCATGGATGTATTTTCTGTGACTGTTAGTAGTGGTATTTCAAATCATCACATCACGAGACATCTCCTCTTTAATATTTATTGTATCTCAAAGACACTAAACAGACACTTGAAGTGGGTATTCTGCGATATATTTGGTTGCCATTTTTTCTGTTTCTGTATAGGTTGTTCCCCTTGCTGTTCCTTCCACTTCACTTCCCAAACGTAGCCTTGGTGGCTTGTTGCGTCCAGTGTTTCTCATTTTCCCTTTATTCCTCAGACAACTTACTTGTCTAGTTTGGGGTTCTTTTCGAACCCAAGGCTGCTGGGCTGCGACCATCGAGGTATAAGTGTTGAGTGTATGTTATGTGAAAGGCTGATGATTGTGGTAGTGAATGGCCGTATGAATGGTAAGTGTTTGTTATCTCTGTGTGTGCTGTGTGCATGCGCTGGGCACCCTTGCTCTGATTGCCAGTATGGTTACAAGAGATAAAATTCATTTTAGGGATCCGTATTGACTGTAGTATCACAATATGAAAGCGTTAATTTATCCACCTTCTTCAATACTATGTATTACAATCTAAAAGATTGTTTAATATTATAATAACAATGTATACATGTTTCGGCTCTATTGAGCCATCATCAGTACATGGTTAAAAACATAAAATAATTGTCAACTTCTTGGGATAAAAATACCTCTCTTGAAGGATTCCAGTGTTAATATTTAAAATTATATGTTCATTAAAATATGATCATGACATAAGCAATTAAAATATGATGATAAAATGTGCTACTTATATTGTTCACTGTGCTCCCAAATTTCTGTTAAAATTGAAAACAATCTTCTTGTTTTGACAATATCATTTACCTACTACTGTCAAATGTAGGATGAATTGCTATCTAGTAAGTGATCTTCTTAAAGGCAGACAGAGAGCGGGTCTTCGAAAATGTCTGGCATCGTGGGCTGGTGGGGCAATGTGTACATACGAAGACCTGGTACGTGTTGCAGCTCAGGACCATAAAAATGTCAGCGAGTTTTACCTCAAAACCAACAATATCCTCTTTTTATTGCTCCCTCTCTCAACACAGGCCTGTTTTTGTGTTTATCCTATTATGGATTTCTATTCATATTCTAATTCTTCTGTACATGACCTGATTTGAACTAGTTTGTCCGAACGTATTATTTATATTGACCTGTTGAGTTCCTTTTCTATGTCTGTGTTTGTCCCTGTATTCCTCTTTATTTTTTTCTGTCCCTATCCAGCTTTCTTCTTACCCTACACTTATCCCACATGAAGCTGGGCCTGGGAAGAGATGGATGTGGAACAAATGGGATTGACGAGAAGAGAGCCTATCTGTTCTTTTATGTTTTCCTGCTTGCCCTTGTGTCCATACTGATCTGTCACCCTGTTTTCCTTTTCATGTTCCCATCTCAATCTACGTGACCTAAGAAAGTAAACTCGTCGCCATAAGACCTATCTGTGTCGGTGCGACGTAAAGCCCCTAGCAAAAAAAAAAAAAAGTAAATAAGCAAGCATGCACCAAAACTTTCTCACAAATGCATTTTTAAGTGAGAAGTAGCTCAAGAAAGGAGGCTAGAATAAACCCCACGGCTCTACAAACTGAGGGCGACACATGGTCAGCACGACGAATCCTCTTGGTTGTTATTCATGGCTTGCTAGACCAAAGCTGCTATCTTGCCATCAGAGTTCTCACGTAGACTGAGTGGACCTCAAACCAGCCCACAGACCCAGCTAAAATATACCTGACCCACCTGGAAATGGAACCTGTAAAGGCGGATCTAGACTTACTGGATATCCCTGTATCACATCTCTATTGTGTATCACTCTGGATGGAACCCCGTGTCATCATACCATTGCAAAATCTTGATACAGTAATGCGTAACTGCTCATTTGCTCACTTAGCGGTCTTTTGCTGTCCCATCAAAATGATGACACACAGTGCCTGCATGCTAGTCTGGATGCACGCGCACGTTGCATCACAGCGTTGCAACTCAGTTCCACATAACAGACATCTGGCATACAAAGTATTCGTTAGACAGCATTATTCGTATTTTCGATTCAGTATTTATATTCATAACTAGCTGTTACCCACGGCTTCGCTCACGATGCTTTCATAACTTGATAAAAATTAATTTTTCCTCGGTATTGTACCAAGACATTACATGAAAATCCCTAAAATATAAAAGCTTGCCGAAAAATTGCATTTCATTTACCCCAGAACCTCTTTGTAAACCACATTTGTGGCATTGCCTTTTGGGGCTAAGATGACCAAGCTACTGGCAGAGCTAAATCTGGAACATGCGACATGGAACTCTACATGTGAGAAACAGTCCTCTTAAGTCGGAAAAAAAAAAAAGTTTCTTTATTTCTGAAGGAGATTCCAAATACTAATTTTCATGTATGTAACGTTTTGCTTTTTGAAATATAAGTATCCTCATGAAGAGAATTCAACCCCTTCTTCACTTATTTTCGATTTATAGCTTAAGCTGATTTTCCGAAAACAAAAAGTATGTGTTTCTTTATTTCTAATGGAGATTACAAATACCAATTTTCACATCTGTAACATGTTAAGTTTATAAGATATACTATAGTTATACTCATTTTAAAAACTCCCCTCTCCTTGGCTGAGTGGTCAACGTTGAGGCATTCAGTTCATATGGTTCCGGGTTCGATTTTGGGCTGAGTTGGGGAATTAAATCGCGTGCGATTAACTCTTCTTGCTTGGGGACAGGTAGTTTGTGTTTGTCCCAACACTCTCCTCTTCATACTCACTCAGCACACCACTTTACCAACCACAACAAGAACACGCAATAGTAATTGCATCCCTATACATAGGGTTGGTGCCAGGAAAGGCATCCAGCCATAAAACAGGTTCAAATCCACATTTGTGACACAGTTCGCACCCGCGACCCCACAGGTGTGGGATAAGCGGTAGAAGAAGAAACTCATTTTTAAAATTCACCCGCTTTTTTTTATTATTTCGCCCCCTGAAGTGCATTTTCCAGAAAAGTGTGTTCATTTATTTTTAAAGGAGATTCTGAGTACCAGTTTAAATGTCTGTAAATCTTCAGTTTCTGAGATATATGTATCCCCATATAAATAATTCAAATCTTTCCTCACCTCTTTTCACCTCCCCCCCACCGGCCGATCAACACTTAAGTGGATTTTCTGAAAACAAAAATTTGTGTTCTTTTATTTTTAAAGGAGATTCTAGATAACACTTTTCATGTCTTATCATGTTAGGCTTTAGTGATATATTGTAGATAATCTCGCTGCTGTAGAATCTTGGAGCTGACGTTGCCATGGTTACGGCTGTTCATTTCTTTATCCGATTCCTAGAGCAGGGGTAATGTGGTGCCAATATCTCCGTAATGGTTGGTTTTAAGGCTTTAAAACATGGTTTTCGGGCCCATAGGGCTTACCGAGTTTTGCTCTTTGTATCTAAGGGGCTGAATATGAGCTTTGTCTCGGCCTTGTACGACAAATTTGATATTTCGCCTATATTAGCATAGCATTTTTATTTCTCGCCCCGAGCCCCCCCCCCCCAACCTCGGATTGTTTTGAAAATAAAATACAGCTCATGTTCCTCGCTGGCAACGTAGCTTTCTATAGGTGAAGTAATTTTTAAAATCGGTTCAGTAGTTTTTGAGTCTATCCGTTACAAACAAATATACAAATTTTTCCTCTTTATAATATTAGTATAGATGGCAGGGGCGAAGCGTCAGGGGAGACAGGGTAGACAGCGTGTACCCTTAACATTTTGTGAAAGAAATATTGTCTAGTTAATTCAATTACTTTTTAGAACATTAAATATTTCCAGATTCGTGACATTATTGTATTCCCCGTTTTACTTATTTTCATCTCACTTCGGCCATGCTAAGGCTCGCGTTAGTTACACGAAGCACGTAGGCGAAAGTAGACGCTGTCCATTCTGTGTATTTTCCCTTTGATTTTCAAAGCTTTCAGATAGAGCAACACTAACGCTATCTGTAGGTGCTGACTGTGGAACTATGACTTTCCTGTAGCGAGATGTCCCCACTCAGTAGACAGACTTACCAACGTCTCTTCTTGCTCTCATTGGCTAGTATTTGGATCTCTCTTATAAAGGTGCTCTTATTGGCTACCATCTTAGACATGCTTTTAATGTTATTAATTGGAATTTACTTTATTATAAAACACGTCTAAAAATAAATTAATAATATTTAAATACGAAGTATAATAAACTTACACCTAATAAATGAATGACTGCATCAAAACCCTTCAAGTACGTGCATTTTCTTGCCCGCCAATATTAGTTGCGGTATTATAACCCCAATAACTATTGGCTTCCAGTCTTAATACGGAAAAAATTTGCCTAACTTGATGCTGTATATTCCGTTAAAGTCAGTTTCTAGTGAACGCGCTATGAGTGCATTCAAATGAATTAAAACGTATTTAAGGAATTGGATGACCAACCAGAGACTGTCTAACTTGGGAACTCTAGCTATAGAGAAGAAATTTCTGTGGAATCTTAACAAGACGCCTGACTTCAAGATGAGAGTAATAGATATATTTGCCGAAATGAAGGACAGGCGGATGAAACTCATTTACAAGAATATTGTTTAAGGTGACTTGTACGAACAACTATTTATTTCTTATTTCTCTTATTAAATCTACATAACAATGAAATATATTGCTATTTTTATTCTAAAAGTATGTTGTTATTTGACAACTCCCGCGGCCTAGGCTATTTCATCTATATTTAAAAATAAAGCAAATGCACACAGGGTTATAGGTTGTTATAGGATTTGTCTTATTTTCAAAGTCATTAATATAATACTGAATACAAATGTATGCGTCGAAAACAAAATTCTATATAATAATATGATTAAAACAGTTTAAATAAAAGAAATCTCTGTCTACCTCCTTACTTAGTTCACGCTTCGCCACTGATAGATGGAGTGGAGAAAGAAGAAGAAACATGATATGGAACCGCCTAAAACACAGACATTTTGATAAAATGAAAAAAACAGGATGCATGGGATGCACCTGTATGAAATTTTTGTACATTCCACTGGCTGACAAAATTTATGCCCGCTAAAACATAGGAATTTTTATACTTTGCTACTAACATACATCTATGATATCCACAAGTGCCGTGATTTATTTTCTTTATAGCATAGTGAAAATAAATGTATGCGGCTGGTGCTACCTTTGTAGTCATGGCTGATTGAAATCTGGCGCAAAACTGAAATTCAACTCATTTCTTCCCTTTGTATAGATGAACACAGTGGAGGAAAATTCTTGCGTTGCATCGTATCGTATCATCAGATGATACGCAATGGAGATGAGACATGGGGATGCCCACTTTAAGACACATGCTTGTTATCCCTAGACCTTGCGGCCAGGGTCAAGCTACGATACTTAAACAAAATATTCTGATTTAGAACTGTAAAACTTTCAGAAGGTAAATTGTGTGGGGGTTGACAATGCTGTATATTGTACTTACAATCCCTCTTTGTTCTGGAGGTTAGGGTTCAAGCCCTTTGCCAGCATCTGCTTGGCTACATCTGTCATGGCTGTTATTGTGCACTCCTCAGCTGTGTGAGGCGAGTAGCTCGCTGCCATGTGCAGAGCAGTATTACCCTGGTCTGGTGTCGCAGTAGATACAGATGCACCATGTTCGATCAAGAAGCTGGCTGAATAGCTGTCGGCTGAAAAAACACAAATTACACATTTAGAATGGGTTTTCGAGTTGCTACAACACGAGGCAACTATAAATAATTACTCTTTCGTCAGGATACCTCGTACAAAACCGCACTCTTTTTTTATTTTTCTACACTTGTCTAAACTGAAATATTTAAGAGAAATTAAACATTTGACTACAGTTTAAAGGATGCACCATACGAGGAACAAAATGAGAAAAGAACAATGTTCTGGGCAAAACCGCACATCTCCCGACCCTACTAGCAAGGGTAACGCGCTGCCATACTCGCTACCAGTAACTGCCTCAGGTAACCAGTATTATACCCAGTTACTGAAACAGCAGCATGTGTACTAGGCTAGTGAGGGAGCGCACGACCGTACTCTCTCTTGGCTAGGAGTGGGAAGGAAGCGGCCTTAAGGCCTTAATTAAGGTACAGCCCCAGCATTTGCCTAGTGTGAAAACGGGGAAACCACGGAAAACCATTTTCAGGGCTGCCGACAGTGGGGTTCGAACCTACTATCTCCCGAATACTGGATACTGGCCGCAATTAAGCGACTGCAGCTATCGAGCTCGGTAATAACACCTTCTAGTAACCAGTATTTTACTAACCAGTGTCAACTCATCGGCGCGTATTTTTAGAATTAGGAGAGTTATGAAGACGGCTAAGTTGAGTTTTCCGTGGTTATAGTTTTCCATACCAAACAGAGAGTTCGCAAAATGTGATACATATTGGAAGAAATACTCATTCAAGTTTATTTAAGCTATTAATTTACATTATCCTAAAATTATGTTAAGTTAATTTCTTTTACATTTCTCATTATTATTATTATTATTATTATTAATACTTCATGATCCCGTTAAGCAACTGCCGTGGCATTTCTAGATATGATACACTGCCATAAAAAAAAAAGCGCAACACTTGATATTTTGGTAGGAAACCCAATTAAATTTTACAATAAATATTATTAGCATACTTTTTCTAATATTTATCAATTAGCTAGTGTTCTATGAACATTACTGAAAGAGAAACAACTATGAATAAAATCAGAAGGCTTTTTAAGACAATACTGTAACCCATTCAACCAATGGTGAGTGTTCCCGCACATTTCTTATTCATTTTGCGCCAATTACCACCGAAGTGCCGTCAGGTCACTGGTGTGCTATGTGACAATAATATTCCCACCTTCCTGAAAGGAAAAGTCTACAAATCCATGGTCCGACCAGTTGCAATCTATGGGTCGGAATGCTGGCCTACAACTAAGAAGCACGAGCATGTTCTACGAGGTAATGAGATGAAAATGTCACGGTGGTCACTGGGTCTTACTAGACTGGACCATGTCAGAAATGAAGACGTCTGAAGGCGATTGGGAGTGGCACCTATCCCAGAGAAGATGGAATGGCCATGTCGTCCGAAGCCCAGCAAACTCAAAGCAGCCCTCCAATTTGATCCTGGAGGTTCTCGATCCTGAGGTCGTCTCGTCCCAAGAAGTGATAGTTCGACTGCATCAAGGAAGACAAGCGTCTTGTAGGCATTGCTGAAGCCGACGCCGTTGACTGCACGGAGTTTTCACGCTTGTCACCTGGCCTCTTCACGTCAGCATTGTTCCCCCTTAGCGGGTGAATTAATGCATTTTTCCAGTCTTCTGGGATTTGTTTTGTTTTCCGAATGTCTTGCATGATCAGAAAGTGGTTGAGTCCCGATAGATGTAGCACCTGGTGGAACTGGAGTGTACTTAGTAGTATACGAATTAGCTGTTAGAAGACGCTGCAATCGTCTCTTTTAGGCAGCAAGGAATAAGAGGCGATCAAAAAGTTTCCGTTCAACGGTCGTCCAGTCCTAAATCAGGATGCCAATCAGGCAAAATCGCCGTGAGCATTAAGGCACTCATCCCATCGACGCACCAGGCTGAAGAACTGCGATTTGCTGCGTGGAGAAGTCCGTAAGCGTCGACCCTTCAAGGCCTTTCTGAAGGGACCGCAGGCGTGATTATCGCATGGGGAGAGATCAGGACTATAGGGCAGGTACTCGAGTATCTTCCACTTGAACTGGCGTAATGGATGAGGCTGACCGGCGTCTTCTGTCGAAATGCGATTTGCACGGACCTTGGTGCACCATTCCACAGCGGTGGTTTTCGACGGACATGCTGCCCCATGCACAGCCTTCATTCTCCGATGGATGTCCACCGGTGTTTGTCCTTTGGCAGCCAATAACAGAGTAACAGCACGTTGGTCCTGTTTGGACGCATTTGGTAATAACGTCGCCGTAGTTCACGTGGCCGCATTTAACGCACGAACCTCGGCACGACACGATTCCCATACTAATCCCATTGCCTACATGCCCGCTACAGCAACGCCCTCAAACGGAAACGTTTCAATCATGCCTTATATATAGATCATGGTTTCAGAATTATGGACATTATTAGTCTCTGTTTTTATTCAACGCCCTACGTATGATTTTGTGTAGATTTTCCACTTTACTGTTTTGAATTTCAATGTTGTTTATTCATTAACTTGTCTTCCCTTTGATTTTTCTCACATATACTGGAAATTTCATTCGGGGGGGGGGGTGAGGGGGAATCCGTTCACAGCCCGGAAGATGGGGGCAAGATTTCCTGGCTAATTCACTTTTTCTGTCCACTAGTGTACAAGATATATTTCACACGACTTGTACGATAGATACCTCTTTCGACAGCACGATGAAGCAGCGTCCACCCTCTAGCATCCCGAGCATCGAGATCAGCTTGGTGCTCCACCAGCGTGCGAGCTATACTCGTCTGCTGGTCTCTCAAAGCGACATCCAAAGGCAACTCTCCTCGACCGTCCAGCTGGTTCAGTCGGGTCGACAACTGTAACAAGATAAGAAAGAAAACAGTGATTTACAAATGTATTGGTTAACACAAGACACAATATGCTAAAAGTCAATCGGCATTGACAATCTCTTGTGAAGACATTGTGATGTATACGTAGCAGTATCATTAAGTTCATGGACTGGTCGTCCAGTGCCACTGCGGTGCACTATAGCGGGGAGTTTGCACGGTAGGATGTTCCTGTGGCAGTTCTTCTCTAGTTCCAGCAATAGGCAGTTGCGTGCTTACAGTCTACGGCCTCTGTTGTGAAGGGTAGTTGAATGTCAGCGGCGGAACTTGAGAATTCCACTGCTTGAACAACGAGCAAATTTCAAATTTTGCCAAAAATTAGGCAAATCTGCTAGCGAAACGTCTGAGATGATCACAACGATAACCAAGACGCAAAGAGACAGGCCAAAAGACTATGCAGTCCTTTTACTGTTGGCGCCAGTCCATGAACATACTGACTGCAGTACGTACGTACCCTGCCAGTCCAAAAAGTTTTTTTTTAAACTGTAGTACACGTGTGTACGCCGTGTTGCCTACACTGTAGGCGCCAATCCACGAACTTATCTACTATACTTGTATCTAACAAAACACGGTAAATTGGAAACAAATATTCCCAACTTTTAAATAATCATCTACGTGTTCATCCTACTGGTGTAGGGTCCGTTTGATGGATTAAAGAACACCATTTCCCGAGTTCGAAAACATAATTTCACTGTAGGTGGAGTGATCTTTATGTTGGCGTTAATGGTATCCTGTCATCGTTGTCTCGGCCTTCCAATTGGTCCAGTTCCGTTGATAGGCAGTACTGGCGACGGTGTGAGGTGCTGCGCTCATGATGTGGCCATACCATTGGAGATGTCCGAATAGAGTCGTTTGTAATGTGATCCATGAGAGACATTCCCGTAGATCAACGCAACATACGCATCTCCATAACGTGAAGTTGGTGCTCCACTCGTCCCGTAACTGGCCAGCACTCAGCTCCATAGATTGCCACTGTACAGTGCATTTTCGACTTCAGGCGTATCGGCATTCTCTTGTCACAGAGCACTTCCATTACTTCCCTCCATCGCATCCAGCCAGCGTTTATCCTTGCTAGGATTTCAGCGTTGATGTTGGTGATCCTCC
The DNA here is from genome assembly GCF_040414725.1 of Anabrus simplex. Classification (NCBI taxonomy): domain Eukaryota; kingdom Metazoa; phylum Arthropoda; class Insecta; order Orthoptera; family Tettigoniidae; genus Anabrus; species Anabrus simplex. The sequence continues at coordinate 195,883,455 of NC_090279.1, forward strand.
TAAGTAACGGAAAGTATAGGTCTGCGGTAGGTTTTCACCACTGACTTCAGTGTCACCGTCACTCTGGTTTGTAAAGTATTCTGTCTTCTTGATGTTAATATGAAGACCAAATCTGCTGAGGGCGTCATGCCAGATTTGTACCTGGTGTTGCAGATCATGATTGGTGGTACTGGTACATCATCCGCACAGAGTGACTGTAGATGATGGCCACGGAGTCGGCGATGATGCCCTCTACAATAAACCTGAGATCTTGACGTAAAGTACCCGATCAAGACCGACTCCAATACTCAGACAGTAACATAAAAATATATACAAAATATAAATATGCTGGTATTGATTAACACGAAAATATACCAATAGCGGTAATTTAACATGATTGTAACATCAAACGCTTCGCCAACAGTACCCATCGCATATAATAAACTAGAATAACATATATTCTACTAGCATAGACGGACAGCCCCACAGCAAAAGTGAACAACAAGCTGATTATTTAGAAATTTCACTTAGTCAAATAGCGTTTTCTCTTAGATTTCACTTCACTGGATAGATGGAAATACAAGATAAAACTGTTAAAAATATATTTATAACATCATTTTGAATGTTTAAAAATAAATTAAGGTGCGAAATTCCTCTACCTGTTCACTCATATGAGATTAATGGAAAAGGACTTGGCTGCTTTAGTTTTGAAATGGTGGACAATTTCTAATGTTCGGCACCCAATGAACGGAAGTGATGATGCTAACCCAATTAACGACCCTGGCGATGCTAAGCTTTCCTTTCTGGAAACTCTTAAAACACTTTACATATGGCAGAGCAGCACCTCACCCAATGATAGCAATGAAACGTTCAGACACTTAAGATATACACCCGTCCATTGCCCGGGGATATAGAAGGTTCGTAGGTTCTTGTGATAAGCCTCAGCTAAAGTCAGTCGTGACGCATAATTCCCCACCCAGGGCATGGACATCCAACAACTGTTTATGCAGTTGGACTAGCATTTGACGCAAGACGTTCATGATTATGGTAATAATAGTATTCAATAACTTCGTAAGGCTAAATATATCTCATTTAAATAAGGAAAACGAATGTTAGTTTCTTGGAAGGACCTTTTCCAATTTAATGAAATCAAAACCTAACTTAATACAATAATAATACATTGTATGATGATTGGATAATAGCTAAATAGACGAACGAAAATCTCTGTTGGCTAAATACTTAAAAAACATCATTATTTAAACCTTGATTGAAAATACTAACTTGATGGAAACGAATATGGAACTTGCTGAAGGCAAATCATCATTATTTATCATTAATTGTCCGCCCGCAATGAATAATAGGATCGAATAAAATTTCATTCAATTTTTTTTTTTATAAACTACACTTGCATTTATCTTCACTTATCCAAGATTTCATTTTAAAGTACCCTACATTTTATCCATTATCTCAGAAATTACCCAATTGCTAACCAACTTGAGTTCTCTAATGGTGACCAGTTTCAAAATAGATATCCATAAAGTGCACATAGTGTAGGAAAACCCACATAATAATTGGATCTCATATCGATATAACTCAACAACAGCATGTCCCAGGAATCCGTATCAGCCACCTAAATAGAACACAATATCTAGCCGCTACAAAATCATTAATGATCCAAAGAATGATTAATAGTAACTGCTTCCACCGGCACTGCCCTCCTGAAAGAAAATCTTGAAGGCACACTATCTACGGGAAACATACTATAAGCAACTACGCAAGAATACAATCTACTACCAGGTGACAACAATTCGATAAATACGACCTCCTACTTCACACATATGCTTATTAAATGTTGAAGACGTCTAATTAGTGACCATTTCCTCAAATTAACTGGTATCTGCATCGTATCCCGTCGCGAAACAGTGTTCCGATGATCATATAACAATCCCTACGCTCGACCTTCGGACATCTTACATCACCAAAATAACAACGACACAAATGCTTGCCTATTCTGGGTTCTTAATTGTATGACGAGCGCTTAAATCGATCTCTAAATCTCAAATAACTATTTATCCCACTCCCATTATCCATTTTTCAACGAAACACTCACCATAACAACATTAATTCATCATAAAACACTTTATGGACGACCCTGTCCTTATTATTCACCATGTTCAAGCACATCATACATATTCACACATTACTTACCCAAGAGAATTCACAAGCATTCCCGAAGAATCTCCTTTATCATCACCAAAGCATCGCAATCAACGCAACACTAATTTCACGAAACATTCGCCACTACGCAATAAACACGTATTGTATTATCATGCAGAAGACCTTCTACAAATAAATATTAAAATAAAGTCACCTCACGAAGTATTCGTGCAACACAAGTATGGTTCACTAATGAAGACACCGCATTCCTCCATTCACCGTAAACGTGAAGAAGATTCCGAGTAACTCGCGGTAAGGCACGTATTTACAAGCTAAATCTTGCGTGTAATAGATGATCTTAATATTACCACCTCGGACATAACCGTAATCACAAGTAACCGGGCACTAAATGATAGTCGCATTAGGTCACTCAAGTTGTTTAAATTTACGACACCTCATTATGAAAGGAAAATACATTCTACTCTACAGCTATGCAACTACAAGAAAATAGGGTAAAGAAAATGAAATCTTGGTACTTATCAGTGAAGATTATGTGATACCGCTCTCAGTCCTTGGCTCCATTGGTCATAGTTTTGGCCCTCACTTCGGCATCATCTCCCGGGCCTGTTAGGATATCGGAACGTTTAAGCCCTCATATTCATTTCCATCATTACATCATTGGGAAAATCTTCATACATTTTTGAGTCCATGGACCTGAAACTTAGGAAAACAAAATTAACACAGTGACACAAGCGTTTTACAATATCTCACAGTTATTTCCGAAACTTTCCTTGTTCAGTATTAAAACCTCAGATCGCTATTCGACACAGTAATATTATTTTATATATCACGTTCTCAAATATTTCTCTTAGGTTCTGCGAACGTAGATGTTCCCTTTAAAGACGTGCTAATTACTGTCAGTTCAACCTTCAATCTCCGTTTTTATACGCCATACCATTATTCATAAAACAAAAGCTCATTACCATTGTTATGATAATAATATCGGTCTGCATTCCATACGTTAGGCTCAACTCACTGACTTGTAACCTCTCTTCCATCTGTTTTTGACGGTTCGAATGCGAATTCCAAGATAACGTGATCCCATCTGACTGGAAAGATGTACAAAGGAACACTTCACCATTGTCTTTATGACGTATGTAATCGACCTAACCTCTTCAGCGCCGCCTTGATCCTGTAACACATGGCATCAATTCATGGCCTCCTTCATGACACCGCTGGACCTGAATATCATATGGTCGACTTACTTCTTAATACTGTTGAGAATGTAACATTATTTTGCTACTCTCTGCTCACCTATAAGATAATATTTCGTGACTGTAAGCGTGCGGTGACCACGGGGTTTTGAGCTTAGGAATTTCATTCCTCATCTTATATCCATCCCATTTCTTGTCTGAATGGGCGAGTTATTCTAGATATTTGACCCAGCTGGATGTATTTCCGAGTAATTCCTGTTAACCATTCCTTTAGCATGACCTTCAATGGCTCAACAGCTGACTCACTTGCCATTGGACGGTCATAGATATAATAGGTCTTTTTTACCCATTGAAGTGCATGAATGCAGAAACTCTACTGACTCTTATCAACGATGTCTTTAACCTACAAGGACGAGCTTCAATCTGATGTGGTCTGCTTCGTAACAGTCAATCACAGCATGAATCGGAAGATAAAAATTATGTATGCTCACTGCTGTTTTGCCATAGACTTCGAAATAATCACGATGTGTATTACTAATCCACTTCTCTCTATGTTTTATTCCCTAGAAAACTTAAGAATAGTTGTATGAGAGGCACTGGCGTAGTTCAACATAAATTCGATTCATAACACGATCAAAACAAACATATTGTCACATTACTCCGTATAATTACGGCTCCTAAGTGTCTACCGACTCGTATCAACGCACTCACATGCATATATTCTACAAAGAAACATTTAGCATGAACTTCCAGGAAATTACACCGACTGCATACGAAAACAACAAACCCACGTTTCCAACATGACCCGCTACTCGATTCGCCATTGTGTAATAATAATAATAATAATAATAATAATAATAATTACGATAATATGAAAATCCTCAGCCTTCGACCGGGTCAGGAATAGAATGAAGGAAGCCATCATCTAGCCGACCCGTGTCACACTCCTCCGGAGCAATGATTAATGACTGAAATATGAAATTAAATTTTATTGGAGTGTTGCTGGAATTAATGACAGGGAAAACCGGAGTACTCGGGAGAAAAACCTGTCCTGCCTCTGCTTTGACCAGCATAAATCTCACATGGAGTGACCGGGATTTGAACCACAGAACCAAACTATGAGAGACAGGCGCGCTGCCGCCTCAGTCACGGAGGCTCTGCTGAAACGTGTAATCATTAATTTTAATTCGACGGGTCCACACAACCAGTTTTCTGTTTATATTCCCAACTCACATCACTTACCACCCGCGCTTTAAACACAACAATCCCCTGGGCTAGAATGGTAGGTATGCAATCCGGAACACTAGCCTGCTGAAGAAGATGCATTGCTGTCTACCTCACGGCGCGCAGATCCGTGCACTTGTAACTGCGCATCAACGTATTTTCTGTTCCCGAAATATCGAAGTGAAAGCAATATTAAACTGGAGGAACATTAGGTTTGAATCATCCAGACGAGATATTTCTTCTTAAATATGCAGCACTGCCAATGTGAAAAGGAAAGGATTTCATAATTAGCAGGAAAAAAAAAAAAGCAATATCCGACAGATTTGATTTTTCTTTCTTTTCTAGAAGTTTAACGTTACTCCAGGATAAGTTTCCGACGACGATGGTCTTAATTCAGGCACAGCTCCATCATTTGTATGGTAAAAAAATAGGAAACCATGGAAAACCGTATTTCGGGCTGACAACGATGGGGTTTGAACCTACCATCTCCCGAATAATGCCTCGAACTGCACTTTCAATCATCTTTTAACATGGATAAATTTACAAGAAAAAATCTAAGATACAAATAAATTTCCCAGAATCGATATATGAATATCCTTTGCTACAGAACAACATACAGTAGATCTTTCTTCTTTTTTTCTCCTGACTTTTTTCCGAATTGCTTGGAGCCGGCAATACATGTGGATTAAGTCCAGTTTAGCGACCGGATGCCCTTCCTCATACGAAACGTATGTGGAGCGATGTATTCACTGGAGTTTGGTGGTGCGGTTTGTTGCGTGTAACTGAAGAGGTGTGTATTATAACGAGCACCAGACGCTGCTATATAAACCACGGTCCGGCCGAGAATCGTATCAGGGGCTCTCCGAACAGAAGGCTGCTACACTGATTTTTCTGCCAAAAGCTCGTCTACCGACAGAGCATAGATACAGATATTTAAAAAAATAATACAGTGAAATGGACTGCTGACCATATATATAATGAATGTGTTGACATTGCAATGCATTATCATAGGTAATAAAAAAAAGGAACGCACAGCTTAACAGAATCCCTATTCAACCAATGAACAAGGAATCTGTGTATGTGAGGATCTTCAAAAGGCACAAGTATTCAGTCAGCAGTATGTAAAGATTGTCGGTTACAAGGAAACTGTCCAGATAGAGGAGGTGACTAGTGCTAAAGAAGTATTAAAATTTACATAACAATGATATTTACAATAAGATACAAAAGTTGAAAACTAGAAAAGCAGTTGGAATTGATAAGATTTCTGGGGATATACGAAAGACAATGGGTTGGGATATAGTACCATATCTGAAGTACTTATTTCATTATTGTTTGCATAAAGGATCCATACCAAATGAATGGAGAGTTGCTATAGTAGCCCCTGTGTATAAAGGAAAGGGTGATAGACATAAAGCTGAAAATTACAGGCCAGTAAGTTTGACATGCGTTGCATGTAAGCTTTGGGAAGGCATTCTTTCTGATTACATTAGACATCTTTGGGAAATTAATAACTGGTTCGATAGAAGGCAGTTCGGTTTTAGGAAAAGTTATTCCAATGAAGTTCAACTTGTAGGATTCCAGCAAGATACAGCAGATATTTTGGATTCTGGAGGTCAAATGGACTGTATCGCGATTGACCTGTCTAAAGCATTCGATAGGGTGGATCATGGGAGACTACTGGCAAAAATGAGTGCAATTGGACTAGACAAAAGAGTGACGGAATGGGCTGCTATATTTCTAGGAAAATAGAACTCAGAGAATTAGAGGAGGCGAAGCTTTATCTGACCCTGTAATAATGAAGAGGGGAATTCCTCAAGGCAGTATTATTGGACCTTTATGTTTTCTTATATATATAAATGATTTGAGTAAAGGAGTGGAATCAGAGGTAAGGCTTTTTGCCGATGATGTTATTCTCTATAGTAGAGTAATAAATTAGAAGATTGTGAGCAACTGCAAAATGACCTCGATAATGTTGTCAGATGGACAGTAGGCAATGGTATGATAAACGGGGTTAAAAGTCAGGTTGTGAGTTTCACAAATAGGAAAAGTACTCTGAGTTTTAATTACTGCGTTGATGGGGTGAAAGTTTCTTTTGGGGATCATTGTAAGTATCTGAGGGTGTTCAGGGGTTGTAGTAAGGATGTACAGGAGAGGGCTTATAAGTCTCTGGTAAAACCCCAACTAGAACATGGTTCCAGTGTATGGGACCCTCACCAGGATTACTTGATTCAAGAAGTGAAAAAAAAAAAATTCAAAGAAAAGCAGCTCGATTTGTTCTGGGTGATTTCCGACAAAAGAGTAGCGTTACAAAAATGTTGCAAAGTTTGGGCTGGGAAGAACTGGGAGAAAGGAGACGAGCTGTTCGACTGAGTGGTATGTTCTGAACTGTCAGAGGAGAAATGGCGTGGAATGACATTAGTAGACGAATAAGTTTGAGTCGTGTCTTTAAAAGTAGGAAGGATCACAATACGAAGATGAAGTTGGAATTCAAGAGGACAAATTGGGGCAAATATTCATTTATAGGAAGGGGAGTTAGGGACTGGAATAACTTACCAAGGGAGATGTTCAATAAATTTCCAATGTCATTGAAATAATTTAAGAAAAGGCTAGAAAAACAACAGATAGGGAATCTGCCACCTGGGCGACTGCCCTACATGCAGATCAGTATTGAATTGATTGAAATTGAATTGAACAGTACCCAATAGATCTTCTCTGCAATTTAAACACAACGTCAAAAATATCCTAGGGCTTCTTTTGGACAAACATCTCGGTACATCCGCAGTGTAGAATAACGCATTTAATAAATAAATAAATAAATAAATAAATAAATAAATAAATAAATAAATAAATAAATAAATAAATAAATAAATAAATAAATAAATAAATAAATTAATTAATTAAAATGCATGCTTCAAATTAAAATACAGACAGACAAGTTTCTCTGCGGAGTCGGGTATGAAGTGGGATGAATCTTCGTAGCGAGCTTTTACGACCAAATGCCCTTCCTGACGCCAAGCTCCTCTTTTTTTCCAAGTTGCTTTACGTCACACCGACACAGACAGGTCCTATGGGGACGATGGGACAGGAAAGGCCTCGGTGTGGGAAGGAAGCGTCCGTGGCCTTAATTAAGGTACAGCCCCAGCATTTGCTTGGTGTGAAAATGGGAAACCACGGAAAACTGTCTTCAGGGCTACCGACAGTGGGGTTCGAACCCACTATATTCCGAATACTCTATACTGGCCGCACTTAACCGACTGCAGTTATCGAGCTCGGTGTCGCCAACCTCATCAGAGGGAAAAATTTTATACCACCACGTCTCCTACCCTGCCGGCCAACATTCTGATCGTGACAGTGTTTTGGACCAACTGGACTCGAACCCGTTAACCACGGTGTCGGACCATGCCTTAACGATCATGGCCACTTGGCGGGCTGCACTGTAATTAGAATGCTGATCAATCGTCTGACAGGTGAATTTTAATAAAAGTGCGGCAAAAACTCGCGCCCTTATTGCTTGCATGTTAAGGTCCACGGCTGTACAAGCTGTCCATTAGAGCTCTCGGCTGTAAGTCGTACCGACACACAGACAGACCTTATGGCGACAGCTACGGAAGGGATTGTGAGGGAATCACAGAAAACAGTCTTCAGGGTTGCCGGTAAAAGGGTACGAACCCAAAATGTCCCGAACGCAAGCCCACAGCCATGAGACCCGGAACCGCCCACCCAAATCGCTCGGTATACGTCCAGTGGAGATCCGCTTCGTTACTAGATGGCAGCGTAATCTCAACATCGAAAATGGCTCGCAAGTTGCTTAAATAGCTCTACCGTTATGTCTTTGAGAAGATTAATGTTATTGACACAATATTCGTGTGGACGGCGAGTGAACTATATGGCCCTGCATGATGAACAAGACAATGATAGAGTCACAACATCGCTTTTTTTATCTCGAGTATACTGACTCGGCAAGAAATGTAATCCTGTCACAGAGAGACTGTGGGAATACACTGTAAGACACAGATCTACCTGAATACCCTGGCGCGCCGACACGCTCAGGAGTACCTGTGTTGATTGCATTGAGCCACGGCATCTATAGATGAGCTCTAGTGGACTTATTAACAAGAAATTGCTTCAAAAGCAAAAGAAAGCGCACATTGTGGTGCGACGAGTGGTTGAAGAAAAGAAACATCTATTCGCATGTAACCTGTTAAGAGGATTGAAGGTGGTTCCAAAAGACTGGCATAATTATATGCGCATGAATGAAGAAACGTACTTGAAGCTCTTTTCTTTAGTTGCACCATTAATTAACAAAAAGATACCGTTATGAGGGTGGCCATTTCACGAAGACTGACTGCAACTTTACGATATTTGGCAACAGGAAGAACCTAAGCAGACCTGAAATTTGCTACTTTAATTTCACCTCAGGCTATATCCACCATTACATCAGGGACATGTGATGCTATATACGAAGTTCCATATAAGGATTATCTAAAACATATCTTGCATACGCTGCATCCCTTTTTCCACGGTTCTGGTACTCTTTTCTTTTAATTTTCCACAAGCAAGGTTCACTATCGTACATCTCTATGAATTCTTCGATGCAGTGTTTGTTATTGGCGCCTTTCTCTGCACTCGAACCTGAACTGAAATGACGTTACACACGCCCGGGTTTGCCTGCACAGGTAAAACTGAACAGGCGCGAGGCGTACCGAATGCTTTTTCGATTATGTTCCGGCAGCCTGTTCAGGTGACAATACCTGCGCATTACTATCATCCACACGCCCCAGCAGACCTGCGCCGATGTGCCTGTACAGGCGAAGTTGACAGATAAACCGGAACGTGTGCTCCGGAGCGCCACCTATTTCGTCTTTTTTTTTTTACAACTGGCTTTTTCGTCGCACCGACACAGATGGCGACGATGGGATAGGAGTGTGGGAAGGAAGCGGCCGTGCCTTAATTAAGGTACAGCTGCAGCATTTTACTGGCGTGAAAATGGAAAACCAAGGAAAACCATCTTCAGGGCCGCCGACAGTAGGGTTCGAACCCATTATCTTCCGAATACAAGCTGATGGCTGCGTAACCCAAACCGTGCAGTCACTTTTTTGGTCCTTTAGTTATTAGCTGGCATGGTTCTGAGGGGGACACTTCACAATCAGGATTAAGTATGGAACCAGGCATCGCGTTACACACACACTTTTCCAGCGTAAGGAACAAGGCTGCCATCGAATAAAATACCAATACTTCTCGTACAAAGCTGGAACGTCTGTAAAATCGTTAACGACCACTCTTAGGACACACATCCTTCCACCATATTTGGGAACACCATGTATAATAAAATATTCGGACCCAAGGTCCAAGATGGCACCTAGGTGCACAAAAGTTCGGAAGAACGTGATTCACTGGCTGAGGGATTCACTTCAGTCGCACGGAAAAGCTGTATTAAATTGTATAGCAAGAATGGACGACTCGCCTCGCAACTGAGCAATAACATCTTCCTCATCAACGGAACCTGACAAACTAAAGTAGGCTGGCTGGTAGAAAACCTGAATTATCTCAAAGAAATCAATAGCGACCAACTGGCAACTACACAGACTAGACTAGACAAGACAGAAAACTCAACAACGACAGACCCACAGGAACAGGATGAGGAAGTTTAGGGAAGATAAGAGCAAGATGATGTCTGTTGTTTATAGGAGCCTAACATCTAGGTCATCGGCCCCTAATGAGGCGAAATGCAATGACAATTTAAAATTCTAAAAATCAGCCACTGACCAGAATTCAAAACATAATGAAGAATGAATGAATATGAATGTAAAATAAAGTTAAAAAATAATTCCAAAATCAATCCACATTTCAAAAAGACGACGATGAACAATTTATGAACTTGCAACAAGCCGTAGAACCGACCCGCAACGTCCCACCTTCCCAGAGGTTAAAACAATGGTATAAATATTGACCAAGCGCCCCTCATAACTGTACTTCTCGCTAGCAAAGTAAAACCATGGTATTTCTCATGTAGCGGTACTAATCACAAGTACGGTGTTCCTCATTCTGCAGTACCTCAACCACATGCTGAAACACCCCCGTGAGGATACCTTTTTTTTTCCTCCCTGGGGGGTTCCAACCGAGCCTCTGTCATAGTGACGAATACCGTAAAACCATAGTGATCCACCCACAGACCCATGGTATTCCTTACATAGTGGTACTAATCGCAAGAGAAGTGGACTCATGGTGTTCCACGCGTGATGGTGTTAATCACAGGTAATCTCATAGTTCGAATGTCATCATCACTTGGTCGCCCCCCCCTTTTTTTTTTGCTAGTGGGTTTACGTCGCACCGACACAGATAGGTCTTATTATGGCGACAGTGGGATAGGAAAGGCCTAGGAGTTGGAAGGAGCGGCATTGGCCTTAATTAAGGTACAGCCCCAGCATTTGCCTGGTGTGTAAATGGGAAACCACGGAAAACCATCTTCGGGGCTGCCGACAGTATCTCGCTTCCGTGTCACCCCTTTTAGTCACTTCTTACGACAAGAGGAAGATCAATCTTAACTAACGGCTGTACGTGCTCCATTTTCGTGGGGTCTCCGTTCTTGCAATGCCTCACATCCGGAAGACTTGTGAGCCACGTGTCATCCAGCCAGCGTGTTTGACGTCTGTCATCCTCGACGTCGGCGACGCTCATGTTCACGTGAGGTTTCACTTGCACGGAATGCATGACCGTAACACTCACGGTATAACCCTGACTCTCTCCTAGCTGAGTCCGACACTGCTTCAACTTGTGTCACGCTTCTCATTTGGTCAACTCTTGTTCTCTTCCAACCCCGACAGTATTAGGCCTTCGAGGCCTAGGGAACGTCTCATTTTCATGCCCTCCGCGGCCCTTGTCTTCTGATTAGTGTTAATACAGACATTGGCTGCCAAGTTTGACTTCTTAAAACACCTGTTGCTAGCGACACTAAGAATTTCAACAAAAACACCTGTTTCTAGCGACACTAAGAATTTCAACAAAAACACCTGTTGCTAGCGACACTAAGAATTTCAACAAAAAACACCTGTTGCTAGCGACACTAAGAATTTCAATAAAAACACCTGTTGCTAGCGACACTAAGAATTTCAACAAAAATAACTACGCACGATATTCATCTCGTGAAGAAAGTAAACGGTATAACAACACTTCCAGTTCATCTGTAGTGGACGGTCCGCTTGGAGTGAGCAGATACAAAGTAAGACGATAGATTTCCTTATTTCGTCTCGAATTCCAAACCGCGAATTACGCAGCTTGAACGAGCTGCAGCAGGTATCGTTTGCTGGAAGATGCTGGCGACGTCATTTTTGGTGGCAACTTCCACTCTAGGGCATAGGTTACAAGACATTTCACGCCCCATTAAAATTTAATACAGCCATTTTATAATGTGGTGCCCGGATTTCACGTGCGTGTTCATTTTAAAGAGTTCAGATCGTTCTAACCTATCACCACGATACAAACTGAATTCACAGAGGTTTAAAAACAGACATACAGGGTGTTTCAAAAATACGCGGCATAATTTCAGGGTGGAATTCCTCACATGCAGAAAAGGATAAAGTGTATGTAAAAATGGGTCCGAAAATGCGTATTGTCACGGGATAGCACCTCAGGTGTCGATGTTCTCCAATCGTTATCTTACAAGTCGTGTTCAAAATGCCCGCTATCTGGACGCTTGTGCATGTCGTCGCGTCGTATTATGAACATGGTCGAATAACTTATGCCCCGTGCTGTACGCACTGTTTGAATGGATCTTACAATTCAAACGTGAAGTGCTGCTTCATCCTCCACAGCGGTGGCGTACACAAAGGACTTTGCGTAACACCTCACAAAGAAGTCCGACAGATTTAGATCAGGTGATCGTGGAGGCCAATAAAGTACGCATTTCCGGACTCGTGTTTATAGACACTTTTTCCTCCTCTATATGTGAGGAATCCAACCCCGAAAATATTTTGGAAACACCCTGTGTAAGTTGTGAAAACTCCAGAATTACAGCATTTCAGGATATATATAGCTTATATATAATAAGAGTTTTGTCTGTACATTGCTCAGAATTTAAAAAGAATGGGATTTCTGTATCAGTTGTGTCCACAGTAACAAGGAAATGCACTTTATAACTTTTCGTCATGTCTGTCTGTCTGTCTGTACACGCATCACGAGAAAATGGCTGACGAAAATTTTATGAAAATCGGTATGCAAAGTAGGGGAATAAGTCGCTACAATCTAGGCGATAAATATTTTTTTTCACGCTGAGCGAAATTGTAGTTTAGGGAAGGCCTAAAATTGAATTTTCAAATATTTATGTTAGTGTTCGTAACGTTATATAGTATCAAATTTCCGATAATTTGTGTCTTATACGTTGTTACCGTACGGTTATGTTCACGGAGATATTCATGAGTTTGGATTTTTGTTACTAAATTCATATCAGAGCCGGGTCACGAGAAAATGGGTAAAACAGAATTTAATGAAAATCGGTATGTTAAGTCGGAGAATACGGAACTACAGTCTACGCTATAAATAATTTTATAATACGCCCTAATGTCACAGAGTAGAAACAAAACTAAATGTGAAGGCCTACAATATAGAAAGCTCATAAAATTGATCAACAATAACATTCCACTGACCATTGTTTGTTGTGACGTGCTTCGTGTCTTCTGTTGCCACTCATCTCCGATATATAGGATTAGTGCTGCGTACCTAGTATTTTTTTTAATTTTCCTTACATCGCACCGACACAGATATGTCTTATGGCTACGATGGGATAGAAAAGGGGTAGGAGTGTGAAGGTACAGCCTCAGCATTTGCCTGGTGTGAAAATAGGAAACAACGGAATACCATCTTCAGGGCTGCCGACAGTGGGGTTCGAATGCACTATCTCCCAAATGCAAGCAACTGGCCAACATACACCCGGTCGTACGGAGTGTCACAGCCTGCCTGAATATTGGCGGGAAGTAGCGGGGGAGTTAGAAAACTCCCTTCCTTAGCATGCCATTCCTCTGGTTTATAAATTTTCTGGTACTATTGGTACGTAGCACATTGGTTCATCATAGCATTCGAGCTATTCAATCCCTACTCTGAGGCACTGATTGGAATGAGCAGTGTGAATAATGGCAGAGGAGTGTTCACGGCTGTGTGCGGCCTGGTCACTCCAGCTCTGGAACTTTGGACTGTTAGATCGGCACCGTAGTACTGTACGTTAAAAGTGAGAAAATGTGCGGGTTTTCATTTGATCGAGTATTTCATATGATAACATTGCTTTTAATCGCTACTTTTTTTAATGACCTATGTTGACTTCAGTTAGGAAAACTACAAAGTTAGTCTTTCTGAGAATCCCGTAGCGAAGCACGGGTACATCAGCTAGTGACTAAAATATTTTCAAAACAAGAAAGAGAGAGAGAACAAATTCTGGATCTAAAACAAAAATAAATCCAGAATGTTCTCCGCGAAACGCTCCAGAAAGTTTCACAAGCTCAACAGCCTACTCGGCCAGAGAACAAGTAACGGAAGACGACGGCGATGGTGGCACTGCTTCTAAAGCTGTTGGAGTGCGAGGGACTGCGGCGACATTGAAGTGTCACGAGTCTACATTCTGTACGACGAGATCCAATTTACTCATCCGCGACTCGCAATACTTGTCACGCGTTAACCACTTACACACTTTTCTTGTTGGTCCGTCGCTGACATTCCCATCTCAAAACGTGACGCTATTTTGCAACGCTGATACCTCCGTGCCTATTTATGACATCGGCACTGTAATTGTATCGTCAAAACAAGATGGTCGCCAAAACATCGTTATAGCTTCAGAATCGTGAATCCGATTTTAAAAACAAAGGGCCATTTTCAAGCCTATGTAACACCCTACAAAACGGCTTTAAAATACTTTCGGTTGATGAAACCGTTAGCGTCGGATGTCTCTTTGAAAAATGTGTTTTGTGAAATTTTCGACAAATACCCATATCGTTCAACGTTAAACCAAAGAAAAACAAGCGAAAACGTACGATTATTTCACCAGTGATAAGACGAAGAAATTCCTAACAACGTGAGGCCATTAACAGCTCTGTGGGACCAAAATCGAGTGCGCGGCGATCAAAAGAAACAGATTTAACATTTGCTGGAAACAGTAAAGTAATTGCTAAACCTTGTGTTTCATATTTCTCATATCATTACCCTGTAGTTAATACATGATTGTTGAAATAATATAAGTACAAATAAACATGATGAAATAAAGAATAAAATAAATGACGAAATGAACATACTTCAACGCGCGAGTTGGCCGTGCGGTTAGGGCCGCGCACCTGTGGGCTTGCATTCGGGAGGTAGTGGGTTTGAACCCCGTTTTCGGCAGCCCTGAAAATGGTTTTCCACGGTTTCCAATTTTCAAACCAGGCAAATGCTGGGGATGTGCCTTAATTAAGGCCAAGACCACTTCCTTCCCACTCCTACCCCTTTCCTACCCCATTGTCGCCGTAAGACCTGTCTGTGTCGGTGCGACGTAAAGCAAATTGCTAAAACTACTTAATTTTAGAAGTTTTCGCGTCTTTAATGTTAACGCGGCTCTGCCAATGTGGAAACGAAAGACTTCAAGCGATAAATAATTGGTTCGTAAATTTCAAGTTCCCGTAAGAGACTGTGATGAGAAGTAGGTTGTGAAACAAGTCAACAGTTTATCTGACCACCAGACTGGAAGTGAAGGATATGACGTGGTGTGGTGTGGCGTGTCGTGCCGTGGATACAGACCACCGCACGCCAAATGACGCACAAACACGAACTACGTCCATTGCGTCCACGTCATATCCATGTCAGTGAATGCGTCAACAAACTAACACGAGTAGCAATACCACCATGCACGGGCTAGGGATAATCCGATCAATCCTTTAATGTATTACTTTTCTTCTTTCTTTCTACGTTAGGCGCTTATAGGGACCACGAGACAATGTCGATGCTTCAACCTTTGTTGTTCCTTCTTCCTCCTCCTCCTCCAATACCCCATCTGCTCACTGGCTCCATTTCCTTTCCTCAGAAAATTTTGAGCCTGTTTTCTTTCCTTCACGACCTTGGACTCCTTCCATGTTTAACACTTTCAATTATTATTATTATTATTATTATTATTATTATTATTATTATTATTATTATACTTCAACAGAATCGTTATGATCTCTTTTATTGCCTACTGGTAAAAAATAATTAGTTATTACATTCATTTCATTCCTCTAACTTCTGGACCGTGTACATCTCTTGCTCCTACCAGTAAAGTATGAACTCGCTTGCCTCAGCAGCACAAAACAAATGTTTATTCACCTCAAACTAGTTAAAAATAACGAAAGCAATCAAATTCAAACATACATCAATGTCAGATTAACTATGACAGCTATTTACTAACGGTTTACTGCTACGTTGTCATTATCAGCATTTTGTGCAATACCGATAGTCTTTGTGTGTCCTTGACAAGAATAGTTTGTTTGCTGAAAAGTGAGAAAATCAACCCGCTACTCTACTGTATTCCAGTAGCCAAAAATATAGAAGGATAAGAAAAAGCAAGACGAAGATTCTCTTTCTTATTTCGTAACTGACGACACGAAATAGTTAATGGAACAAAAACGATCATTTTAGATCGGCAGTTTACAGAAACTTTAATCATATGCTCGTACGCATTCTAATTATAGAGACGTTACAAAAGTAGACAAACAACCTTGATTTTAAACCTTAAGCCAACGCTTCAGAAGAAATGTGATAGAAATATTCCTAATAATATCCAATACATTTTTGTTTGTTTCTTTCGAGAAAAAGGTACCGCCACAAAAAGCACATTATTATTATTATTATTATTATTATTATTATTATTATTATTATTATTATTATTTGATTCGCTATGCCCAAGTAAGTCCATCCCCTATTTAGTCGGGTGGGCTTTACAGAAAACTTTTGCTTGTGAATTAAAGTTCCGAATTGTATTCTGTCTTGAACGATTTCTTCATTAATGCCAGTTTCATTTAGGTCTTCACTGATTTCCTGTAGCCAATTATTGTGATTTTACATTGACACGGCTAAGTTTAACATTTTCTTTGTGACCTTTTTATTATCCATTCTATATAAGTTACCATAAAATTGTAATAGTCGTTTCCTGATTGTATCTGTGATTTTTTCTGCAACTTGATAGAATTCGTGTGATTTCCTTTTCATCCAAATTCCATTTTCGCATTTTGGTCGTAAGATTTTAAGATTTTATAAAGACTGACCACCACTTTAGTAATCACTGTTACGACCTCTAAAAAAGGCATATCTATCGTTAGGGGAATAATTTATTCGCGTTAATTTATGTTCGAGTTCGCGAAAAGGAAACAATTTTTCGAGTTATGCTGCGAAATGGGGCTGACCCCATCGCTTTAATTTCGCGTTAAAAATTTCCTAAAATTATTATTGGTGAAATTTGTCAATTATATATGTGAAAGATAAATGAAGAGAAACAATGTTGATAATTATTCATTGTTAATAATATAGCCCTAATCAAGATTACGTAATAAATTGCCCTTTCAGCCTACAAGGCTATATGGCCATACCAATAAGGGATTTCCTAGAATATTAATACGAAGAGATACTTCTGTCGAAATGAGAAATCCTTATTCCGTCTTCTGTTTCCCTTCACACACGTGATATTGGAATTCAATTTCAATATTGTTATTTTCCATGAATTTCGCTTTAAACTGGCCTTGTCGCATTAACTCGCTGTAATTTGCGAAAACAAAATCACTGATTTCTTAACCAGAATCATATAATTCGTTAAGATATCTCAGAATCGCTTCAAAATATTTTTGTCGCCTTTATTCGTTAATGCCAAAATATCATACCTCTGTAGATGGTCCTTAATACTTCTGTATAGCCCTTATCTAGTCCCGTGCAACTTCTTTTTGTTTCCAACATGCAAATGGATTATATTCTGTTAATGACGCAGTTAAAGCTTTAGAGAAGATTTTGAAGCACCCTTCAAAACGTGGATTTGAGGACGTGCACCTCACTTAATTTTGACTATCATGAAGGGGGGGGGGGAAGCGTAACCTGATTGAATTCTTTTTGGTACTGTAACGTCTTAGTCGACGGTTTACATTCTTTACCCGATACCTCCATTTTTACTCGTCGTTGGGCAGCCTAGTTAGACGAAATGGAGTCGCTCAGCGGATACCTCAGGGTTTTCTTATGGCAAGTAAGACATGTAATCTTACTATAGAATACGCTTTACGTGAGTTCAAGAGAATCCCAACTCACGGGTGACACCTACCGACACTCACGACATAATAATAATAATCGTCGACAAAATTTATCAGAATTATTGACTTCGAGAGAACTTGCCATGATTAAATGGACCACTAAATTACTCATTACCTCACTTAGCTATCAACTAACTTACGAACTAGACAGAAATGGAAGAATTCATGACACAAGCAATTATAGAAAATAAATAAGATATTTATTGATCAATATTGAATTATTAAATTAGCATATTATTCGAAGCATTATTTAAAATTGCGTGAAAAATAAGAATGGATATTGAGTCAGCGCTGGCTCGTAAAATAAAACGAAAAATAATATTCAGTATTTAAAATTATTAAGATCAGTTCCTTTGTGAAGTAGAAGTTAAGTATTTACACATTTACAATAGATCACTGGACATCTGAGGTCCACGTTGCAATTGAGATGTAAGTATAACATCAACCCAATTAACTTGTTACGATAGTTCACTTCCTTTAGTCTGATTAAAGCAGTCCCACTTGGACACAATGTTCAGCCGAAATGCATCTCAAATACACTAATAAGTTAAATCTGAATAAATTTGAATACATCTAATTAAATCTGAATAAATCAAAGTAAATCAAAATAGATCTGAGTAAATCAAGATAATTCTGAGTAAAATCCGAAGTCATGATTTTGTTGCAACGATCTCGTTGTGCATGGATAACTACTTACGAACTAAGGCATTCGTTCCTAATGCCTGATAAATACGGCTCCTACTCTAGCCTTTCCCTAGCTGTAGTTCGTTAAAATAAATGTACGTTCAAATGGAGAATATTAATCGATCTAGCTATCTAACTAATTTCAACATAATCCTTGGCTGTCATACACATGTCCTTTTAGGTTCAATGTCCCTTTCCTGCGTTATATTCCAATAACATTCTACTTCAATGCAAGCTACCTTTCTCTTACGCAGTTACTATGGAAGCGCTATGCTGCGAGGTTCAGAAACATACTGTCATACACATCGGTGTCGAAAATGCATTTGGTTAAATACAGCTATTCAAATATCGTAATATCCCGATGTTCATTACAACTCATCTACATTGACATACGATTACGTCACGAGCATACATCTATAATAGTACACTGACTGACAGAGCAAATGCAACACCAAGAAGGAGTGGTCAGAACTTTATGCCAATTGCAGGGTAGACTGACGTCACTGAGGTATGCTCATGATGTGAAATGCGCCGCTGTGCTGCGCACGTAGCGAACGATAAATGGGACACGGCGTTGGCGAATGGCCCACTTCGTACCGTGATTTCTCAGCCGACAGTCATTGTAGAACGTGTTGTCGTGTGCCACAGGACACGTGTATAGCTAAGAATGCCAGGCCGCCGTCAACGGAGGCATTTCCAGCAGACAGACGACTTTACGAGGGGTATGGTGATCGGGCTGAGAAGGGCAGGTTGGTCGCTTCGTCAAATCGCAGCCGATACCCATAGGGATGTGTCCACGGTGCAGCGCCTGTGGCGAAGATGGTTGGCGCAGGGACATGTGGCACGTGCGAGGGGTCCAGGCGCAGCCCGAGTGACGTCAGCACGCGAGGATCGGCGCATCCGCCGCCAAGCGGTGGCAGCCCCGCACGCCACGTCAACCGCCATTCTTCAGCATGTGCAAGACACCCTGGCTGTTCCAATATGGACCAGAACAATTTCCCGTCGATTGGTTGAAGGAGGCCTGCACTCCCGGCGTCCGCTCAGAAGACTACCATTGACTCCACAGCATGGACGTACACGCCTGGCATGGTGCCGGGCTAGAGCGACTTGGATGAGGGAATGGCGGAACGTCGTGTTCTCCGATGAGTCACGCTTCTGTTCTGTCAGTGATAGTCACCGCAGACGAGTGTGGCGTCGGCGTGGAGAAAGGTCAAATCCGGCAGTAACTGTGGAGCGCCCTACCGCTAGACAACGCGGCATCATGGTTTGGGGCGCTATTGCGTATGATTCCACGTCACCTCTAGTGCGTATTCAAGGCACATTAAATGCCCACCGCTACGTGCAGCATGCGCTGCGGCCGGTGGCACTCCCGTACCTTAAGGGCTGTCCAATGCTCTGTTTCAGCAGGATAATGCCCGCCCACACACTGCTCGCATCTCCCAACAGGCTCTACGAGGTGTACAGATGCTTCCGTGGCCAGCGTACTCTCCGGATCTCTCACCAATCGAACACGTGTGGGATCTCATTGGACGCCGTTTGCAAACTCTGCCCCAGCCTCGTACGGACGACCAACTGTGGCAAATGGTTGACAGAGAATGGAGAACCATCCCTCAGGACACCATCCGCACTCTTATTGACTCTGTACCTCGACGTGTTTCTGCGTGCATCGCCGCTCGCGGTGGTCCTACATCCTACTGAGTCGATGCCGTGCGCATTGTGTAACCTGCATATCGGTTTGAAATAAGCATCAATTATTCATCCGTGCCGTCTCTGTTTTTTCCGCAACTTTCATCCCTTTCGAACCACTCCTCCTTGGTGTTGCATTGTCACTGTCAGTCAGTGTAAATCCTGTTCATACCTTGGCTTGTGTCGCTCCAGCGGTGTGGGCAATCTTACGTAAACAAATCATAAAATAAACTTGTAGTATGGCATAACTTAACTTGCAGGTACTCGATGGTCCCTGCATCGTGCGAAACTTCTCATATCACTATATATAACTCGAACCTTTCATTCAATTAGCATAATCGTATCCTCATTACACCATCCATCTAATATATTAACACCGTAGCCTCCATAATAATTTATCGCGTTTCAAATTCACGACTACGTCAAAATACCATACTGTTTCTTAATACATCATTTACAAGTCGCTCTTTCTCATAACCTATGACTGAATTCAATGCCCTTTCTATGAAGCAAACAATGCGTAATTCAATTTCTTTATTTCTACACCGCGCACAACCACTCGTGACGTCAACTTGTAACATTACCTCTATGAAATCTCTATAATCTCCCAGTATGTCATTATAATCAGCTGTTTCCACACTTCTCTTTCAAACCTCACGCTTCATACAAGTATTTTAGTCGATATATGTTGATGTATATATCCATTACATCAGAAACTACTGCTCTATTGCTAAAATGTAACAACGAACTTAATTATCTCACATTTCGTTGGTAACTTTCACTTGCATTGCTTATATATCGGTCTACAATTAGCCCATCGGCACATACCTAAGGTACATGTGTAGGCACACCAAAAATTATGCGATAAAATATTGTGAATGACTTAGCTCGCTCATGGTTGTCCCTGGTCCAGCTGTTCCGTTCCCAAATGGATGTAGTTGGGTCTTCGGTTAGGTCATGGGTTGGACATCTGGTACATCATCCGCTCCTTCATTATGGAAGTACTATCTTGATTCCCGTCGCCTTCTTCGACATGGCTCGGTCGGATGGTTTCCCGTCGCCTTCCTCGTCATTGCCTGGTCGTTTGGTAAGATGTACTGTTCCCAGGTTGGTCCATCATGTGTATTTAGCACATCATCTTCACGGTCTTCTTGTCAGTCTCGATATTGAAGATCATAATGCAGTGTACAGCCGTCCGACTCGTTGGCTGAATGGTCAGCGTACTGGCCTACGGTTCAGAGGGTCCCGGGTTCGATTCCCGGCCGGGTCGGGGATTTTAATCGCTTCTGATTAATTCTTCTGGCTCGGGGACTGGGTGTATATGTCCGTCCCAACACTCTCCTCATCATATTCACACAACATACTACACTACCAACCACCACAGAAACACGCAATAGTGCTTACATCCCTCCATAGAGGGTTGGCGTCAGGAAGGGCATCCGGCCGTAAAAACAGGGCCAAATCCACATGTGCGACGCAGTTCGCACCCGCGACCCCACAGGTGTGGGAAAAGCGGCAGGAAAAGAAGAAGAAGAATGCAGTGTACAGCCATTATATTATTCTCTTTTTTTGACGTTTGTAATTCTTAATTTTATTTTTTTATTTTTTTTTTCTTCGTAGCTCTCCGACGTATCCGCAATTCGTAGGTAATGAATTCAGTACGTCTATTTTCTGTCTGCACTACGTGTGGATCTTGACGAAAACTTATTTTTTATCCTGATTCAACCGTTGGAAATACTTCTTTTCTTATATGTGATTCTTTGCTTCTCCTAAAAGAATTATTCCGCTGACGGTAATTGCGTCCACTCTCTACGTTGTGAAAATTCAAGATGAAGTTCTTTAATAATCAAGTTTTTTCTATTTTAAAAAAAACAATACTGTAGACCGTCCACTGTCCGTTTCACCCGAATACTTGACCATTCCATGACGTATATGGCCCTCAGTATCATCACAACAGGTGACTATTCCTTGCTTGCTATAGACATGGCCCATACCTTCAGTCGGCGCCATTTTGTAATCTGTCGCGAACGTGTGAACGGGCACATTTATTGCCCCCCGTCACGAACAAAATATATTGGTCACAATATATTTTCCTTTCTTAAACTCGATCATAAATGTGCCTTCGCTTCTTATACAGATTCTTTGTCGTATAGTGACTGGCTAATCGATTTCCAAAATATCGACTGGTTGTTATCGTTTCTGATTTAGAGATGTTCTTTGCTATGCTCGACTGTGGTCATATAATCAGCTGATTCTTTCCTTCAATAAACGTAATAAATCAAAAGTTTCAAATGACTTGCGGATGCGAATTTGATATTGGTATGTAGTTTATACATTCTTGGCCCCTTTGTTCTTCTAGTTCCGTTGCTTCTTTAGTCTCATTCTGTTGGTAATAAGGCTTGATGTTACAAGCATTGTGTACATTACGGTACTTTCCATTCATGCTTGCTAATTCGTATGCATTGTTTCCTAGCACACGCTCTACTTTATATGGACCATTGTATAATGGTAGGAATTTCGCACATACTCTATTCGGTGCGCTAGACATTGGCACGGTTTTAATTAATACAAGATCACCTCGTTTGTATGGTGCATGGAATTTCTTGTTTTGCATCCTCTTTAATCGTTTCGTGACTGTTCCTGCAGTCTTTCCTTTATCATAGATTCTATTTGTTGTGGATCTGGCTTCCTTTCCAAGGGCATAGTGAATATTCTGTCCCAACTCCTTTCAGGATGTATATTCTTGTGAGCTACGCTGGGAATCTGTCCGATGGATTAATTAATGGTATTATTCAAGCTCCTTTCTATAATACTTAATATATCCACCCATTTCCAATGCTGTTGGTTGCAGTATATTCTGCCGAACTTGGCGATTTCCCTCATGTATCTTTCTACAGGGTTCGCTTCTGGATGTCGTACCGAACACATCGTGTGTCTGATACCTTCATTTTTCATTCGCTCGCGGAATATTTCAGATGTAGACTGTGTTCCCCTATCTGTGAGTATTTTTTCTGGCTTTCCCATCTCAGGAAAAACTTTTTCCACAAGGGCCCGTATGACTTGTTTAGCACTGGCTCTCTGTATAGCTTGGAGTGAGATGTACTTGGAAAATATGTCAACAACCACTAGTATGTATCTTTTTCCTCTCTTTGCGGTCGGTAGCTTGCCAAAGATATCTACCGCATATATCTCGTGCGATCTTGATGGAATGATTGGTATTGGTTTATGTCCGCACACATAGTTGTTGTGCTTAACTCGCTGGCATATGTCGCAAGTTTTAACTAGGTTTCTGACAGATTTTCGTAGTCCCTTCCAAGTGAATTTTTCTTTTAACGCACTGATCACTTTGTCTATGCCTGCATGTCCCGTAATGTTATGGATATGCCAAATCAGCTCCTTTTGCAATACTTGTGGTATTATATTCCTTCTCTTTCGGTCAATTCTGCCCATTATTTTGATCAGTATTCCATCTACAATCTCATAGTTGTTCTGCCATTCAGATTCCGGTTCCTTCTCTGTTAATCTGTTGATATGTTTTAATTCCTTGTCAGACTCTTGGAATTCCTTTAGATTTTCGAGTTTTCTCAGTAGTTCTTGCTCTCGAATATCTAACTCGATCTCTAAGATGTGTTCTTCTTGTTCTGGAGGGTTCCTACTCAATGCGTCAGCTAGGATGATTTGTTTTCCACTGCAATGCTCTATCTTCAAGTCAAATTGCTGCGTGTACAGCATCCAGCGCGTTATCCTCTCGCTTACCATGACTGCCTTCAACCCAAAAGTTAACGCCTTATGGTCAGTTCTTATGGTCACTGGGTATCCATAAATGATCCTTCTCCACTGTTGTAGCGCGTGGATTATCGCTAGAAGTTCGAGTTCGGTGGTAGTGTAGTGCATTTCATGTTTCCTTAATTTCCTGCTGGTAAATGCCAGATATGTTCTTTTCTGGTCTTCTCCGTCTTCCTGATATAAGCATGCGCCTAGGCCGATACCCGATGCATCTGCCTGAATTATAAATCTTTTCTCATAGTCTGGATATCCCAGTTTTATGCTCTGGTTCATCATTTCTTTCATCTTATTGAAAGCCTGTTCAGCCTCGTCATTCCACTTCCACTTGTTATTGGCTCTTAATAAATTGTGTAGTGGTGCGGCTGTCTCAGTATATCCCTCACAGTGGTCTGAGAAAAATCCCGTCATTCCTAGGAATTGTCTGACGTGCTTGACATTTGTCGGTCGAGGAAACTCGTAAATAGCTTTAATTTTGACAGGGTTAGGTCTTATTCCCTCGCCATCAATTACGTGTCCGACAAAAAGTACTTGGCTTTGGCAAAATCTTGATTTCGAGATATTTATTTTGAAGCCAGTTTTCTGCAGATTGTTCAGCAATTTTTCTAGGTTAATGCAATGCTCTTCAAAAGTGAAACTTCCGAAAACTATGTCGTCGACATAACAGTTAATAAATTCCTTCACTTCGCTAGTAAGGCTTCTGTCCAATGCTCTTACCAGAACAGCAGAATTATTCTTCAATCCGAATGGAAGACGACAGTAGGCATACGTCTGGTTGTTGAACATAAACCCGGTTAATAACCGTGACCTTTCTTCGAGGACAATGTGATGGAAAGAGGCCGTGCAGTCCATGGTCGAAAAGTACCTCTGACCTCGAAATTTCTTTACTATCTCCTTGATCTTAGGAGCCCTATTATATTCAGGAATTAGCTTTCCGTTGAGACCTCGCGCGTCTAGGCACAATCTCAGTTTCCCGTTGTTTTTCCTTACAATTACGATCGGATTCACGTAGGGTGTGATGGTCTTCATGATTATTCCATCGTCTAACATTTGTTGGATAATCGTCTTCACTTCGCTGAAGTACTTCTCTGGTACGTCATATACTTTGCCCTTGTATGGAGTCCAGTCATTTACTATTATCTTGTACTTGAAGTTCGGTATTTGCCCTGGTTTTTCATCGAAAACGTGGATATATTTATTGATAATTCCGTACAGTACTCGCTTTCCTTCTGATGGCACGTCGGCTTGAGCAAGAGCCTCCCAGATTTCTGTTTTTTCATTATTTTCTTCCTCCATGGTTATGATTTCTTCAATCCTTTTAGCCATTTCGATGTCTAATTGCTGCTCATCGTCTTTCTCTACCAAGGCTGGGTCCTCTTTACTTAATAAGTTGACTTCCTTTCCCTCAATCTTCAAGTATTCCTCAGCTTGGAACGTGTCTTTAAGTTGGATCGTTTCTACTATTTTATTCCCATCATTCTCTATGACAGGGAATCGTATTTCATAACGTTCCATATGTATAGTCATTTGGGAAGTCATCATGAAGTCTATTCCGAATATTATACTGTATTTTATCTTCTTCATTACCAGAAATGGGTGTTCGAACTCGTGTCTGCCTATTCCTATAGTTAGATATGTTTGAGTCCTGCATTCTACTGATTTATCTGGTATGATACCCCTGATCTTAACTCCAGATACGGGTATTATTGGTATTTCCATCCTCTTTGACAATTCTTGGAATAATGTATTTGACATGACACTGATGCTTGCCCCGGAATCAACCAAACAATATATCTTGATATCAGCTACACTAACTAGTATTACTGGCAATTTAAATACTGGTTCCTTGGTGTCGCATGTCTCATCTCGAACCAAGTCTTCTGGTCGGATGTCCCAGTGATCAAATTGTGTTATTATCCAACTGCTAATTTTGATAATGTTTTTGTTTTCCTGACTAATTACATCTTCCTGCTGAGCTAATGTGCTATCGGCGTTTTTTTTCTTTCCGATGGCTCGGAATCGGTCGTACCCCTCTGCGTGTTTTCTCTCCATCTCTCCTCTTCTCTTTTCCTCTTGTAATCCTGTAGCTCGAGACTCTCTGCCCCTTCGAGGTCTCCATTGATATCTTTGTCTCTAATGGCATCCTCCCACCGGGTTTTATTTTGCCTTTGCTCTCTGAGCTCTTGTATATATCTTCTATTTTCTTCATTTCTGTTATACTCGTTAGGCCGTCGTTTTTCGTTATACCATCTTCTGTTTCCAGGATACGATTGGCTCCTATTTCTATTATAACGAATGTTATTCCTGTATTGTGGGTTACTTCTGTTATCTCTTTGTTCCCATCTCGCTGGTTGCTCTCCGCTGCATCGACAACAATGTCTTTTTCGTGCTTTATCTTGAGCATTCAAATGATTCTCCGTCCTGTCTTGATCAGACCTGCTCACTCTACCGCTCGCGCTTTCAGGGCTCATGGTGTTGATCGCTTCGACTTGCCTAATATTTTTGGGGTTCCTTTCTACCAGGCATGATGATGTCATATCAATCTGTCTCAGCCGTTTTTCCATGTCTATAGCGGTCTGTATATCCGTGGCGGCTAACAACCACTGTACCTCTAACGGGAGTTGTCTCTGTATAGTCCTGATCGCCTCTAACTCACTCGGCGCGCAATCTAAGTCTTGGAAACGGTGAAACTGGTAAGAAAAGAAATCGCTGTAGCGCGTTTGCCCTGCACTGGAAAATTTCCTAGAGTACAGTTCCAATCTCAACTGTTGCTGTATTTCTGAATCCGAGAATTTTCTCAGAAAAGCGGCCTTGAATTCATCGTAAGTGTGAAAGCTGTACTTAAATGCTCGAAACCATATGTTCGGGTTCCCATCTAAGTGCTTCTCAATTATGTGTAATTTCTTATCCTCTTGTATCCTCCCTTCCTTAAAGTATTCCTCGATATCTCTGAGGAACTGTTTGGGAGAGGTCTTCGCTGAGCCGTCGAAATGTTTGGGTCGATCATCATAATTCTTGATGATGTTAATTATGGGAGTGCTATCACTCTGGTTGCTTCCGTTCATCATTTCCATATTTCGCCTACTCGAGTCAATTATTACTGAAGGTGTGTTTTCCCTTTCCTGTACTTGCGTTTCCATAACTCTTTGCCGTTCGCTTGAGTTCGAAAACACGGATTTCGCTGATTGGTTTTCTACCCTAATCTCCTGAAGTTCTTTCCTTATTTGCTTCATTTCCTCATCGGTCTTCTCCATCTTCCGTTCCGAATCAGCCTTATCGTTTTCCATTTTCTCTTTTAGCTCGTTTATTTTGTCAGCTACCTGGTCTGAAGCTCGGTTAAATTTTCCTACAAAGTCTTGTTGCTTCAGGCTTAGTCCTTCCATGCCCTTCGTTATTTCATTTATCTTCTCTTCTTCTAACCTCTTGATAGTTTCCTGACCTTCTGTTATCTTTTTCTTTATTTCGTTTACTTCTTCCCATTTCTTCTCATTACTGCCTTTGATTTCCTCCAGTTTAGTAGTCAGTTTGGCAATTTCTTCATCCACCTGTGTTGTGATGATATTCGGATTCTGTGCCACTTCTGCTCTCATTTTGTTTATCTCCTCTCGCATCTCTTTGTTTTTATTTTCCATGGTTTCGGTCAACTCGGCACGCAAACCTTGTATTTCATTTCTGACTCCAAAAAATTCTTCAGTCATCTGTTCCTGTTTCCCTTTTAATTCTTGGATCATCCCTTTATGTTCGCTTTCTATTCTGCTAACGATTTCCTCCAAAGTCTCCTTTTGCTTCATTTGCCACTCTTCTTGTTTCTTATATAATTCCTGTATCTCTCTTCCTCTATCCTCAACTTGTTTTTGTTGCCATTCTTCTAATCTTCGTTCCTTTTCTGCTCGTCTTCTTTCCTTCTCCTCTTCCTGCCTTTTTCTTTCATCTTCTTGCTTTTTCTCCTTCTCTTCGCGTTCTTTTTTCTCCTTCTGTTTTTTTTCTTCCTACTTTTTCTCCTTCTCTTCGCGTTCCTTTTTCTCCTTCTGTTTTTCTTCTTCCTGCTTTCTCAAATATTCTAGGAACCATATCGGGGTTCCCTCGTGTCTTTCCTGTATTTCTCTCATTTCTTCTTCCTGTCCCCTTTTGGTCTGTACTCTTCCTTGCATCGCCATATTTCCGTTAAGTGTAATTCTATTTAGTATGCTTTCTCTAAATTCCTAACAGTTTCTCTATTTTTCCTAAGGTTCTCTAGGTTTCCTAGCAATTCTGTAAGTTCACAGGATATAAACACATATATGTAACACAATCAACAATTCCTTAATCTACTTACGCAAGAATAGTCCACTATATCACTATTGTGCACTAGCTTAAAGTTTCTTGTTTCCAATCACTTATGATATGGATGGACCTTGCTGGAGAACAGCATCATCTTACCAGGTAGACCATGAACAACTAGACCATGAGTTCGGATTTATCATGTTGAGTTCACTCCGGAACTGATCTCAAAAAAGAAAATAAATTATTACTATGTGGCATCTAACCTTCATTCAATATACACAAGCCTACATAATCTTTAACTTGTGCAGTATCCATTAAAAATAACTTAAAATTAACTCATATTATTAACATGACCAGAAAAAATAAACATTTGACAACCCACATTTACTCCTCAGCATTGTCCATTTCATTTGATATAACTGTATACTCATGTTTACTACATCTACTTCTCCTTCACTAACTCTCGTCATATGTCTTGCAAATATTACAATCCTAATAAATCTCTCCCATGCAATACCTCTACATTATTATCTATATTGATCCAGATTATCTGTACTTATTGTATTCCATAATAATACGTTCCCACGGTGTCTTCTCTTCTCGCCTGCAGTACGGGAGCTAGCTAAAATATACTAATATTCAATCTCTTCCTTGACGATCCCGCGGTGTCTTTCTCTTCTGCGCCACGTTGGAGAGGCAATTAAATGTAAGCACTTATTGGCGCACCTTTACTTTCCTTTCTCCGGTATTTCTCTTTAATCGTCCACGTTGGAGCGATAATTAATGTAATGGTCCCGCGGTGTCTTTCTCTTCTGGTCAACGTTGGTGCGACAATAAAATGTATCACATTCCCACGGTGTCTTTCTCTTCTGGCCCACGTTGGTGCGCCAATTAAATGTAACGTCTTAGTCGACGGTTTACATTCTTTACCCGATACCTCCATTTTTACTCGTCGTTGGGCAGCCTAGTTAGACGAAATGGAGTCGCTCAGCGGATACCTCAGGGTTTTCTTATGGCAAGTAAGACATGTAATCTTACTATAGAATACGCTTTACGTGAATTCAAGAGAATCCCAACTCACGGGTGACACCTACCGACACTCACGACATAATAATAATAATCGTCGACAAAATTTATCAGAATTATTGACTTCGAGAGAACTTGCCATGATTAAATGGACCACTAAATTACTCATTACCTCACTTAGCTATGAACTAACTTACGAACTAGACAGAAATGGAAGAATTCATGACACAAGCAATATTATAGAAAATAAATAAGATATTTATTGATAAATATTGAATTATTAAATTAGCATATTATTCGAAGCATTATTTAAAATTGCGTGAAAAATAAGAATGGATATTGAGTCAGCGCTGGCTCGTAAAATAAAACGAAAAATAATATTCAGTATTTAAAATTATTAAGATCAGTTCCTTTGTGAAGTAGAAGTTAAGTATTTACACATTTACAATAGATCACTGGACATCTGAGGTCCACGTTGCAATTGAGATGTAAGTATAACATCAACCCAATTAACTTGTTACGATAGTTCACTTCCTTTAGTCTGATTAAAGCAGTCTCACTTGGACACAATGTTCAGCCGAAATGCATCTCAAATACACTAATAAGTTAAATCTGAATAAATTTGAATACATCTAAATAAATCTGAACAAATCAAAGTAAATCAAAATAGATCTGAGTAAATCAAGATAATTCTGAGTAAAATCCGAAGTCATGATTTTGTTGCAACGATGTCGTTGTGCATGGATAACTACTTACGAACTAAGGCATTCGTTCCTAATGCCTGATAAATACGGCTCCTACTCTAGCCTTTCCCTAGCTGTAGTTCGTTAAAATAAATGTACGTTCAAATGGAGAATATTAATCGATCTAGCTATCTAACTAATTTCAACATAATCCTTGGCTGTCATACACATGTCCTTTTAGGTTCAATGTCCCTTTCCTGCGTTATATTCCAATAACATTTTACTTCAATGCAAGCTACCTTTCTCTTACGCAGTTACTATGGAAGCGCTATGCTGCGAGGTTCAGAAACATACTCTCATACACATCGGTGTCGAAAATGCATTTGGTTAAATACAGCTATTCAAATATCGTAATATCCCGATGTTCATTACAACTCATCTACATTGACATACGATTACGTCACGAGCATACATCTATAATAGTAAATCCTGTTCATACCTTGGCTTGTGTCGCTCCAGCGGTGTGGGCAATCTTACGTAAACAAATCATAAAATAAACTTGTAGTATGGCATACTTAACTTGCAGGTACTCGATGGTCCCTGCATCGTGCGAAACTTCTCATATCACTATATATAACTCGAACCTTTCATTCAATTAGCATAATCGTATCCTCATTACACCATCCATCTAATATATTAACACCGTAGCCCCCATAATAATTTATTGCGTTCCCAAATTCACGACTACGTCAAAATACCATACTGTTTCTTAATACATCATTTACAAGTCGCTCTTTCTCATAACCTATGACTGAATTCAATGCCCTTTCTATGAAGCAAACAATGCGTAATTCAATTTCTTTATTTCTACACCGCGCACAACCACTCGTGACGTCAACTTGTAACATTACCTCTATGAAATCTCTATAATCTCCCAGTATGTCATTATAATCAGCTGTTTCCACACTTCTCTTTCAAACCTCACGCTTCATACAAGTATTTTAGTCGATATATGTTGATGTATATATGCATTACATCAGAAACTACTGCTATATTGCTAAAATGTAACAACGAACTTAATTATCTCACATTTCGTTGGTAACTTTCACTTGCATTGCTTATATATCGGTCTACAATTAGCCCATCGGCACATACCTAAGGTACATGTGTAGGCACACCAAAAATTATGCGATAAAATATTGTGAATGACTTAGCTCGCTCATGGTTGTCCCTGGTCCAGCTGTTCCGTTCCCAAATGGATGTTGTTGGGTCTTCGGTTAGATCATGGGTTGGACATCTGGTACATCATCCGCTCCTTCATTATGGAAGTACTATCTGGATTCCCGTCGCCTTCTTCGACATGGCTCGGTCGGATGGTTTCCCGTCGCCTTCCTCGTCATTGCCTGGTCGTTTGGTAAGATGTACTGTTCCCAGGTTGGTCCATCATGTGTATTTAGCACATCATCTTCACGGTCTTCTTATCAGTCTCGAAATTGAAGATCATAATGCAGTGTACAGCCATTGTATTATTCTTTTTTTTGACGTTTGTAATTCTTAATTTTATTTTTTTATTTTATTTTTCTTCGTAGCTCTCCGACGTATCCGCAATTCGTAGGTAATTAATTCAGTACGTCTATTTTCTGTCTGCACTACGTGTGGATCTTGACGAAAACTTATTTTTGTATCCTGATTCAACCGTTGGAAATACTTCTTTTCTTATATGTGATTCTTTGCTTCTCCTAAAAGAATTATTCCGCTGACGGTAATTGCGTCCACTCTCTACGTTGTGAAAATTCAAGATGAAGTTCTTTAATAATCCAGTTTTTTCTATTTAAAAAAAAAAACAATACTGTAGACCGTCCACTGTCCGTTTCACCCGAATACTTGACCATTCCATGACGTATATGGCCCTCAGTATCATCACAACAGGTGACTATTCCTTGCTTGCTATAGATTACATGGCCCATACCTTCAGTCGGCGCCATTTTGTAATCTGTCGCGAACGTGTGAACGGGCACAGTACTAAAGTTTTCACAGCATTACTTCAATTTGGAGTAAACTGAACATCTCTAGCAGTATGCCAAATGTGCCTTCTTTGTGGAGAGAGTAATTAACCTGCACGATTCCAACTGTAACGTGAGAGGCAAGAATTATTGATTCACAACCGCAGATTCCATGTTGAGCGTGTAAAGACCACAGAGGCGCAACATCCGTATGGAAATAGCGGAAGACGAGGTTAATGTGTCTGTCGTGACAGCCGCTGTCCACCGTCATTTAGCACGGAATTACGAATCGCTGTTGTATGGAAATTGTCCGGGACTGCGGCGATGTAAACTATTAGCACTGTTATGGCTTGAGCCTCCCATTCCCCTTTACTGCATATCCCTTCCGAGACGAAACAGAACACTGTATGTGGCAACATGACGGATGTAGCATTAACTCACAACATGGACTGGGTTTTTTAAACCAACAAAAGCTTAAAGGAGCTTAAAGTAGTTCACAGAATGATATGTGAAAGGAAAAACACACTATGTTCATGAATAAATCCATGACATTACACACAAACTCACCGATAATTACCACACCTTGGAATAAATAGATAAATAACCTTCTGTAGTTTATCCCAATTACATCTCTGTTTCCTGGAGCCAGTCGATCTCATTTTCAGTTGTGGCCAGGCGTTTAAGGCTGGATGGCCTTCCCGACGCCACGTTACCATTTCAAGTAAATAGAAATCACTACGCTAATCACGATCGGAGGTACGCCTTCTCCGTACATTTGAACTGAGCGTCTTTTAGAAGGCCGCCTGTGATGTGAACCTTGAACTGTGTACTGGATGAAGTTTTGAACTTTTAATCTTCAGATATCTCTGCTATCGACTTTTGTGCCCCCTCTGGTGGGAGGACGGACAATTAATTTTCAAGAGAATTCTAGTATTGCTAGGTTTTCAAAACTGAAGTGTTTGTAGATTGTTTCTCTGTTCTAAAGGTTACTAGCATTTCTATCTCTTCCTTCTCCATGAAATTATTAGCCAGTCAGAAATTTTGAATATTTATTCGATTTGCCATTCAAAATTGAGGGTGTATACAGGCCTTCGGCCTAGAGCGTTCTGGAATTCTGGAACCTTTCCCTCTGCCATAAAAGCTGGGAGCTGTTGTCTTATTGATCGCTCCAGTCTTGAGGTCTAGAGTGCAAACGTAGTAGAGGCAGGGGCAAACCTTGCCCGCCAGCTCAAGGTAATGGCAGACATCTTTTAAATATGTGATAGCTCCAGATAGCTGACTTGAGGGGAAGGATTCAAAATTAATTCTTAATGTAAATCTCTAAAGTTTAACATCATCTTTTAATGTAAAATTTCAAGCAAGTCTAAGGACTTCATTCAAATCCCTGCTGGGAAATATGTAACTTAGGGAATAAATAGTGTTTATCTTTTAATTCCAATTCAACCTGATATTGCGGTGACTATGATTTTTTTTTAACTTTAAATTTTACCTCTACTTTTGGAACTTAAAATTTTTTTAATCTAGTCATCCTTGGTAGTATAGGCTTAGCCTCTGTAACTCAGCGATATGAGCCCAGATAGGATTTTAAGTGTTTCAAAGCGTATTTCGAAAGGAGTGTAAGTGTTCACATCCTAGCATTTTGTTTACGGCCGATATCTTAAACCGTTTCTTTTGACCACTAAGTCCATTTAGTGTGGGCACTTACTGCCCCTGTTTAATTTCTAAATAGGCCTATTTATAATCAAGTGTATATCAGACTGTCGAATGGATAGGACAGTAAAGACTGTTTTTGTAATGATCTCATGTAAAATTTGGAGCTTAGTCTCCTAGAGTGTAACTGAATGGAGCAAAAGTGCTCTTTGTAATTGTGTAATTTTTGAGCGACAAAACTCATCTCTTAGAAATCATTATGTCAGCAATTTTCTCGACAGTACCTGATGGTTTTAGGTTTTTAAATCACTATTGTTACAAGAGCTGATGAGCTCACCATTATTCCATCCATATGGTTTTTGTTTATCGAGTTCAAAGTCAGAAAAAAGAATGGAAAGAAATAATATTTCAAATTTCAGTATTTTAAATTTTGCTTCGATCTTTTCTCTGTCCATCCAATCATGCCCGCACCTTCTTACCCCTCTGCATTCCACAGAATCCCCGGAATAATAATAATAATAATAATAATAATAATAATAATAATAATAATTGTACCGGGCGGTACACCTCTACGACGCAAGTTCAAATCTTGCGCCAATTGAAAGTTCTCTACTGGAGAAACCGGGAACTTTAACAACTGAACTAACTCGACTGTTTATCAGAAGATGTCACTGTATGTTTTTGATTTGCTTTTGTTTTTCAGTGATCAAGAAGTGTGGACATTCTCTAACAGATGTCTCTACCAAAAACTATGGTAATGCACTCTGGTGCAATGGAATGAACTATCTTGACGAAATTTTGTATTCATAAGTTTTGTCTTTACTAAATTTTGTTCTGTGGTTTGTGGGTTGGCAACATTAATCCTTTCTTTCCGCCTGTTTTTAATTTAGCCAATCAATAATTTCTGTAATTAATTTTCCTCCAATCATAGCTTTCTTCTTCAAATTTCCATGTGTAATTCTTAGTCAACCAATAAAAATTGAGTGGGTGTGTCTACTCATTCCTGAATGGTCTCGAATTTTCCACGAGGGTATAAAAACTACTGATTTTCTTGTCTCCGGGCCACTTCAGTAACATCTAGCTTAGTGTGTGGATATGTAGCAGGGGGCGGGAAGCGCCTCTTTCTTAGCTTGGGATTAGCCCCTGTGTATCGGCCTAGCGCCACATAGGTTTTAACAAACTTTAGTGTAGGAGTGCGAGTACTCGCCTCCATTCAATTTTGTATTTTGGGCCATTTGTATAACCCGTTTTGTTTTCCTTCCTGAGAAGGCCCAGTAGATTGGGTACGAGGTACCCCTGTGCCATTATAAGTGTGCCTTGAGGGCAGTTAGTGTAAAGTCAGTTTATGGCCTCTTAAATAGGCTTGAAAGATCGAGAGCGGGTCACCTCTTTTTGGTATTTTGAAAGGTGCCTCGGGGAGGCGTGACATTTTGATTGCAGGGAGCTAATGCTCCATGTAATTAAGGGTTTTCTGCCCTTTGGTAATTTGTGGTTATGAGCTGAGGGCTCAGGAATTGTAACTTGGGGCACGATGCCCAGAGCTTGTAAGAACCCGAAACTCGGGCTTTTCTTGTAAATCTACTCTGGTACCTGATTTTGTTATTTCCCCTAGTGGAAACTGGTTTAAGTTTTATCTAATCTTGGACTTCTTGATTGTGTACCTGATTTAACTTCTTGTTATTTGTTGTACGCTCAAAATTATATGTCACCATTGTTAAGTTTTGACAATATAACCTTTAATGAAATTTTAATTCATCTTTCGGACTTGTAGTTAGACCCATTCCAGCCCGCACCCTCCTTCACCTCTGACTTCCACGGATAACTCCGTAACAATAATAATAATAATAATAATAATAATAATAATAATAATAATAATAATAATAATAATAATAATAATAATATACCGAGTAGACTGGCCAACTGTGTTACGGCTATGGAACTAAGTTCGAACCCCAACGTCTGCTGTTCTCACAATGGTTATCGGTGGTTTCCCATTTTCAAATCCAAGCAAATGCCGGGATAGTTCCTATTCATGGGCCACAGCCAGTTCCTTCCACCTCCTTGCCCAAACTTCATTCACCGACATTCGTTTCATCCTCATCAGCTCCTCAACTGAGGTTGGCGTCAGGAAGGGCATCCGGCCGTAAAAGCATGCCATGAACTTTCATTTCACCTCATCCCCGACCTAGTATCAGAAAACGGGACCAATTATTATTATTATTATTATTATTATTATTATTATTATTATTATTATTATTATTATTATTAGGAGAATTGATGGTAGAATTTGTTCTAGGCTGAAAGTAGTTACAGGGGTTACGCAAGGCTCTAATCTTCCACCCTTATTGCTCATAGTTTACATGGACCATTTTATTGAAAGATCTAAAATGGCAGCGATGGATTCAGTTGGATGAAAAAACTGTTAAACAATTTGGCCTATGTCGACGATTTGGCCTTAAAGACAGACTGTGATGCAAGCCTGCAGTCTAATATCCTTGAGAATGAAAAGAGGTGCAGCATTATCAAGACTAAAGAGATGTCAGCAGCGTGCGAAATCAGAAGGAAGTGGTGGGGGGAGAAGGAACATAGGGCTTAACAACTAATGTTTATTTCAGGAAGTACCCTGCGAGGGGAGGGGGTATAAAATTCCCCTGTAATTTTATTACCCTCCTCCCACCCCCCCGAAATATGTAAATTTGAAATCATTTTGCTTGAATGTTGTTGTTATAACGAGAATGATAAACATTGGAACGTTATTCCAATCAGCTGAGTATTTTATGAGAGACTGTCGATTTCTTAAGAGGCGCGATTTGTCATGATTTACTGCTTTGTTAGTGGAACCTTCCTCTACCAGGGGTACGTATTGACTGAACAAATTTGTCGGTTTGTAC
The DNA here is from genome assembly GCF_040414725.1 of Anabrus simplex. Lineage (NCBI taxonomy): Eukaryota > Metazoa > Arthropoda > Insecta > Orthoptera > Tettigoniidae > Anabrus > Anabrus simplex. The sequence goes on from NC_090279.1 coordinate 195,919,978, forward strand.
CTGCTTAAGTGAATATTGTTCTATTGATACCTATCGGAAACACGCCCCCTCCAAGAAGTACAGGAGTGGTATAAGCTCGAGCAATGACAAGGGAGGAGAGCTTCAAGTAAGTTATATTTTTGCCCTGCTTTCAGATGGACTTGCCAGAGTGAAACATCAACAATAGGCTGCAGGTGCGGAGTTGCCACTGCTGCGTTGTTTTACTGCTCAAGGTCTGACAGTCATTTGAATTATTGTTGATGTTTTTATGAAAATATGGACAGTAAAAATCATTAATTTTAGTAACAAATTATGTTTTCTACCTTTTCCTGTTTATTTTATAATGAAAGAATCCCCCCGGGCAATTTTAATGGGTGGGAACCTTTGAGATAAAATCGTCGGTGGGGGGGAAGTCCCTCCCTTCCCCCTCCCCTCCCCCCCCCCCCCCCCCCGCGATTTCGTACCCTGGCATGTCAGTTAGCAAGGAAACTGAAGTCTCGTTAGACTCGCAAACAGCAGGGGAACCGCCGAAACCAATGGCGCCGCCGTAATGAATGGTGCAAGACACGATAACTGAGATAGTTAACCATACCTTTTGTTAGTGGACCGGAAAATGGCAGTGGAACACGACTGGACTCATGAGTAACACGTTCCGTAACATCCAGATGCATTAGTCGCGCTCAAAATCTTAGAATATACTAAGGAGCGGATTTGTAAGCAGTACATTTCAACAAGCAGAAAGCTTCTCCAAGGCGTCCAAGCGTTCATGATTTAACAGTAGCATAAACGTTAGGGGCTCGGCTCTTTAAAATCCCAACTAGTTATGTAACTCTTCGCATTGAGCGGACTAGAAACAACTTTCTACTAACTGAAATCTAGCCTATTACTGAATAGAAATCCGTTCCTGGTTGTTACTAAGCACTACTCATACCTCAGCAGCTCATACTGTCTCAGTCGTAAATGAGACTTCGGTACGTATAATCTACACATAGTGCCGCTCAATCATTGTATGGCTTCAACTATTGTTCTGCAGGCATTTTTAGCTGACCCTATCTAGGCTGCCTCCGCATCAGTTTCGACAGAGCAAACCTTGTCTCTCTTGACGATCTATGGCTGAGCTTTAATTCATTTTCTCGAGTAACCTACCAAATGTGTCATCATACATCTTCTACTTGCCAACATTATACGACATGGAGTGTCGAATGGACTTTTTTCGATCGATAAAAATGTGTGCGTATGAATTGATGAACAGAAGAGAATAACAGACTCAGCTATGAAGAGTCAGAGAATCAAAGGAAAACCAAGGCTTCGATACTTTAGGTTGTTAGTATTTTTTTTACAACTGCCTTTACGTCACACCGAGACAGATAGGTCTTATGGCGACGATGGGATATGAAAGGGCTAGGAGTGGGAAGAAAGTGGCCATGGCCTTAAGGTACAGCCTCAATATTTGCCTGGTATGAAAATGGGAAACCACGGAAAACAATCTTCAGGGCTGCCGGCAGTGAGGGGGGGGGGAATCGAATCCACTATCTCCCGAATGAAAGTTGATAGCAACGTGCCCATGTAGCCACTCGCTTGGTAGGTTTTTAATAATTTAAAGGCAAGATACGAGCAAAGAACTGACATCACAGACAGATGAGGCTTTTTGCAGATGATGTTAAACTGTGTAGAGTAGTGAATGAGTTGCAGAATTGCGAGCGACTAGACAACGTTCTGAGATGGACAGGAGACAATGGTATGATTGTAAAAGGAATGGAAAGTCAGATCTTAAGTTTCACCAAGAGATAAAGGTTACTGTGTTGAGGGTGTGAAAGTTCATCACTGGAATCAATTTAAGTACTTGGGTGTTAATATAAGGGGTAGTCCAATAAATGGGATTGTAAATAAAGATTAAGCATCTCCGGGGGCATTTAGGGGTTGTAGTAAGGACGTAAAGGAGAGGACGCGTAGGTCACTGGCAAAACCCCAGTTAGAGTGTGGTTCAAGTGTATGGGAATCACAACAGGTTTACTTGATTCGAGAACTGGAAACGATCCAAAGAAAAGCAGCTCGATTTGTTCTGGGTGATTTCCAACAAGAAAATGTTACGAAAATGTTACAAACTTTGGGTTGGGAAGACTTCATAGTAAGGAGACGAGCTGCTCAACAAGGTGGTTTGTTCCGTGTTCCGAGGTGTCAACAGAGAGATGGCGAGAAATGAGTAAGCTTCAGTAGAGATTTTAGAGGTATTTCATAATATGAAGATAATGTTGGAATTGAAGAGGACAAATTGTGGCAAATATTCGTTGTAGAAAGAGGAGTTAAAAATTGGCATAATTTATCAACGGAAATGTTGGATAATCATTTAAAAAAATGACTAGGTAAACTGCCACCTGGTCGACAGTGCTAACTGCATATCAGTGATGACTGATTGAAAAAGGAGTAGAACTAAACGAGACTACAGAGGATTGCGGATGCCGGCATAACGGTTTATGCATGCACTGCACCATGAAAGTTTTGTGACCACATCGCACTGCAACGCGCAGTACTAGTACTCGTGACATATGCAGCGATAAGCCGTTAGCCCCAGCAAGCACACCGCCCACCGAGCAGCAAAGGAAGTGATAAACAGAGGAGTATCATAGCGACAAATGATAGCTCAGTGATGGCAAACACTGCAAATCAAGTCACACTCGCGATACGAGGTACTACGGTAGTGAGCATTATTTCAAACGATCGAATCCTCTTAAAACAAATCAGAGAAGAGATAATAATGCCATTGGTTTTAACTGAACAGTCTACAGACACAAGCGTCGACAAACCCCATCGGCCTACGCCGGGTACTATGGAATCAAAAAGCCAATACTCTACAGTTCGAGTCATTTTGTCCAGATCAAGACGCTTTCTAAGTCTAGTTAGAAGGGTGACGAAGTTAGCATCAATAAAATCATGATGGATCAGCGTAGGAGCCCGTCTCTATGGTCTGGCCCCGTGATGGTACAGTTCGAGTCTAAATGATGAGGGGGGGGGGGTGTAATCAGAATGTTGGTCGGCACAGGGAGGGCAGGTGGTGGTGGTGGTGGTGGTGGTAGCAGCAGTAGTATACAGTTTCTAATCACTAGATTGCCTGCCAAAAGCCAGAGTTCAATTCCAAACCTCTCCACAGACTTAATATGAAGTGAGGGCATATGACACCTGATGCGGATTCGTCTGTCGGATGGAGACTTTAAACCTTGAACAGAATAGGCTATATCGTATTATTCGACCGGAGTAGGGTATGTGGCGAAACCGCGTTTTACAATTTCCCAACATCATCATCATCATCATCATCATCATTATCTCACATGCAGATGCGCAAGTCACCCATCCGAGCCAACTAGAAAAGACCTGCAGCAGATCCCTCTCCGGAGCCCATGAGACATCAATTATTATTATTATTATTATTATTATTATTATTATTATTATTATTATTATTATTGCGGGGTATCTGTGGAACGCAGAAGTGAAAGAAGGTGTAGGCTTGAATGGGTCTAACTACAATATCAAGAATTGAATTAAAAGTTTAACTAAAGCTTATAATTCTTTTAGAATTTCAAACTTAACAAATTTCTTCTCTGAGTGAACAATAACAAATTTGTGGATTAAAATAGAGAACCCCAGAATAGGGCATTTAACAATTGTGGGCTTCAAGCCCTCAGATTTACAAGTATTGAGCTTCAGACTCCAAGTTTACAATTTTCTCAAATGTTTCGTTGAACAGATAATGAGAGATGTCTCCCAAATACAAGAGCACTTGCTCCAAAGTTTACAATCTTTAGCCTTTCAGAGGCACTCCGAACTACTACAAAAACTTATGAAAGAGCTTACATGCTCTCAATTTCTTACAGCCTACTCAAGGCAACATTACATCAAAACCTTACACTCTCTGCAGGGTACGAAGTGAAAACATGTAGTGGTAGTAATTTTCGTTTTGTTGCATATTCACAGATTAGTCTCGGACAAAATGGATCCTCGGATATGAGGGTTCTACCATATTATGAGTGGAGAAGGAACCGTACAAAGAACTTTTAGTGAAATGATTAAAGTATGTTACTTTTTACTGGTTTGGATTATACTTAAATACTTTTGAGACACGAACAAAAATGTTGTGAACCTTCATGTTTCTTGGTCACAAACCGCCGCTGTTGGGGGACACTTTGTTAGTCTGGTTCTACTCCGAGGCCAATCCAGCACACAAGCCCCCACACCGGCATTAAGGTCCTGGTGTGTCTAGAGGGGGTGACTAAGGGAGGGAAGAGATATAATGCCAGACTCAACTAAACGAACCGTGGACGCTCCCTTCAAGTCCGTTCTTACGTCAGAAAGGGATACTGTTGACAACAAACTGTCCATAATGAAAGTGTGTTTTGCTAACAAGAGGAGCAAGGCTTGTACGAGAAGATCTATATCACATTAGAGCATTAAAACATGTTATTAGCTGCTAAATGAACCGTGATGACCCTGCGCCGCACTTTAGCCCTTATATTATGTAGGTCAATTAATGCGCACGCGCGCAAGTACCACTTGGTTCACGTCAAGCACCCAGAGATGGCAGCACGCGTACAAGCCGACTGGATAACCTCAAAACAGGCTCGACAACTTACAGCATGACGTCACACAGCCGTGAGTTGAAGTGGCCGTGATTTCCTTAAGCGGGCAGTTTTGCTTGCATTAACGAATCAGTTGCCAGCTGTTCTCCGCCGCGCGAGGAAGAGCCTAGTTTGAACGTGCTTGTGAAGACGCGTCAACGAGACATCGCTCGAAAAAAAAAAAAAAAAATGAAGTTATCAATTCATTGATCAAGTAAATATTAGGATTAATTGGTTTTTAATATTATAAAAACCTCCGAACTGCGACAATCGACATGAAAGCTGGAAGATAATTCTTTTTTTTTTTAATAACAGAAGATTTTACATTCCCTCACAGAAGAAAATTGAAGTGTTCTGTGTGTGATAAGTGTGTTTATGCGTGGATTATCTGTCAAAATGGAGCAAAATCTAAGGAACGGACTTGTGCTAGCGGTGACAGTGGTATTACTTCAAGCCGGTAAGTTAAAAATATATCACAAAAAATAAAGTTTTTGAAGTTACACATTTTATTCACATATGGGGTAAAAATGCATTTTCTTCTCAAGCAGATTATCATGTTGCTGCGCTATAACGGCAGAATCATTTTTCGTTCTTCTGAACATGACGTTACGACGGAATGACATGTCACTTCATTTCACCGGCATGTCATACGTACTGACCGGGTTGACATTTTCTTCGCGAATGCCAGTCACTCACGTTTTCAGCGAACTGCTGCATTTATATCATACAACTACTTCCCTGTTATCATATGTATTCGTAACGATTTTGTGAGTTAAATTTCCTATTGTTTCTTATCATATTTAACGGTTCTCCTTCTGCCTACTTCGAAAATTATCACCTCTTCTTCTACACTGTTCGTGTAAACATTTAGAGTGTGTAAAACACTTGATTTGACTTTCGTAAAAAGCCATGAATATAGCGTACAGGTATACTACAATCAGTACTGCTATACTTCTGTAAGATAATTTCTTAGTCATGACACGCTATAATTTGTCAACTATGGCAACCAGTAATTGCGGAAAGTCGTTGATTCATTCAATATATATATATACACGACCATTATTAAAAGTTCACATAGTATTACTGACTTTTAAACAATTCTGGAGATAATTTTATAAGAGTAGCTAAGCCGGGTGACAGCAAACTTACCGTCGACCAACGAACATATGGTAGCGATGCACTCGTAATGACACCATACGTGCATGGTTTTGCTAATAACCTGAATTACCTATTATCATACTTATGCTATTATTACTTGTTTCATTTAAGCGAGCTATGGACCACGCTTGAGTGTCTTTATTTTAGGTTTCGTTGTCTGCACCTTCACTTTCTGGCAGTACTTTTTAGTTCCTTCTTCTTTAGTGGCTCCTCTCGCGCACTTTGGAAACCTCTGAACTCCTTAATTTATTGGGTTTTTTTTCCTTTCACACGCATTTTCTTTATTTTGGCCTGAAATAGTTTCGAAAGATTAAAGAACCTCACAGTTACAGATTAAGTCGAAATTGAAAATATATCGCTTGGACTATTTTTAAAGAAGTCCCTATTAAGTGTTCACAGAAGTGTACTCTTCTCTTCCTCATCAGTTCAATTCTCTGTTATGTCTGAATCTCTCGTCTCCCCACATTTCTTATTTCCAGACAATTCTCAAAAAATGTCTGGGAATTAAGCCTAGTTTTACGGCCAACCCTATGCGGACAGATGTACCGCTAATGCGTGTCTAAATGAAGATGCGCATTAAGACAAAACGCCCAGCCCCCGAGTCAAAGGAACTGGCTAGACGCGGGTGAAATCCCCGGCGGCCCGTCCGAGAACCGAACCGCGGGCCTCACTTTACTGACCATTCAGGCAAGAAACCGGATCACCTCGTATTATTATTATTATTATTATCCTGTCCTGTTTCGTAACTGAGTGTTCAGAGTCTTGTCATTCGCCAGCACCACACCCCCCCCTTCCCTTCCTCAACCACAATGCAACTCGTGCACGACACCCAGCATCTCAGCGTATAGATTATGCTATCTTCCACCACAACAGCAAGCAGTTACCCCACACACGGCAGGGCTAGAGATAGCAAAATGAAATTAAAATTGTAAGTCCATCAGAATTTCAATACAAACAAAGAATATCAATTTCCAAGCAAAGTTCAGTTTATTAACAAAAGACAATAGCTTTTCTTGTGGTGGGTGTCTCATTGATTATTTAAATAAAAATTCCACTCAGCATTCATCATCACTTCCTTTAAATTAGTGTTTTAGGTCACATCGAAGGTTTTCAGGGAAGCGTGTATGTGAAACTGATAACCAGGGACGGGAATCACAGGGACGAATAGGTTAGACTGCAAACGTCTGTTACCCCGCACGACGGTTCTGTAGTGAGATTTGCGATCTGACTATGAGAACCCCTAAAATGTATGCAACTCACCAGGCATAACTGTAGAGCGGCTAGACTACAGTTGCGCCTTGTTCAAATACGTTTGCATTCTCATCTATGCGTGCCTAAATTTCCCATCTCTACTGATAACACTGGGATAGTAGCGGCCATTGCCTTAATTAAAGTGCAGGCCCCAGCATTTGCCTGGTTTGAAAATGGGGAAAGCCCTGTTCAGGTCTGTCGACCGGTGGGATTCGAACACACACCGCCTCCCAAATGCGAGCTTAACCGCATGGCCGACTCGCTCGGTATTCACATCAAGATACAAATCTCTGTGGTCAGGAGCTAATCACATCCGCCATGTATACCACAACACTTGAGGCACACAACCATAGAGAAAGTTTAGATGTGTCCCCGACACCGGCGATGAGTCCGATAACCTTGACAGCAGCAGCCACAAAGCGGTCAATGCTAATCTAATGAACAATGAGCGTAACGTCACCTCATGACAACTGCACTATCTTCACCGTCCAACAAGTGTTGTGTGTATGTAAGTCATGAAGAACAAGAGCCGATGATTTCATTTAAAATTATTCGTCCGACTAGACTGCATTGACACCGTATGCTACGACACTGATGGAGAAAGTTGTCAAATAAAATAGTTTAATAATGCATAAAGAATCATTGTCTATAGACTGTCGTGTTTCCCAACACTTTCTGAAAATGAAAATGAAAACCTACAACCTGTTTTCCAGTCAATGACCGGGTCAGGGATGGGATGCATGAAGCCTCCCCAACTTGCGGCGAGGATAAGAATCGTGCCGGCTGCCGAGGTTTGTCGCACTTCTCTGGGGCAATGATTAATGACTGACAGATGAAATGAAATATTGGAGTGTGTTGCTGGAATGAAAGATGACAGGGAAAACCGGAGTACCCGGAGTACCCGGAGTACCCGGAGAAAAACCTGTCAAGCCTCCACTTTGTGCAGCAGAAATCTCACATGGAGTGACCCGAATTTGAACCACGGTATCCAGCAGTGAGAGGCCGGCATGCTGCCACCTGAGCTCCGGAGACTCCCAACACTTTCTATGCAAAGCAAATTCCTCAAGAACTTTCCGATTGACTTCTGATTCATATATATATTAACAAAAGCGAGTTTAATTATCATTTCACACCCACAATAAATACAAAAGTGTCCTAAATCAAAATCTGAATTTCTTCAAAAATAAACCTTTTATGTTTCTAACTCGCGTGGGATTCAGAATTCCGTTAAAATCTAGCAAACACTTCATTTTTATGAGGCAAACTTGGCGTAATCATAGTGTGCAACTTTGTTGTTTGCATTATAATTTAGTTAATTTTTTTTTATTATTTTTTTTTTTTGCTATTTGCTTTACGTCGCACCGACACAGATAGGTCTTATGGCGACGATGGGATAGGAAAGGCCTAGGAATTGGAAGGAAGCGGCCGTGGCCTTAAGGTACAGCCCCAGCATTTGCCTGGTGTGAAAATGGGAAACCACGGAAAACCATCTTCAGGGCTGCCGACAGTGGGACTCGAACCCACTATCTCCCGATTACTGGATACTGGCCGCACTTAAGCGACTGCAGCTATCGAGCTCGGTAATTTAGTTAATAATTCAGTTACAGTTACAAGAGTTTAACAGGAAGATAGACCTCTCAAAGTTGCACATGGAGGTGTCGGTAACTCCAAATCAACTCCCTTCGAGTTTCACCACTTTTGCATTCAGGGTGCGATTTACTAATTCAAAGGGTTATAGCGTTGTTTTTTCTAAAATTTTGAACTTTAAAGTCCTTGAGAAGGGTGTTTTGTATACATAATAAGATATTACAAACTCGTTTTCCTTATTTTGTTCTGTATAGTTTGTCCAGAGAAAGTAGAATCTATTAATACATATTATTTCTGAAGAAGAGATGTCTGATCGGACTTGCGGCTGACCACAAGAATTCGGAAGACAAAACAAATTCGTATTTCCCTCGGAAGAAAACAAGTTACACAATAATGATATCGTTGGAAACATAACATAAAAAGAAAACAAACTACATAAAAAGAGAAAATGGTGTGAGAAATCATATGATCAAATTTGCCTTCCAATAAAGTGAACTCAAACTGGTAACGATTAATTTATTTGCATCTAATGAATCGTTTTTAAGAGACACCTGTACGGAATGTGGAGGCGACAAGTGTAGAATTCAGTGCATCGAAAGTAGGAAACTGATTCACGGTCTATGAAACTACCACGAATAAAATGATCAGTTCTCTGGAGTATGATGAGGTGAGGTGTTTTTAATGAAAAAGAGCCTTCTATACGTCCCCCAGTCACGGCCAACCATCAATACAGTACTTCACGTCACGGCCTGCAAGATCACATGGACTATTTGTATTCCAACGCCCCTCTTTGTTAATATGTCACTCCGTCATGGCCATCCATTACAGCCTGCACGGTTGCTAGGTAACACGGCGTCACACACTTTTCATATCGCTAATTTCCCGACGCATATTTTCAGATGACCCTCTGCCATGACATATTTATGTCGAACGAAAATTAAAAACTGAAAGACGACTGACAGAATACTAATGTGTAGACAAAATGGATAAAGAGTCCTTCAGAATTATCACTATTAGTACATCTGTCCTAAGACAGCCATGAATGGAACCGCGGTCAAACAGTGCTGCTGCACGCGTCTTCTTTCATCTAACCATTACGTGCAGACCCTGTTTAAATCTGTTGTCATTCCGGTTATTGTCCGTCCTCGACCTCGCTTTCCAATTATTTTTCCCTGCATAAGAGTAGTGCACATACACTTCTCGGCATGTTTCCTATCCAAGTAGCTTTCCTTCCAGTTTATTCCCTTCAATATACCTCCTCCTTCGTTAACCCTCCTGAAAACTCCCTTACACCTTATCTTAGTCCATTTTACTCTATCCATACTTCGCCATAGCCACAATTCAAAACTTTCAGGTATTTCTTTCTTTCTCAATGTGATAGTTCTTGACGTTAGAAGATCTTTCACTTTCTAAATGTGTTTTGTTCCTGCTCCTTATCTCTTCGGTAAAGTTTTAGTTCCATGTTACACCACACCCCAAATACCGAATAAAGAAAAACTTGCTCCAATCGTTTGCCCTCCTATTTCTACGTGAATATGTTTAGGTCGTTGTGAGAGATTTTCATATAACTTTTGACTTAGGCTGCATGTTGTAAATCCTCGACTGTGACTCCCAACTTCGTGAGGAAAGAAACTTGCGCCCTTAAAGGAGGTTCCTTCGGCTGCAAATAAACGTTCCCTCATAATAATAATAATAATAATAATAATAATAATAATAATAATAATAATAATAATGCGGGTTTTACGTCCGACTAACTACTTTCCCGGTTTTCGGAGACGCCGATGTACCGGAATTTAGCCCCGCAGGAGTCCCTTTACGTGCCAGTAAGTTTATCGACACGAGGCTGACTGTATTTCAGCACCTTCAAATACCACCGGACTGAGACAGGATAGAACCTGTCAAGTTGCGGTCAAGAAGGCCAGCGCCTCAGCCGTCTGAGCCACTCGGCCCAGCTAAACGATCCCTTCGCTTTCCAAGTGTGACAAATGGTAGCTCTCACTTCAGTCTGCCCTGATATAATCCGCGCAACTCGCTTGTGTCCTATTGACATTTCTTGTGACCAGTTGCTGAATACTTTCTCAAGAAGATTCTTTTTTCTTTCCAGTTTTTAATTCAGTATGAAGCTACAATGCATTTCACCAGTGATATCATTGTATCATCACTGTACGTTATCTTTTCATGATTCGTGTTTGGCACTGGATGAGATACTTATTAAGAACCTTGTGTACTAATACAGTGACTCAGGTGTGGATTTGTGTACTATAATAGTGGGCTACCATTGGAAAGAAGCAGCCCGGAGTTTCGCCTGGACTTAGGGCAGGAATCTAGTTCTGATCTGACAAGGAGAGTCTACGAAGTGGCGAACGGCTATTTTGACAAGGTTTCACCACGTTAATATAATAATAATAATAATAATAATAATAATAATAATAATAATAATAATAATAATAATAATAATAATAATATATTTACGAGGTCTGGAAGGTCTCTTTTTCTCACAATTCATGAGCCTGACCCTTTTTTTTGTGAGGATACAATCGTTTATCTTTCGATTTATCGCAACTCTATAGCCCCTGTGGTAGGAGTCAAAGGACGCATTATTTCTACCCTGCGAATGTCGTAAAAGGGTATTATTCTTATTATTATCATTTCTTCGTTATCCCCGAATACGGAGCGCGATTGAACTTATTTAGTCGATGTCGTTTTCTTCTTCTTCCAAAATCTCTTCATTATCTTGCGATCTTCTGACCAGTATCCTTTTTTTTTTTTTTTTTTTTTTGGTGAGCAAAGCGGTGATTATGGACTAATTTTCTGAACTTAGATATGTCTAATACAATGTGATCTGCGATGCCTGTTTCCTAAAGATCATTTCCAACTTCGAGCAGCCATTTTTTATTTTTATTTTTTACTTTCACTGACAGGGGAAGATAAGGAATTCTTTTCATCAATCTCTGATTACTCATTCTAAGAATATGTCCGTAAAATTCCAAACGTATTTTCCTAAATGTGTCAGATTTTTGTCTTAATGTTGGTATACGTCACGAAATTTCTTTATTATTATTATTATTATTATTATTATTATTATTATTATTATTATTATTATTATTATTATTATTATAAAGAATCTTAGGAAGGGAGGGAAAAAGGAAATGAACAGTGTTGTTTGTAATTCACGTGAACTCATAATAGATCCCAGGCAATCGCTGTACAGGTGGAGGGAATATTTAGAAAATCTTCTTAACGGAAAAGGAAATCTTCCTGGTGGTGTCACGAACAACCGAACTCAAGGGGGAGAAGGAAAATGATGGTGACATTACGATTGAGAAAGTGGAAAAGATGGTAAATAAACTCCATTTGTCTTAAAGCAGCAGGAACAGATGAAATTAGACCGGAAATGGAGAAGTATAGTGGGAAGGCAGGGATGAAATGGCTTCATAGAATAATAAGATTAGCATGGAGTATTGGTAAGGAACCTTCAGGTTGGACAAAAGCAGTAATTGCACGTATCTACAAGCAAGGGAACGGGAAGGATTGCAACAACTATCGAGGTAACTCATTGAATTAGTATACCAGGCAAAGTATTCACTGGCATCTTGGAAGGGAGGGTGCGGTCAATCGTTGAGAGGATGTTGGATGAAAAGCAGTGTGGTTTCAGACCACAGAGAGGCTACCAGGATCAGATTTTCAGTATGTGCCAAGTAACTGAAAAATGCTACGAGAGGAATGACAGGGTAGCAAGGGAAAAGATGTTCAGCATACTGGAGGACTATGGAATTAAGGGTAGATTATTAAAATCAAGCAAAGGCATGTATGTTGACAATTGGGCTGCAGTGAGAATTGATGGTAGAATGAGTTCTTGGTTCAGGGTACTTACAGGGTTTAGACAAGGCTGTAATCTTTCACCTTTGCTGTTCGTAGTTTACATGGATCATCTGCTGAAAAGTATAACATGGCAGGGAGGGATTCAGTTAGGTGGAAATCTAGTAAGCAGTCTGGCCTATGCTGACGTCGTGGTCTTAATGGCAGATTGTGCCGAAAGCCTGCAGTCTAATATCTGGAACTTGAAAATAGGTCAAATGGGTAATGGTATGAAAGTTAGCCTTTCTATAACTAAACTGATATCAGTAGGTAAGAAATCCAAGAGAACTCAATGTGAGATTGGTGATACAAAGCTGGAACAGGTAGATAATTTCAAGTATTTACGATGTGTATTCTCCCAGGATGGTAATACAGTATAGTAAGTGAGATTGAATCAAGGTGCAGTAAAGCTAATGCAGAGAGCTCGCAGTTGCGATCAACATTATTCTGTAAGAAGGAAGTCAGCTTACGGATGAAACTATCTTTACATCGGTCTCCTTACGGGAGTGAAAGCTGGGTGGATTCAGGTTATGTTATTCGTAAGTTAGAAGTAACAGACAAGAAAGAAAAGTAGCGAGAAGGATTGCTGGTACAAACGGTGGGTACAATGGCAGAAGGGTACTCGATGGATGAAGCTGTACACATCAACCGGCTTCAGTGGTAGGGGCATATGGGGTGAATGGAGGAGGATAGGTTACCTAGGAGAATAATGGACTCCTTTATGGAGGGTAAGAGAAGTAGAGGGAGGCCAAGATGACGACGGTTAGACTCAGTTTCTAAAGATTTACAGATACGAGGTATAGAACTGAAAGAGGCCACAGCACTAGTTGCAAACAGAGAATTGTGGCGACGTTTAGTAAATTCAGAGGCTTGCAGACTGAACGCAGAAAAGCATAATGATGTATGTTATTATTATTATTATTATTATTATTATTATTATTATTAGCAGCAGCAGCCAGTCCTGTGGTGTACAGGTTGAGTGTCTGTCTATTCCAAGGCCCTGGGTTTATTTACCGGCCAGTTCAAGAATTTTAACTCTAAACCCGTAAGTAGAACGTGGTTCACTTGATACAAGCTCTTAGTTACAGGAAGAAAGCGCACAGTGAGAAGATGGCGCTTCTGACCGAGTGTACATAGACAACACTGGTTACCATGGTTACCACGGTGTCTGGAAGGTGATGACGCTAACTCCAGAGAGACCCCGCAGTCTGAAAACATATCCATCTTAAAACGAAATTAGGTAGAGTTCTCCTCCTTTTATCGTTATCATCGTTACCTCATTTTCTAGAGCATGAAATTCGAGAGGCATCGGAAAAGCCTAGTCAGATATGGTCAATAAACTGCCTTGTTTTCTTATATTTATAGGTCATTCTTGGAGAGAATTCCTCAATTCTGCGATTATGTAGAAGGATGTTACGCGAGGCGTGCAGTCCGTGTCCTCATTACAAACCGCGAAGAACAACTCCAAGCCTCCGGAAACTTTCCCCAAGTCGAAGGCATGACTAAGCCGCCTATTATCCTTGAAAATAACGTGCAAGATGTCACTCCCGACAATATAATTACGAGTACAACATGCTCTACCCCCTTTTCCTGTAAATTCTATTGCTACAAGCGAATCTTTGCGAAAGGGCAACATGTCGACAAGCAGGTCCATAAACTTACGTCATTGTAGGGATCCATAGTCGTCCAAAGGAATCAAGAAAGTGAACGATGATGCTTGACAATGCGGACTGAAGGTGACTACCATCCGCCTATAGCTCATTCCATGTTAAGAAAGCAGTACTACACTTACGACAGTAGGGGCTATTTTGTGTTTGCATAGAATCAGAGGTAAACTACGGCACATAAAAAAAACCTCAGCATTGAAGTGCAAGGCAAATTGGGTGAGAAAATAGACAAATAATTTTTATGGTCTCGAGGTGTGAGGGGTGCATTTAATTGAATTTAATAAATTTCTCCAGGCAATAGGGGTTAGAAAACGGACGCAACAAATAAATACTGTAGATTACTGTACAAAAGATCACAGTATTAATGTTAAAGAAAGAAATCACACACGTAGGCTTATCGCATAACTCTCACTCAACGCAAGAAAATTACGCATTGATTTAAAGGCTAAAAATGCACACGAAACAAATAAATACTGTAGATAACTTCACTACAGAAGTGAGATGCCGGCGGTTCACAGTGTGAGGGACTACACGAGGCGCGTACACAGCAACACAAAAGAAGGAAGGCAACGAAGCAATGGCTCTTCCCGCCATTGTGCTTCCTCCCTACAGATGTATTTATGACAAAGGAAATTAATAAATCACGTGCAAAAATGCCTCATGCTTTTTATCTATCTTTCATAATACATTACAAAGTACAATACGATATCCCTTAATCAGGAGGAATTATGGGTGTCTCAGAGGGGGTGTGTTCACTCCTTGTAAGAGCAATACTGTTTTCTTAACGTGGAATGTGCTATAGCGTGTTCCTTTACTTATCCGTTGAATGAGCGTCCAACCCTTGTCCCTTTTCTCTACTGGGTCGGGTATGAGGTGACATGAATCTTCGTAGCGAGCTTTTACGATCGTATGCCCTTTCTGACGTCAACCTCACCAGAAGAGTTAATGAGATGAGTGACGGGATCTGTGACGTTAGGAAAGGAGAGCGCTGAAGCCCGGTGCCAGCACGTAGCCTACACCTGACGAATAGCATCAAGATATCTTCTCAAAGCTTTACAACAACAACAATCATAATAATACCGTTATTGGCTGTACGTCCCACTAACTACATTTACGGTTTTCGGAAACGCCGAGGTGCCAGAATTAAGTCCCGCAAAAGTCCAACAGCTCTGCACTCCGACCAACCGAGCAGAGGAAGGGTGGTCACGGCTCTACCGTGGCTCTACGCCTCTGTATTCGGGAGACAGGACAGGGCCTGGACCTCCACGGCTGGCCCCAACCGTCGGCTGTCCTGAGAATGCTTTTCCGTGGCTTTCCAGTCTCCTTCACTCAGGCGAATGCTGGGACAGTTCCTAGTGTAGGCTACGGCCGCCAAATCTTCCGGCCTGACAGACGGGGTCACCTCCCTCTTCAGGGCAGGAATGAAAACGTTTCAGTTATAGGTCTTTCAAGTTAATCTCTACAAATTCAAGCAGCTGACTTACCAATAAATGGTTACTCTGCTATCATTCCACCAATTATATTATTATTATTAGCAGTATTAGTATTCAGTCCCATTATGCAAGAGTAGCCCGTTAACTCTTTAACCGAGGCGTTCGATTCTTGACCCCAAAAAAAGAGATTTTTATTTCTGGCCTGAGGGGCAGGAAGAAGATTCACTCAGCCCTGTGAAAACCAACTGCCCAGGCTGTCAGAAACGAGAGGCAATGGGCCCGGTCAACATACCCAAGCAATAGGTATGTCGTCACGCTGACTAGGTGGCACTCAAGTATATGCAGGCCATTTGTCTCACCAGACCAAAGCCCCGCTTGCACATCACGTTGTATTACTATTACTTTATCTCATAACTCCATCACAAACCAGCCCAGCCTCAGAATCAGAGTATCCTCAATATCTAAACAAAGTGTTTTACAATTCTTTGGAGACACTGTGCGGCGTGGGAATGATGACAACATAGACATACCGATCATTCTTGGGAATGTTCGCGGCTAGAGAGATCGTGGACGAGTTCCCACTCGATGGTCGAACATTATCAAGAGAATTACTGAGCTGAACATCTTTGTTGCAACACGTCTGGCTGAGGACTGCAAGAGATGGATCTCACGTGACGAGCCCATCACTCGAGGGAGTCCTCTGCTCTTCATGGAACACCACAGGCTGATTCATTCATTCATTCATTCATTCATTCATTCGTTTTATATCCCACTATATTATTTCTTTTTACAGTTTTCAAAGATGCCGAAGTATCCGAAATTTTTGTCCCGCAGGAGTTTCCACGTGTAGGCTACTAAATCTACCGCACGACAAGGCTGCCGTGCGCTTCTTTATATTTATTTATTTATTTTATTTTATTGTGTCTTTATAAAGTGGAAGTTAACGCTCTTGGTCCTCTCTTACACTTAACCACATACAGCATTAATTTAAAAGATCATGACAATCAATTACCGTTAATGAGATAAGACGAGTGACAATAGAACAATTAATTACGATTACCACTGATGAAAAAAGTATAGGATAAATAGGGAGTGGGCAACAGAATATCAAATGAATGTATCTACTATCTTAAGAGTAAGATGAGGCAACATGAAGTGAACCGAATATTACTATGTTACAATCTGAGTTCATTAAAAATCATGTTAATATATTAAATATTTCTAGGAATAATGTATAGTCTATGATTTTAAGGGGATCCGCTGTCTGTAATTTCGTTTGTCTCACAAATTTTTCAGATATTTACCCGATTTAGGCCAACACAAGACCTTATCAGTGGTTTTTAGCTTTCGTGTCTGTTTGTCCGTCTGTACCACCATCACGGCGAAACGGCTCGATAGATCTCGACCGAACTTCATATATAGAGTATGCTCATCCAGGGGAAGGTTCAGGTATTCATATGATTTTAAAAATCACTGAACAGAATGGAGGTTTATAGGGGAACCCCAACAGTTTTCATTCATTTTCTCTTATTCTATTGATTTTCTGTAAAATCCGTGCACTCTTATGTGAAACGTAGCTTCATATTAAACAACTTTTGTTATGTACATAATTTCGCTCCTTCACTGGACACTCTTTCGTTTGAGGGACAGTTCCAGGCTGCTCAAATGTGTTACTTTTAGGCCCCGGATAACAGCGATATATGGAGGCAATTTCAATGATTTGCAGTCCTTCGTTTCGTGGTAACCACATTCTAAACGTCAAGGCATTTCACAAAGCATATTACACAATCGCTGCTCAATTTGGAGAGATCTTAACTTTTGTCCTGTGCCTTCTTGTTGTATCTTTAGATAGCGCAGCATTTCTCGATTATAATCAAATCTAACTCGACTGTGTCTGGCATTAGGAAATTGGGCCTGTCATTATAATGAAAACTATTCATCTCTATTGTGAATGGCAGAAGGAAATGTGGCCTGCCATTATCAACAAAATTTCCCCAACGTGCACCTTACTACGGAAACAACGTATGGGGTCCTCCCCATTTAGTTCCTCGGATAGCGCAAGGAGACATGCAATTTAAAATAATCTTACTCACTGCGTGTGCAGTAATTTACGTAGAACACCGCATACAAGATATATAGAATACCGTAGCGAAGCATGGGTACATTTGCTAGTCTGGAACAAGAGTAAAAACGTAAATGGCACAGTCTACGATACTTGCAATCTAATACGTAATTTTTTGTTTCATTTTCCATTATTTCGACTATCACTCTCAAATGATTGCCAAACAGAGCAAAGTTACAAACGCACGCTCATATCCATATCGGATTGTTAATGTATTCCACTGTCAACATCGTTCGTATGTATGAAACAGGGACTTGTCATCAATAATTACAGTGTAAGTTTACCTCACACCAACCTTCCAAAGCCGTTTCCGACAACACAATGAACAAATGCAGAACGCATTTTCACACGGTTTAATGTGCAAAAGATTTCTCAGCAGATGACGTCAAAGGACGGTTCAACTTTAGAAAGATACTGAAAACGACCTCGGAGGGGAACTTCCCAAATACATTAGCCTGTTTGTTACACGTTGACGTGGAACCTCCGACCAGTGGTTCGATATCCACGACGACACAAGTCTGATAATGTGAATCAAAATTAAAAACCTTACTCCGCGCGATGTTCTCCAACCTTCTGAGAGGATCCGACATCACGAGAGGAAGAAAAAACAAGTGTTTACGTCAACAACGCAGCATTCCTCCTGGCGTATCAACATAAAGCAAGAATTCTGAAGGGGAACCGCCCCAGACGAAAACAATCTTTTTCTTTTACTTTCGGTTTGGCTCCTAGGAAAATAGTTTCGCAAAGATTTTCTTCTTCTTCTCAACATTTTTGCACGTCACGAAGGGTCGGCGTTGCTTTGTTTGGATTCTTCTCTTCCATAAATGTATATCCAAGACTTCTTTCCTCTCCTAACCTTTTCTCTTAAATCCCTTGCTATCTTTTCTTTCCGTCTCGTTTTTTGGTTTTTCTGTCCTCCTTGACCCTTCAATTTCCAGATTTTTCCAGGCTGAGTGGTCCCTACGGTTGACGCACTGGTCTTCTGACCCGAACTTGGCAGGTTCGATCCTGGATCAGTCCGGTGGTATTTGAAGGTGCTCAAATACGTCAGCGCCGTGTCGGTAGATTTACTGGCACGAAAAAGAACTCCTGCGGGACAAAATTCCGGCACCTCGGCGTCTCCAAAAATCGTAAAGTAGTTAGTGGGACGTAAGAACTATATTACTGTTATTTGTTTCCAGATTTCCAACGTAGTCCTCCCCACTTCTCTACACACTCTCATACCACCTTAGCCTACTTTCTTGAACGTTCTTTCCTGTGGGTCCCACTATCATTGATCCTTATTCTGTCCTTTCTTATAACTCCACTCATCTACCTTAATATTCTCATTTCTTTCACTTCCATCTTTCTTAGGCTTTAGTGATCGGCCAAGTTTCTGCACTAATAGAGCATCGCTGGCCTCACTATAGATTTCTAGAGCTTTCTTTTCATCCTGCAACTGACCTCCTTCCAGTTGACCGATCCATTATTTATGCTGTGCTGCATTTCAAGCTCCAGTCCTTCCATCACTTTGTGCACGCATGCACAGAAATGGTCTCCAGATAAAAACAAAGCATGGCGTTCCCCCACCTCCTGGAGGTAGACAGCCCGCTACAAAACTGTTGTGAATGACATGGGCAAAGTGGTGGATGTATAACAATAAAAACACTGTGCATTCAGCACTACTCGTTCACTCCCTCCCCTCCTTAACAGTTCTGGAGTGGGGCAGTGTTGATTGTTTATGTCGGGACACTCATTTCTGTGCATATGTGTACGTATGAACTTACATATTTAAGCATATTTTGGTTCTTCAACAGTTTGGCAAAGATACAAACAAGAAATCAGCCGCGGACATGTTACGAGGTTCGAGTCCCGGCATTCACAGGTAGGCCTAAATGAAATGGGAAACAATGGAAAAATATTTGAGGGATGGTCGACGATGGGAATGGTGTCCGTAGCGTCTTCCGGCGGTAAAAGGCGTGTCACATGCAAAATTGTGCATTTTAAACGAAGACATTCCTTCCAATTGCCTTTCTTAGCGATTACTACCTTTTTCCCCCTATATTAAAATACTTCGTGTATTTCTTTCAGTATAGTGAACTACTCGAGAAGTTGACTTTTTTTTCAAACTGCTTTACGTCGCACCAGCACAGGTTCTTGGAGTGGGAAGGAAGCGGTCGTGACTTTAATTATGGTAATTAAGATATAGCCCCAGCATTTTCCTGGTTTAAATAGAATATAATACATGTATTTATCATCTACAGAGTAACCCAATTCGAAATGATGTAACAGAAAATTAAACAGGCCTGTCTGCAATAAGAGAAAATTTACACATGCGTGTAAATCGCCCAGATTTTCTACAGATACATACTACAGACTATTCACATAATAATTCACACATCATTTACAAAATTATCACATTCTACCACTGAGAAGGGCATTCCCAGTTGCAGTGGAAGAGTGATGAAAAATATCAAGTGACTCTTCCAGCTGATTTGTGGTCCTAAGGGATCGCATGAACAAAGAATTTTGGTGTGCATCCGTCCGACACTTGGGCAGGTGGAATGTAAATTTCTGCCTTGTTCGCCTGCTTTGAATGAACTCCAGTAATGCCGCACAGCCCACTTTCCTCTTCAAGAATTTACTTGCGAACATTGCGTTCGCACATTTTGTCAGACTCGTTGGCTGAATGGTCAGCGTACTAGCCTTCGGTTCAGAGGGTCCCGGGTTCGATTCCCGGCCGGGTCGGGGATTTTAATATCTTCTGATTAATTCTTCTGGTTCGGGGACTGGGTGTTTGTGTTCGTCCCAACACTGCCCCGTTCATATTCAGACAACATACCACACTACCAACCACCACACGCAATAGTGATTACATCCCTCCATACAGGGTTGGCGTCAGGAAGGGCATCCGGCCGTAAAACAGAGCCAAATCTACATGTCGAACGGTAGGAAAATAAAGAAGAAAGACTGCGTTAGCACA
The DNA here is from genome assembly GCF_040414725.1 of Anabrus simplex. Taxonomy (NCBI): domain Eukaryota; kingdom Metazoa; phylum Arthropoda; class Insecta; order Orthoptera; family Tettigoniidae; genus Anabrus; species Anabrus simplex. The sequence goes on from NC_090279.1 coordinate 195,940,605, forward strand.
TTTTCATCACGTTGACAGCGTATTCATTGCAAAAAAAAAAAATTGCAAAATCTTCATACCTGCTTGAAGAGAGTGGCATGCCCATGTATCAAAAACTAATCCACATCATGAACCTTATCTGAACTCTCTCAAGACGGTATATGTGACCTTTCTGATACGGCAGCCACAACTCACAACCATACTCAAGAGAGAGAAAATGGGAAACCACGGAAAACCATCTTCAGGGCTGCCGACAGTGGCTTTCGAACAAGTTTACTTTTAAGTGTAATTTTGTACCGACTGTTCGCTTAATACCAGTATTCCTTATTTTTTTTTCCTGGCCATCTCTTCGACATCGATAATAGCCTAAATCATAACTTAGTATCGATAACACAAAACCGGGCGAGTTGGCTGAGCGGTCAGGGGAAAGCGGCTGTGAGCTTGCATCCAGGAGACAGTGAGTTTGAATCCCACTGCCGGCAGCCATGAAATGGTTTTCCGTGGTTTCCCATTTTCACACCAGGCAAATGCTGGGGCTGTACCTTAATTAAGGCCATGGCCGCTTCCTTCTAACTCCTAGGCCTTTCCTATCCCATCGTCGCCATAAGACCTATCTGTCGGTGCGAGGTAAAGAAAAAAAACACCCACAAAACAAACATATCGCAACATCCGTACTTCCAGTATCGCCAACGTAGTAATCAGTTCCTTCTACGCTTGCAGGAGAAAACATTTTTTTTTTTTTTTTTTTTTTTTTGTAAATGACAAGTGAATGGGACACGCTATTCTCTTCCGCCCACCCTACTACTGTATCCTCGAATGTTGTGGTGTTTGGAGCCACTCAGCCGGCATCGACCGCGACAAGTGGAGCGAACATGTTCCCCACTTTGAAGTGGGGACACCGCAATCCACTGACAGGCTCCGCTCTCAAATTGCGAATACAACACTGTGTAATTTCCGCGCTATGCATCCAGATCGAAAACAAATTCCCGACATAATTTCGCGTAACACCTGAAGCAATTGAATAATTTAATTTTTATAACATTCCATCGAATGCATAATCAGCTTGTCATGGACGGGCAGCCTACATAATACGACGGGCTGATTTTGGGGGATTTCTCAGTACAGTATCCTCCATTATTGTCGTTAGTGCTCGTTTTATTTTTTCGTATTTCTTTTTTGCCACAATATTGTTTTAAATACAAAAAAGTTACTGTTCGTCCCAGTGTCATTAACTCTTTGTTTAATAATATAACAGTTGTGCAGAACTGAAAAAAAAAACCTACAATCTGTTTTCCAGTCTTTAACCGGGTCAGGGATGTGATGAATGAATCATATATATGCTATTAGTACGATGGGGTCGCCACTCCCAAAGTGATTTATTAATGACTGATAGATGCCATGAAGTGAGAATGGAGAGTGTTGCTGGAATGAAAGATGACAGGGAAAACCGGAATACCCGGAGAAAAACCTGTCCCGCCTCCGCTTTGTCCAGCACAAATCTCACATGGAGTGACCGGGATTTGAACCACGGTATCCAGCGGTGAGAGGCTAACTTGTGCAGAATTATTTCTCTCTCTGTTTTGCATTCACTATCCAATTATTTAACCCTAAAGTAGAACGAAAAACTAACAGCACATGAACTTCGATTGAATATCAAGGAAAATGAGTACATGGAGTGCGGTCCACAGAGGAATGGAACCATTCAGATAGAATGCCAAGATCTCAATCAAGTAGAATAGTTTAAGTGTCTTTAAAATGCGACCTGGGTGAAGTGGCACCAAACTACTGGTGTTCCCTTCGATCGTCGAATACCAATCCACCTTTTTTTTTTTTTTTTTTTTACTTTAAGACGCACCGACACAGATAGGTCTTACTGCGACGATGGGAAAGGGCTAGGCGTGGGAAGGAAGTGGCCGTCGCCTTAATTAAGGAATAGCTCATACCAGGCAAATGCTGGTATGAAAATGGGAAACCACGGAAAACAATCTTCAGCTTCAGGGCTACCGACAGTGGGATTCGAACCCACTATCTCCCGGATGCAAGGTCACAGCTGCGCGCCCCTAACACCGCGACCAAATCACCCGGTCGTACCGAGTATAACAGCGTGCCTGAATATTGGCGGGAAGTAGCTGGGAGAACTTTCTTCTTTAGCATGTCCTTCCTCTAGTTCATAAATGTTCTGATTCTACTGGTACGTAACAACCTGGTTCATGAGAGCATTCGAGCTATTTAATCCCTACACTGATGCAATGAGCAGTGTGCATATTTAACGGAATAAAGGCATAGGAGTGTTGACGGCAGTCTGGGCTGTTAGATCGGCACCATAGTACTGTTCGTTAAAAGTGAGAACATTTGCGGTTTTCATTTGACCGAGTATTTTATATGATAACATTGCTTTTAATCGCTACATTCCTACTGACGTTTTTGTAATGGCCTATGTTGACTTCAGTTACGAAAACCACAAAGACAGTCTTTCTGAGAATCCCGTAGCGAAGCACGGGCACATCAACTACTTGAAACACATGTATCTATGAGCTCATACTGAATACAGTATTTTTTACAGTATTTAAAAATATAATAACAAACTGATATTTTACGGAATCGCTTTATGTATGACCCTTATTAAAGTAATTTTTTAGAAGATAGAATACAGCACATACAGTAGTGAAACAGGAAACATGTCTCCGTTAACAGCTTTGAAAAAATCGTTAATCTCTTCTGTTTTTTTTACTGTTAACCTTCTTTTCTTCTACATACATTCCAACAACATTTATTGCTGTGAGGAACACTGTCATTTATATTCGACTCTGTATGTAGAATCGAAACCATGCAGCAACCAAGATTCGCAAATGGAGCTTGTCATCCACGACTTCCGAAGCTTCGTCGATTTTCCTATCACTAGAAGTTTGTTTTTCGGTTCCCGTCACATTAGCTGCCAGCATCACTGTAACCCTTTCCTTACTTGTTAACTGTTCCTCACGAACTACAAATGCCGTACTGCACAGTCAATGTTATACAAAATTCGAGTTAAGTTTTCTTCTTCCTCGTTTTTTTTTTCTTCAAGGGAGGAGACGTTTGCTTCGATATATCGAGAAATTCGTATTACCGAATTTTGAGTAACAGAGAAATAAATACACATGAAGAATATGACAAACGTTCGGGAAATTTATGTTACTTCGAGATACTGAAAATTGGAGTAATGGAGGTTCCACATTAGCCAACTGACCACAGGTTTGGAAGCCTTTCTTTCCTCATTTACATGTTTTGGATAATGTCGCTGAATTCCGATAACGTTCTTGTCATCTGTTCTCAATATGTTTCACTCTATTTGGTTTTTTGTCCGGCACCTCCGATCGAGTAGGAGTATTTCAGTCGCTTGGACAAAGAATACTGCAATGTATTCGAAACGTCGGTAAACTGTAAAAAATGTAGCTACAGAAAAAAATAATATGGTTCATTCCGGAAGACAAATTAACTCTACATGCCGTAGAAGCTTCACATCTAAGATGTTTCACTCTAATCGTTACTTTCTCGGCGAACTTCTTATACTCTTTACCCTAGTATTCTCCCATTCTCTGATTCTCGCCCTACAATTAAAATCCTGACCATCGTAAAACTCAGTAAAGCAGTGCATTCTATAGGAACTGATGTACTGTATCTCTTTAGCTTGTTATCGAAGTTAAGGAAAATAGTCGTGGATACGGAAGGTGGTCGTAGAAACTTCCGGTGGCGTTTCCACATCCAAACCATTGCTGTAGTGATAATTCTAAGGCCTCGACTGCCGACCTTGTGAATTGTGCTGCTGTCCGGTAACGGAAGTTGAATCCTATTGGACAGTTCCTACGGCAACTCAATGTTGAAAACATCGTGGAGATATGACGAATTTTAGGTAAATATAATAAAGGATGAGAATATGTTCATTATTCATTCCTAAAATAACAATCCTTTTCTTAATCATCGCTATGCGGTCATCAGATTAGCAGGTTTTTTTTCTGCCACTACAAGCGCTAATGTGAGTCAATGCAGACTTTCCCTTAAGCCCTTAGCACAACTGCATTCGGTGTGGACTTTTTTCAAAAAAAAAAACGAAGAAACGCCTGAAGGTAATGAACCAAGGAACACATTATAGACATAATTATATAATTAATTTGTCTAAGATTTGAATCAGAAAGAAAACTAGTAAAGAAACAAGCGATTTTAGGCTGTTTCTCCGGGACTGCATTTAGGCCGAAAGTGATTTTTTTTTTTAAGTTTGGTAGAGCTATTCAAGACTCTTTCCGGGGCCCTTTATTCCTTCAACCTTCGGCACAATTGAGGAAACTGCTTAATTTTATGTTTTCGTAGCATGGGGATCCCTACTTTGTCTGCTAAGAAATATTTTCAACATTAAAACAGCTATTGCCGCATCAAGCATTGTCCCTCCTGCTGTGTAGAGTGACCGCTTAGCGTGGCCCGACAGCGTGAGTGAACACGATTTAGGGGCCATGGACCAGATCGCAGCTGGAACGATGGTGTTAGCCAGTGTTGGGGGCCACGGAACATGTAACATCACACCTCATCTCGTCCCGACAGCTGTTTATGAGAGTGCAATAACCTCTCAGCTATTCCGCCACTCACGTCTGGAACGTTAACGCTGCATTCTCTATTTTATACAGCGGAGACCGTGGCGGCGATGACTGTCACTTTTCATGGGGGAAAGACGAGATCATCCGTCCTACGTTGTAATAATTAAATGATAGACAGAGACAGGTCTTATGGCGACGATGGGATGGGACAAGGCTGGGATTGGGAAGGAAGCGACCGTGGCCGTAATTTCATGACAGCCCCGGCATTTGACTCGTGTGAAAATGGGAAACTACGGAAAAACATATTCAGAGCTGCAGATACTGGGGTTCAAACAACACTTTCCTAACGCAAGGAAGAGAGATACACGGCTGGAACAGCGGAGCCCAGTTTCCCCGTAATATTATTATTTATTCACGAATCGAAAAAATGTCCTAAATTAATTTGTCTTTATTTTTTTATGAAGCTCAAGCGCGTGTAGGCCTCCAAACTGAAAGTTTCTTCTATGTAGGAAACTGTCCTTCATTACACCATGGCTAAATATAGAAAGGCACTGCCAAATAAAAGTAAGTTTCGCAGTGGAGGAAATGACTTAGCCGCACTAGTTACATAAAATCTGAGAATCACATGGCTGTGATAAATGAGCCTTTCCCTCTCGCCCACTCGGGTCAAAAACACCAACAGCACCTCGGCGAGGTGACGTAACGAAAGGGGACTTCTCCGTCTTCAAGCGAAATACAGTTTGTTAGATTATAATGTGTCCTCTTACTCCAATACTTTAAAAAAAATTGTTCAACTCATTGACTGGAAGGTCAGCGTTGAGGCCATCAGTTCAGAGGGTCCCGAGTTCGATTCCCGGCTGGGTCGGGGATTTTAATCGCGTTTGATTTAATTAAAACGTTCCTCTTCATATTCAGACAACACACTACACTACACTACCAATCACCACAGAAACACTCAATAGTGATTACATCCCTCCACATAGGGTTGGGATCAAGAAGTGCATCCGACCGTAAAACCGGGCCATATCCATATCTCTTCCAACCCAATGAACGGGAGAAAAGGACTGGAAGACGATAATAATAATAATAATAATAATAATAATAATAATAATAATAATAATACCGAACGAGTTGGCCGTCTGCAACTGTGAGCATGCATTCGGGAGATAATGGGTTCGACTCCACTGAAGATGGTTTTGCATCGTTTCCCATTTTCACACCAGCAAACGACGGGATGCATCTTAATGAAGGTCACGGCCGCTTCCTTCCCACTCCCAGCAGCCCTTTCCTATCTCATCGTCGACGTACGACCTATCTGTGTCGGTGTGACGTAAAGCATATAATAATAATAATAATAATAATAATAATAATAATAATAATAATAATAATAATAGTGTGTGACCTTCGGAGAGACGTGGTGCAGGTTTTTCGAGACGACGCCATGTGGGCAACCTGCGTGTGTCTGACAACTATAATGCTGAAGACGGCACAAATACCCACCCCCGAACCAGGAGAATTAATCAATGAAGGTTAAAAGTCCCGGACACGGGCGGGAATTGAACCCGTCACCCCTTGGACCAAAGGACGAGGAAGATAACCATTTCGCCGTGCTGGTGGTGATTATTGTTTTAAGACGAAGTACAACAAGGCAATCCTCCTCTGTATAACACTAATCAGAGGGAAAGTCCGGCTCCATGGCTAAATGGTTAGCGTGCTGGCCTTTGGGTACAGAGGTCCCGTGTTCGATTCCCGGCAGGGTCGGGAATTTTAACCATCATTGGTTAATTTCACTGGCACTGGGGCTGGGTATATGTGTCGTCTTCATCATCATTTCATCCCCATCACGACGCGCAGGTCACCTACGGGTGTCAAATCGAAAGACCTGCACCTGGCGAGCCGAACTTGTCCTCGGACACTCCCGCCACTAAAAGCCATACGCCATTTCATTTCATCAGAGGGAAAAATGGGAGACTCCCTAAGCTTCTGAAATCTAACACCGTCGGGGTCGGAAAAGAAAGAGTTGACCAATGGAGGTCGGATAGGATATATGAAAGTGAGGAGCCTGGCACAAGTGGGAGCAATGTCAGGACTCAGCTAAGAGCCCTGTGATCGCCAACCTACGCTGAAAATTTAAGAGCCCCTGTGGCCCCTTTTAGTCGCCTCTTACGACAGGCAGGGTATACCGTGGGCGTCATTCTACCGCCCCCAGCCACAGCGGGATTTAGCCGTGGAGCCGAGCATGATGAAGTCACGTGGCAACACACTGGTTGCAAGACTCGGCATTACACGGACTTCGCCACACTCTTTAGAATGTGTAAGAAATACCTCGACGGAGCGCTTTCTACCGTTAATACGGTCGTCCACAGCTCCAGGGCACTTCGTTCACTTTTGCAAAGTAGTTAAGTGTTTACTTCTATAACCACTACACAGTGGATTCCAGATTCTTCTTATCCTTCTTCAATTCATTGGCTCGGTACCTACACGTGGATTTAGCCGGGTGTCCTTCCTAACGCCAACCCTGAGTAACTACTGTGTGGCGGTAAAAACGTGGTCCACGGCAGACAGAAACGAAGAATTGCTTTACGATTCACTAACTTCTTTTACGGAGACGACGGTAAACCTAACTCTACCGACACGAGACTGGCGATTACTTTTTTAAATGTATTTATTTATTTATTTATTTATTTATTTATTTATTTATTTCGCTATCCGACATATCACCTGTACAGTTAGCAGCAAAATACTGAACACGCTACATATCAAAATCACATACGTGAAAAAAAAAACAACAGGATAGCATAATTGTCGAAAAAATCAACTGACAAGGGTTGACACTTGCAGATGATAATTCACTCGATTCCCCTATGTTCACATATCAATCGTTTTGGAACTGACGTATTTGACCATTGGACTGAGCCGGGATCGAACCCCAACCCACTGTACCGTGTAAGGCACTCAGTCGAGCTCAAGAAGAACATTTGGTCCAAGTTCTTCCAACTACCTTCACTCAGAATGACTGTACATCACCGACAGCAAGCAATACGTGACCTTTCGAGCGGAGGTAACAGTAGGAGGTGTCAGAGGCGAAGAGGGGCAGAGCCACTTGTCTTGGGAGCACTGGTTTCTCTATCGTGAACAGACTTCCAGCGAGTTTATTATAATTAGAGTCGGAAAGTAATTAAATAAAAGCAATCGAATGACTTGTAACGAATTCATCCCTAGTATTTATTTATTTATTATTATACATTCTTCGCGCAACAGCTGCAGGTTGCCCGAGGATAAAGAGTACCCGAACAACAAAAGCAGATACAGATCAATGGATTAGCCCTACACGAGACAGTACGAAGTTCGAGGTTCGTAAGCATCATTCTTAGAGATCATGATGGAATTCTTGAGAGTAGTAATGACAGTAATGGCGACGTTATACATCAACCGTTCTCAACCTGCAGGTCGCCCCCACCCCCCCGTATAATTTCAGTCAGGAGATGTGATGAGCAATGAAAAACACACACGAATTTACTAAACAGTAAAAAGTTGTGACAATTAATCTACTACAAAAAGTTATCTTCGTCGCCACTAAATCGTACACACAGAACAACTTATTAAATTTATTATACTTCATAATTCGTGTTTATGAATTGTGTAACAAAATGCGTAAAAAAATTTATAAAAATACAAGAATTGTTATCATAAAGTATAGTCAAAATTGTTGCATTTTTGTAACTTTTCTTACAATTTTTCCCTACGTGTATAAGAAATGTTAAAAAATAACAATTTTGTTTTCTTCTATTGTATTATTGTATTATTCATGAATTTCTTTGTAAAGTGATTGTATTATAATGATTATTATTTGTAGTATGTATCAAGCACTCATAATTAATAATAATAATAATAATAATAAAAACATTATAAAATATTTTTTAGATATTAACCCTAACAGAAAAGTAGAACGTTTTTAAATCAATAATTCATTATGGGGGGCGTGAAATAATTTACGGATGCAAACGGAAGGCCCACAAAGGTTGAGCACCACTGTTATAGATTAAATCTCTATTCAGTCCAAAGGTATTGCAAAAGTTGACACAAAAAAAAAAAACCCAATAGGAATGGTTCTTCAAGCACCTAACATTAAGCATATTACAGAGATGGACGACAGCTTGGCTTTACTTGGTATACTTGCATTTTACTACGAGTTTAATGCACATTTCCCCGTTTCTGCTTCCGTGAGAACAACAATTCCAACTTTATTTCATGAACTAAATTACTTTAATTATTAACATTAATCTTTAATTCCTGAAATAAAATCGGAAACATTATATTTTAGTAATTGATAGACATTGCACGGAAGCAGATTTTTTGTTTGTTTGTTTGTTTGTTAGAGCTAGTACATTAGAGTCCCAGGGTGAAAACTGTTCCCTTCCACTTATCTGTGTCCGCGACGTGTCGATGAGTCGGATATTAAAATTCATCTTGGGGTCGGAGTAATTTAGGAGAAGAATAATTTATAGGGTGAAATGGTTCCCTTCTTAAGAAACGGGCCTTTTCAGGGGGGTTTTAATTTAGATTTTTAGTAATTTAATGTGTTAATTCAAAATAGGCTGGAATCTGGGGAGGTGAGCAGTTAAACTAGGTCGTAAATTAGCCAAGCGCCGCTATGTTTGAAACGAGTGTTCGGCTTCTTGGTCCTCACGACCTGTTTTAAAGAGTAGGATGTCCGGGTCGGTAGGTTGACTAGACTTCGCCGTCTTGACTAGTTTATTTACCGGAAACGTAATAAACGGAATACGAAGCTCGGTTCGTATCTTTTTATTACATCTCAGGAGTGGGGCTTTTAAACGGGGAGAAAATACTACAGCAGAAACCAATAGCTTCACCAGTTCTGGATGAGGTACTTTCTTACATCAAACACGCAGGTAAATGCAAATATGCACTTTTCGCAAAAGAGGTCGAGCTTCAGTAATGCGAATTTTAAGAACCTTTTTTTTTTCTGTGAAATAAATGACAATTCTAAAATGCATTGACTAAAATAAATTTTTAAAAGATTAAGCTTTTCTAGTGACTTTAAAGACGCACTAACACATCAAATGTTTTCGGCAATCCAAGATCGGGAAAGGTCTACGATTGAGAAGGAAGCGGCCGTGTACTTAAGGTACATTTGCCTGGTGTGAAGATGGGAAACGGTGGAAAACTCTCTTCTCGGCTACCGAATCCAACCCACCATATACCGAATACAACCTCCCGTTTCTGGCTATTAAGATAAGAAACGAACGCCAAATAAAATGTATAGCCCCACAAAAGAAAATAGAATGTGGATTAGGAGAAGAGCGCACCTCTACTCATTAACTAACAGGTTCACTGATGCCTGAAATTCTATGGCCATATCTATAGAATGGACAGCGATAGACTCAGCAAAAGATTATTTAAAGTAGTCAACCCTAAGGAGATCAAAATAAACTGGCTAGAAGAAACTAAGGCGGACCTCCAAGAAATTAATATCACAGAAGATCGTGGTGCTATTATAGCACAGTAGTAGTCAAGCACAAATTCGTGGGGAAACCTACCAAAAAAAAAAAAAAAAGGGTAGGAAGAGGTACACAGAACGCAAGATGCAACACAATGCATTCATGAAGAGATTTGTGGAGGATAAGATGGCGAAAACCATCAGGTCAACGAACAAGTTCAAACACTCTCTTTGAATGGGCATTTCTAAGAAAAATAAGAAGAATTGAAATAAAATCTTATGAATAATGGATTATTACAGACATCAAAATCAATTACCTGAATATGCACGAAAACGAAAGTTTTAAAAACACAAAAAAAAATCTAACCTGAAAAGCAAGTACGAGATTGAGGCCAAAACACGACAGTTAGCACGATTACCTCGAAAGAGGTAAAGCACTTTCTACACCGTTCTCTGTCCACCTTGAACAATCAGCGATGACTTGGTAGCGCGAGAGAAGGTGAAAAAGAGGCCTGGATGTGGATAATGACGTCTGCCAGCACAGTTTGTAGGTTAGCAAAAGTGGAATAACCCGCTCGTCATTCATTAGAAAGTCGTCGCAATCACAAAAACTAACAGGGTAAGTGGCAAAGCCAATAGTGGCAATGCGAGGAAATGTTACCAAGTTCATGACACCAAAGAGCTGACTTTCACGGTCAGGTGGAGGTCGCAGTTCCTTCATGTCAGAGGTTTCAGACATCATGGCGAACAATCCCGTCAGATAGCTCTGTAAGCTTGAGTGAGTATATGAAACTGGAGAGAAGAGTAAACAACGGAAGGCGGTCCTCGCCCATGTGCAACCAGTGTGGCAGTTCGTGGGGTTGAAAGGAGATAGGGCACAATCGTAGTGCAGCCAGGTTCGGCCGAGGGCGGGGGCGGGGTGTTTATAGTTATAGAACACAATGAAGGTGTTTGTACGTGTGTGGTGCGCGCGTATAAGTCTTGTCATTATAAGGACACTGATACAAGCGAATTGTGTTGATATTCAGATCGCAGTACAATACAAAATCTTACATTAAAATACAGAACAATAACAATACGATCAAGGTGAATGAATTACAGTGAATCGTATGTTCAGTTTACGATCTAAAATGCAACTTCCGAGGCTTCTTAGAAAATTGATTCAACAGATGTGTTGGTTTTACAATTACATCTCTGAATGTTTATTTAGTTTATTGTTACTTTCTCTTTATTCTCTTTTTGTAAAACTGGCATGGAGGGGGATCTAATCCCCAGTAACTCCTCAGCTACGCCACTGGGGCGCAATGTTTTTTACTATTATTATTATTATTATTATTATTATTATTAATGCTATTTTTACGTCCCACTAACTACTTTCTCGGTTTTCGGAGGGGCACAATGTTTTAGATCTTTAAGCAAAATAATGAATTAGTTCATTGACAACGACACATCCAATCCCATTTTCGTACATATTTTTCAAAGGTTATTATTAAATGTCATATTTTTATCCTTAAAACAACTGAGTTATACAAAGTTCGGGTCCCGGTGGACCAATTCGTTGGTCCTCCTAATTTTGAGTTCTAGTTCGTCAATATCTCACCTGATTCATTTCACTTACAATAACCGACAGATCACACACAAATGACAGGTGAATATTCACAAAAACCTTTTCTAGAACGCATCGAATGGAAACATGCACCGTAACCGCACATTAAAATAAACAGTAACCGTGTGTTTATCACTTGCGTTTGGTTCGGCCTGGCCAACAGAATTGCATGGAAATTCGACAAACCACAGAGAAAAATCTGATACATTACTTTATCAAAATAAATTAAAATAAATGTTTATATGGCGCTACAAGAAGTTGAATTAGCCACCAAATCCCTACATGAATATACATTTTTTTAATTAATTCGATTTTTAAACCTTCTCTATTCGCCTCACATGATCCCACTACGGAAAATGGGAAACCAGGAAAGGCCATCTTCAGGTCGCTCTATCTTCCGCATGCAAGCTGACAGCTACGCGAGGCGAACCAAGCAACCACTTGCTCAGTTGTAAGTTATGCCCTAACTCCAATTTCTTATGATGTTGTGCATTTGTTGTTGATGTTACCAGCAGCTGATGGGTTTAGGAACGGGTCCAAGTTCACTGAACTGCCTTAGGCCAACATGTTTCATTCAAACACTCGGCATATATTAAGGGTTCGTATGCCACAGATGGGGGTAACTATGGGCGGCAAGCAGCGCACGCCGTTGTCACAGCTTTCGCCGCTCACGTGTCAGACTTCTACTTAATCGTATCTATGTGGAGAAGGAGCGATCACATGACCAGGAAACTTAATGTCAGCATTACCAAGGGCACGCAGGAGAGGAATAATGAATAAGCAATTGCAATGTAACACTTGTAATACGTTGCCATATCATACAATATCCTTACACCTCACCATTTTGGCAATATAGTCTTCTCTAAGCGCTGTGCTCGACACGGAGTCACCTAAGCCACCCAGATCCACCACCAGGAGACTTCTTTCTTTCCTTCTTTCTTCCTTTCTTTCTTTCTTTGTACAATTTTGGTTTACGTCGCAGCGACACAGATAGGCCTTATGGGGACGGTGGGATAGGAAAGGTCTAGGAGTGGGAAGGAAGCGACCGTGGCCTTAATTAAGGTGCAGCCCCAGAATTTGTCTGGCGTGAAAGTGGGAAACCACGGAAAACTACCTTCAGGGCTGACAGATACAAACCACATAGCCACTTGCTTGGTCTTTCCTTCTTTCCTTTTCTTTTCTTGTATGTTTTCTTGTCAATTTGTAAGTCATTCTTGTAACTTTTTTTATATATAACCGATTTTAGTTCTTTTGACAGGACAAATAAATGCATCAATTTTATATAAAATTACAGCTTTGTCTGTGCATCGCTCAAAATTTAAAAAGAACTGTATTTCTGTATCGGTCGTGGCCACAATACCATGGAAATGCACTTTTTAACTTCCGTCATCTCAGCCTGCCTTGTACGCGCATTGTGAAGAGAATGCAATAAAAATCGGTTTGTAAAGTCAGGGAATGAGACACTACAATCTAGGCTATACGTACGTTAATTTTATTCAATCGAGCAAATTGGCCGTGCGGTTGAGGGCGAACAGCTGTCAGCTTCCATCCGGGAGATAGTGGGTTCGAACCCCACTGTCGACAGCCCTGAAGGAAAATGCTGGGGCTGTACCTTAGTTATGGCCACGACCGCTTCCTTCCCACTCCTAGCCCTTTCCTATCCCAACGTGGCCATAAGACGTATCTGTGTCAGTGCGACGTAAAACAAATAGTAAATATATTGAACCCATAATTCTACCCTGCTAAATACTGCAACGAGAAAATTGCAACTACAAGTGCAGCCATAATTCTTTATTGCAAGCTCATCTCACATTCTGTGATATCACAACCCACCGTGGGAGCGAGCGGCCCACCCATTCGAGCGAGCTCGGAACACTTCGATTGACTTGGGTAATTAATCATTAATTTCCACATAGTAAACCTTCACTGCGAGAGATTTCAGCAATATCATTAACCAAGAAAAAAATAATTAATAATTTTAAGAAATATTTAATCAAGCTAAAATCCACAGGGTGGAAATTTATTTAATTAGGCCTGGAGAAAATTTGGCATCCATACTGGCATATTAGAAACACGTGCCAAGGTCAAGCAATCCGAATGCGCGCGAAATCTACACGAAATTAACTAATTAATTCAATATCTATACATTCACAATGAGTGAAATTGTAAATTAGGGAAAGGCGCCTAAAATTTATTTTTTAAATGCAGTACCCGCGTTATTATGCAGTTTAATACAATCTTATTGACAACGTGTACACATCATCTAGAATTCTGTATTAAAGGTTCAATTCCGTAGCAAAGCACGAGTACACTAAGCTGCATGGCTTGCAAACTTAATTCCCAGATATTTGAAGAACGAGACAATGACTGCCGCGTGTGAATTTATCTGTTATACACATTTTTCCAAATCTTCTGAATGTGAGTGCTTTCATTGGAGAAACTGCATGTGACAAATACACTAGGATAGGGACAGACAAGAGATTAGCCATGCTATTCCCGGTGACGGCATGCAGACGGATATGGTTATACAATGTATTCGTCATGCCATTATGTTAGTAAGTTCCCTAGAAAGTTACTAGTCGGTGCCAGCCAATGCCAGCTCAGCTGATAACCAAGGGCCCGTCGCCGCGCCAAGGATGAAGTCCGGCTATCGACCATGCCAAGGCCGCAATGGACGGGGAGCAGAAACTACAGCTATTTACTTCACAAAATGGCCACCTGAGAAACTATTTCTCAATCAGTATGTTACATGGTTAGTTAAAGCTTTCCTAAACCCAAGAATAAATAAATATATGCATTTTCCTGCAACAAAGGAGTATTAAAAAAGGCTATATACACAGACCACGGCCTCTACCCCTCAGTTATTACTAGATCTGGGATTTTAGGTTCTAATGTTTTAGACACCTAAAATAGACTTTTAAAGGAGAAAATAGGCACTTAAATATGCTTTAAAATGTGTAAATAGACAGAAAATAGACTTCGAACTAATATACACATAAACTGTAACGTTCTCTTTCTTTTACACCAAGAAACTTGGTATGCCTGTTCTTAACATAAATAACAGCAAACTTAAGACAGAATTAAAAGACATTTATCAAAAACAGTTATGGATTATGTGGAAAATCATAAACAGTACTGAACTAAAACCTTAATACTGAAATCACTGAACACAATTACAACACTGTAGACATTCTACAGTATAACAGTGTAAATCGGAGTATGTGTTTATTTATTTGTGAGGAACATTCCTACAACACTTTCATTCGTATTTTCCTTTACAGTACATAATAATAATAATAATAATCTTCTCCAAATTTTCCAGAGTCAGGTCGTGTCTTTTGTCTGTTAAAATCATTTTGAAAGCGAAGAGCGCTCCACACTCACAGATGTTAGAGGGGCAGAGGAAAATTTACCTACATTTTTCAGTTAAATTTCACTAGTTAAGTCTACTTTTTCGTCTACTTTTCCTCCTGATGTACCCTTTTCAGTACTGAATAATCTGGATTCTTCTGCAGTACACTAGCCCACACGTTCATAATTTATCCCCCACTTATAGAACAGTGAAGTTTATAAACATTTAGTCATTTTAAACTTATGATTTTCTTTAGTTGAATTGAAAATTATGCTTTCGTTATAGGCATTTTTGGGCACTATAAAACTCTGTAAATATAAGGGATTTGTCGTTATTTTTTTTAAAGAAACAAGATGGGCACTTGTCTTAAAACCCCAGGTCTAGTTATTACGTATCTTTACGTACACTTTTCTCAGGCATCATCAATGCTACAGCAATCAAACTCACAACAATTCAATTGTCTAAAAGCTAGAAGAAAGACTTACAATATATATTCCCTAAAATATAACTACGTAGAATGACAGCAACCACCTCCGTCTTAACAGGGTAAATACTTCAGACATAAATATGTCTTAAGGCTGGTGGGGGGGGTCATCTGAAGATTTGTGTAACGTAACATGACAAAATGTGTAACGGAAGTGTAACCATAGCAACCGTGCAGGGGCTGTGATGTAAGGTATGGATGGATGGCCAGGTAATGTTACCTAGCAACCGTGCAGGCTATGTCTTATGGCTGGTTGCCATCTGAAATCAGCAGCCACTGATGGATGTCTATGACCGGGAGACATACAGAATGTATCCGTGATGACGTTACAAATTTTCAGGAATGATGGAGGACGTCAAATGGATCCATTTCAGATAATGAACGATATTCCGGAAACGATCGAGTCAAAAGCTAAGCAAAATTCGACTCGTTTAAGTCCGTTGACCTGCACAAGTTTCACAATCTGCTCCATTTCCAACAAATGTTCGAATTGGCGCCCTCTGCATCGTCGCACAAAGTTCTGTCGTACCCGTTCGAATATCCCCGGTGTCGTTTGACTCGAACGTTTCCGGACTACGGTTCCTGATCTCAAATTGATCCATTTGCCGTCTTCCATCATCCCCGATATATCCTGTATTTATGATCATTTGATTTTCGCAAAGAAAAAAGTGGATTCTTTTTTTGTCATTTCCAGAAAGCCTCAAGGAATTGGAAATAATGTATTATGATACTCATCAATGCTATGAGCCATGCACCATTTACTGTAGTTGAAAAAAAAAACATTATGAATCAAAGTACTATCTTCCGTGAAAAGTGTACACCCAACCACACAAAAATTGTGCATCGAAGAAGATAACTTTCTTTCAAAATTCTCTTATTTGAAATAGGATGAACATACTGTGCAAATGGTAGAATTCCAAACATCAGCCTTTCGGCCACCGTCTGTCCACAGTGTACGAATATCTTCCACATTTCGAGAAAGTATAAAATTAAGTATGTCTCTGCCAGCCAATTTTAAACACGCACACAAAATGAAATAATGTAGTTTTCCTTGCAAACCTTAGTAGGATCATTCTAGCCCCAACTGAAAAATGTCAGTGATTTCCTAAAGACTGGGCTGAATGGCTCTAAAATAAATTTATCCATACGAGAAAGTGAAAGTAAATTAATAAATACAGCCCCATTTTTTTAATTCATCGTTTATGTTTTTATTTATTAAGTATTTAATTATTGCCCAATTGCTGACCGCAAACTGGCAACTAAAAAAATAAAATAATTTACCGATAGTGAAGCTTTGTGTCACTTCCTGTTTGCGTTTTACTTCCAAAATGATACACTTAATCCATGACGACGACAGCTGCCATCGAAGATAACAAAAATTCGAACGCAGAGAAAATCGCTCCTAATATTTGCAGACAGTTCAAGTTGTCCAGTATCAGCGACGAGAGTTAAACGTGAAATATTTTCAGGTTCACACCCACAAGAAGGTGAACAACAGGAGCAGTGTTAAAAATAGCGAGTTAAGTTGGCTTATTGTCCTGTTCACGCGGCCAATATAATACGAAGTACACATGCTCTCAAAGCAACTTCCGATAGACACCTCTCTCTCCCTCGGAACCGAGTGTGGTGCGGGAACAGACATCAGCCCTACGATATTAATATACTGTAATTACAAAATGTGTCCTAAAATATTCCAATTTCTTTGAGAATCATTACAACAGTTCATTGGTTAATACTTCCCTTTCAGTGTGCTTAAGGTAGATTAAGTATGAGAGACCCTTATCGGAAAATTTAGTGGCACAGAAAAGAAATAATAACAATAATACGATTTATACAAAGAATTAGAAAAAATTCTCCCAGAAAAAGAAGATGAAGATTATTTTGTCATCTGCACAGTATGGAAAAAGACAGATTAAGAAAACAGATTTTTAAACAATATGCAATTTAAAAATATAAACCAGCATTTTTGAAAACAGCCAAAGATCACTTGCAACTACTGAACATTAAAAAAGAACAAACTGCAAATAGAAAAGAATTAAGGAAAACAATATTTAATGGTAAATTTGCAGACAAAGCCAGGAAGAAATCTGGCAGTGAATGGACGCGAGGAAAAAAAAAACACCGAGAAAGAATGAAGTAGTTTTGGGAAAGCGAGAAGAAGAAAACCGTTTTACGTGATCCTAAGATGGCCTAATTTATTAAAACTAATCACAGGGAAAAAACAGAAAACGTCCGACACTTCGGAAAACGAAGGCGTGAAAATGCAAAACTCCCTATGCCTCGATGCTCTTAACAGCGTCGGGGTCGGAAGGGAACAATAACTGACCACGAGAGGTCGAATAAGAGAACTGAAATTAAGGAACCCGGCACAAGAAAGTGGAAGCAATGCCAAACTCGGCTAGGGAAATCACGGTCACTAACCCACGCTCCAAAGTTGGGAGCCCTTCGTCAAATCAAATCAAAATCAGTTTACTTCCAAATGAGGTGTCTACCTCGGTGGCAAATGATACACAAAAATACATTATCAAGCACTAAATTTTAAATTAAAAAGAAAAGACAATTACCTATTATTATTATTATTATTATTATTATTATTATTATTATTATAGTGGTATTAATTTACGCCCCACAAACTAATATTTTATGGTTTTCGGAGACTTCGAGATGTCAGGTATTTTGTCACGCGGAGTTCTTTTACTTGCCGGTAAAGCTACGGACATGAGGGTGGCGTATTTGAACACCGCTCTACCCCCTAAGCTACTCGGCCGGGCAAGACGAAATAACAAAAATCATGTGTTATTACTTACGTGACTACTGAAATTCAACTCTAGCTCGCTTTTGTCTCCCGATATGCTTTTAACGAGCTAAATAAATAAAATAAAACCCGAGAACGTAGATGGATCAGTCAAACACTCCACAAATAGTTCGCGAAGAACTCCAACATAGGCTGAATTACTGTCTAGCGAACAATAGAGAACATTTTGTATATTTAATTTAGTGAATTCAATTAATTACATGCAGGAAATTTCCCAAAAATAAACCACGCTGTCATCCAACTGACCTGCTCATTCTTTATTCAATTTCAATTTTTTTCAGGCTGCCAAAACGCTAGAAAACAAGAGATGATGATGATGATGCTTATTTAAAGGGGCCTAACATCGAGGTCATCGGCCCCTAATGGGACGAAATGAGACGAAATGGAATGACAAATTAAAAGTCCAAAATCCTCCACTGACCAGAATTCAAAACGTGAGGACGAAGAATGAATGGATGGATATGAATTTAAAACAATCAGGGGATCCGACCCGCAATGTCTCGCATTCACAGAAAGTGACGTGAAAGAATAGTATTACTGACCAAGTCTAAAGGGGTCCAAAATCCAAGTCATCGACCCCTCATAATGGTACTTATCGTTAGGAAAGTAGAACCATGGCATTTGTCATGGTGTGGTACTAATCAAAAGTAGCGTAAACTCGCGGTATTCTACACATTATGGTACTACTCACAGGTAATGAAATTCGCACATGGAATACACCCTATGGTGTTTCGCACATTGAAGCGCCATTTACAGGCAACGCAAACCTATGGTATTCGTCACATGTGTACTAACCACAGGGACTCGCCCTATTCCGTGGTGTTCCTCATATAGTGGTACTAATCACAGGTATTATAAAAGCCGGCAACGCACTCTGTCGCTACTAATCACAAACCTATTTTGTACCTAACATAGTGGTACTACGCGCAAGTAAAAGCAACCCATGGTGTTTCCCCCGTGGTGGTACTAATCACAAGTAGTTTCATGGTTCTCATTCAACCATCCCTTGGACGCCCCTTTTAGTCGCCTCTTACGACCGGTAGGGGATACCGTGGGTGTATTCTTCGTCTGCTTCCCCGACCCACAGGGGGGTGAAAACAAGATTTGAAAACATAATTCTTTTACAATAATTCACTTCACGTCGCACCGACGACGATGGGATTGAAAAGGGCTAGAAGTGCGAAGGAAGTCGCCGTGACCTTAAGGTATACCCCCAGCATTTTACTGCTGTGAAAAAGGAAAACCACGGAAAACCGCCTTCAAGGATCTCCCGACAGCTAGGTGACCCAAACCAGCCCGTCATTCGCTCTGTGAAAGTCACTGAAGCTAACTCAATCGCTGGGAGTGAGAGATGGTTCGCAGGTTGGTACGTAACAGCGTTCACACAACGCACAAACCATCCCGAACAATTCCCGTACTTGGAAAGGAGCACAAGGGCAGAAAGCAGTATTGCGGAGGTTGTGCTCAGTGTGTGACACCTCAGCTCATTTTCTCACGAGCGTGTGATCTGGACTGTAAACTCAGCGATACAAAATGATTATATTTACACTGATTACGCACGCCAAGCCTTGAATGTTTCCAAGGGCACGAGAAGGCGTTTATATCATTATAATTAAAGCCCGAATTTTATGCAGAAACACGTTACATTGCAAACTAATTTGTTTAGTAGGAAGTGTCGGCCACCCGCTCTTCCATAATGTAGCAACAGTAACATAAATTATAGGGGTTCTGATGAGCCGTACCCCTAAAGTTTATGCAAACCCCATAGCACAATCGTTGTGAAGGTAGACTATACTTGCTACTCGTTTCAGTAAGTTTGCATTCTAACCTATTAAAACATAAAAATCCAGCCTCTAGCTTATAATACTTACCGCTGGAAGGTGATTTTAGATCGTAGCGTTGACTTTCTTTTTTAAGAAGAACCGGATGGACAAAATAAAGTGGCCCGGAGAATATCTGTAACAGGACTGACGCGGGATTGACCCTTGTTAACGAACATCACAGAAGATGCTGGAAATGTCCTCATCTCAAGAAATGAAAAACTGGCGTTCCATAAGTCCTGATTCCACTTCACTCAGAAACCTCCGGCCGAACTAAACACGCGAAGGTTCGTCTGGAAGCTTTTGTACGGATACAGATGAAGGTCCTTTTCGATAATGTTTCGACACGAGGATCTCTTAATTCCCACCCCACTTTGGGTGGGGGCGGTGGAATAACACCCACGGTATCCCCTTCCTTCGTAAGAGGCAAGTAACAGGGGCCCCAGGGGCTCTGAACTTGGAAGCGTGAGTTAGCGACTACCAGGCCCTTACATGAGTCCTGGGATTGCTTCCTCTTGTGCCAGGCTCCTCACTTTCATTTATCCTATCCGACCTTCCTTGGTCAACTCTTGTTCTTTTCCGACCCCGACGGTATTAGGTATCGATGCCTAGGGAGTCTCATTTTCATTTGTCTTTCCTTGGCCGATACCTTAATTTGTACTTCCTCTTAAAACAATCACCACCACCACAACTCTTAATTGCCACTTGCACAGATAAACGGCGTTGAGATTTCGTCGAACTTGGACGCTTTCCCTCACTCGAGCATTGTGTTCTTGGGTTCGAACTCTTTTCGGATAGTTACGCTTTTTATTCGCTACAGAGTCCGTATCGCGCGATTTTGCCACCGAATTTTACATTTGAGACTTTGCTGGAGGTTTCATCAAGACACTTCCAGTCTTAAACTCTTACGCAAACAGTTCCGCACAGGATTTCCATGAATCGTGCTTCGCTTAACACTCGACAGTGAACACGCGCTGTTTTGTGTTGCATTCAACTGGTCACTAAACACCTGAGCTCCTCTCACTCACCAAGTATTTACAGTGCACTACGTCTTCTGGTGTTACGTAGAACAAATCTGTTACTTTCATTGTCCTGTCTCAGTCTCACCCTTGGCTTTGGCAATATGAAAGTGACCGAGGTATGAGCGAAGCTATATACAGTAGTAATGGTCCTTATGCAGCCAGTCCCTGTTATGAATGATGTGAAAATATCACTCATAGGGTCGGCTGGTGCGGGCAATTTACTGGAGTCGCCAGACTGACTCAGGGAGGAAAGCAACGAGAAACTACCTCCTATTCTCATTTCCCTAGTACGCCTCTTCAATGACAGCTGATGGCGGAGCTGTGGAAGTCCAAACCAGCCTTTGGGCTGCGCTCTCAACATACACACAGCAGAAGAAAACCATGATTTAAAAAATGAAAATACAATTTTCTGAAATATATTGATGTATGCCTAGAGGCATGAATTTTTTCGCATCAACGATAAACGCGACAAAAAATATTTTGAAGCGATTTTGAAATATCTTAACGAATCATATGATATGTGTGATTTTGTTTTCGCGAATTACAGCGGTTTTGCGAAAATGGAGCGAAATTCGTGGAAAGTAACGATCTTGAAATTGTATTCCAATATTAACGGTGTGAAGAGAAACAGAAGATGGAATAAGAAGTTCTTATTTCGATACAAGCATCTCTTCGTATTAATATTGTACAAAATCCCTTAATGCTACGGCGAAAGGATAATTTATTATGTAATCTTGAATAGGGCCATTACATAAGATTACATAAGGAATAATGAATGATTATCAATATTACTTCTGTTTATCTACCTTTCACATAAATCATTCGCATATCTCACGAATAAGGGATTACACTTTTTGTAAATAACTTTATGAAGGGAATGAAGCGAAATTAAAGCGATGAGATCAGTCCTATTTCGCGACACGACGCGAAAAATTTATTCCTTTTCGCGAAATAGAACATAATTGCGAGAAAATCATGCCTCTGTGTATGCCTATTCATTTCAAACCCCCCGTAGAGTTAATACCGTCTAAGTTTTCAAAACACCGAGCTCGATAGCTGCAGTCGCTTCAGTGCGGCCAGTATCCAGTAGTCGGGAGATAGTAGGTTCGAACCCCACTGTCGGCAGCCCTAAAGATGGTTTTCCGTGGTTTCCCATTTTCACACCAGGCAAATGCTGGGGCTGAACCTTAATTAAGGCCACGGCCGCTTCCTTCCCACTCCTAGCCCTTTCCTGTCCCATCGTCGCCGTAAGACCTATCTGTGTCGGTGCGACGTAAAACAACTAGAAAAAAAAAGTTTTCAAAACTTCAAACTTATGTTCTGAAATGCAACTACGTTTGGCTTATACTCCTTTAGCCATGGCAAGAAAGATTATAATCTAGCAGAGTTGCATTACACTCACATTCTCACCGTCACATGCATAAAATTATTAAAATGCATTAACCAACCTGAAGTAATATTGCTTAAATACACACACACAAAATTAATCACACACATTACATAAGGCCTACAAGAGAAACACACACAGTGTTTCGCCATTCACATACTCGGCTGCACGGTGCTCACGTCAGTCGGTAGCTGTCAACAAGTAATCTCGGCAAGATCTCTTCAATTTAATTACTGTATCCCTGACAATGGCCGGTAATAACGAATTATAAAGCCTGGAACCGACCACAGTAAGAGAAGGTTAATACCCACGTGGCAAAAGCCTGGATCTATAACGACAACAACAACCCAGCGAGTTGGCCGTGCAGTTAGGGTATCGCAGCTGCGAACTTGCATTCGAGAGACACTGGGTTCGAATTCCACCATCGGCAGCCCTGAAGACGGTCTCCGTAGTTTACCATTTTCACACCAAATCAAGGCCACGGCTATCTTTCCAATCCCCGAAACCTTCGATCTGCTGGTGGAAAGTTAAACAAGTATAAAAATATATATAAAGGTTGAAAATGTACAATTTGCCGCATGCAGTTCGATCAGTTCTTTATCAATCACCACTGATCTGCATTTAGGGCTGTCACCCAGGGGCATATTCCCCTATCTGTAGTTTAACAAGTCTTAATAATTACAAAGAATTTGCAGACTTATTGAAACCTTGGTAAATTATTACAATCCCTAACTCCCCTTCCTATAAATGAACATTTGCCCGCAATTTGTCCTTTTGAATTCCAACTTTATCTTCATACTGAGATTGTTCCTACTTTTAAAGACACCACTAAACTCAATCGTCTTCTAATGCTATCCACGCCATCTCTACACTGACAGCTCGGAACGTAACACTAGTCGAGCAGCTCCTCTCCTTTCTCCCCAGCCCAAACAATGCAACATTTTCTTAACGCTTCTCTTTTGTTGGAAAATCACCCAGAACACTTAGCGTACGGGTACCATTGAATAACAACATATCAAAATAAAGGACTGTCAGCAAAAGTAAATTAGCTTGAAATTTTTTTTCAGCTGGGAAGGATCCCTTATTGGCCCGGCTCAGTAAAAAAACTCGAAAAATATAGAAACAAGAGACTTCCAGATGGTCCTAGGATTCACACATTTTATTTTTCTTGCAACGCACGGACTCGGGTCTTTTCGCGACTGGTACGGAGGCGGTCGGAGCTTTACCTGTCCGGTTCCATGGCTAAGTTAGAGTCCAGGGGGTCACAGGCGCGCAGGCCGCCTACGAGCGTCAACTCTCCGGAGGCCACACGCCAATTATTATTCTTTCTTCGTTATGCCCAATTAAAGAGACGGCTTGCCCTTATTAACCTCGTTCGGAAATCTCTTCATGAATATTCGCTGTGGTGTCTTTTCTGTTCTCTCCATTCTTTGCCAGTTTACGATTTTTTTATGGTGTCACCTGTAGCTTTCATTTATTGTAAATCCTGCTTAATTTCTTCTAACCAGTTGATCTTGACATCAATTGAACCGGTTTGATCAAGATAATTATAATAAATTATAATAATTTTAATAATCAGACTAATTTCCGAGCCGGGAATAGAACTAAGAATACTAAACATTTCATCTTTACGACCACAATGAACTCGAAATACATTCAACGAGTAAGATCGTCAAAGATTTTTAAGTACAGAACACAAATGGCGAACAAGACAAGTGGAATCCGAACCTGGAACCTTCCATCTCTTGGATATGTTCCATATTGACTGAGTACGCTGAGACTTAATTTCGCATCCCAGTTGGGCCAAGGCCACACGAGGCAGTAAATACAGTTGCAGCAAGCAGCGAAAACTGTACCACGGCAATTGCTGCCGCTGGATGCGACACGGCGGTAGCAAATACAATTGTAGCACAGGTGCTGCAGAGCAAGGAACTCCTGTTGGTCCCGAAGATCTAGTTCAGTTATGAATCTTGCTGCGAATGTTGCTTTATCCGTGTTACTTGTACGACTGAGGCGGCGCTGACAAAAAAGAAAGTGGTGGATTCTTCCTATTATCAGTGAAAGGTCAACGAAGGGTAAATTTGTCCTTATTCATGAGAACCTGAAGCTTTACCCAGACACATTTTTTAAATATTATCGAAACTCTTTTCACGATCTATTGCCAGTTATACGTGGCGATATGCCGTGTCGTTGTTGCTCTTCATTGTAATTATATACAATCTTGTACTACGAAATAAACATGTGACTTTCCTCATCGGGAAACGAGACCCCATTTTCCAGAATGACACGTTCACTGTCCACATACTCCATATTTCGTAAATGTACTATTGTTTTCCCAGCAGCGTATGATGCAGTGAAAGAAATGGGCTCTGGCCTATCCCTTCGACAGCAAGACTTGGAACTGCTTCCGGCAAACTGCATTTACTGGCAAGTGTGATAGAGTGATAAATAAGTTACAAGATTGTGAGCAACTGCAACGTGACCTCGATAATGTTGTGAGATGGACAGCAGGCAATGGTATGTTGATAAACGGGGTTAAAAGTCAGGTTGTGAGTTTCACAAATAGGAAATGTCCTCTCAGTTTTAATTACTGCGTTGATGGGGTGAAAGTTCCTTTTGGGGATCATTATAAGTATCTAGGTGTTAATATAAGGAAGGATCTTCACTGGGGTAATCCCATAAATGGGATTGTAAATAAAGGGTACATATCTCTGCACATGGTTATGAGGGTGTTTAGGGGTTGTAGTAAGGATGTAAAGGAGAGGGCATATAAGTCTTTGGTAAGACCCCAACTAGAGTATGGTTCCAGTGTATGGAACCCTCACCAGGATTACCTGATTCAAGAACTGGAAAAAATCCAAAGAAAAGTAGCTCGATTTGTTCTGGGTGATTTCCGACAAAAGAATAGCGTTAAAAAAATGTTGCAAAGTTTGGGTTGGGAAGAATTGAGAGAAAGAAGAAGAGCTGCTCGACTAAGTGGTATGTTCCGAGCTGTCAGCGGAGAGTTGGCGTGGAATGACATTAGTAGACGAATAAGTTTGAATGGCGTTTATAAAAGTAGGAAAGATCACAATATGAAGATAAAGTTGGAATTCAAGAGGACAAACTGGGGCAAATATTCATTTATAGGAAAGGGAGTTAGGGATTGGAATAACTTACCAAGGGAGATGTTCAATAAATTTCCAATTTCTTTGAAATCATTTAGAAAAAGGTTAGGAAAGCAACAGATAGGGAATTTGCCACCTGGGCGACTGCCCTAAATGCAGATCAGTAGTGATTGATTGAAGTGTGGCCCTTCACATTGCAACACAAGGTGCACATTTTTTTCTCCTGTATTGCTGCTGACTTCCAAAAGTTGCTGTCATGCTCGTGTGGCCGAGGTTACTGAGCTTCTCGCCTCCTTCACATGGCTTGTATTGGAGATGGCTATATCAGGTAAGCGCATAACGAAGAGGAAGGGCAAGCCGTATCAACAACGCCTACAGTTTAGGAAGCCCACTGACACACCAATACGAGCATACAAAGCAAGGTCAAAGCCGTACTCGATCGGGTGCTGCAAACGTCTACAAGTTCACAAACAGTCCTCCAACTGACGAAGCATTTACAAGCTAGCAGAAGAATGTCAAGGATGTACTTGAATCAATGTCAATAGATTATTTTAGTTTGCAAACATGTCTGTAGTCACTTTATGCCCAGTAAGCGAACACACTTATCTCGGTATCATCAATCATATCTGGAGGTTTCTTCCATGCATAAAAAATTAGGTATTACGGTTCGTGATGCTTCAAACACATTACTAGTGGCATTAGTACAGATCTGGTGATTGACGGAGATTATTGCTTTACGAAGAAGTATTACTAGATAACGATGCCGTCTTATCTGTAATCAGAATAGAAAAAGATCCGAGCCTTCAAATAATAATAATAATAATAATAATAATAATAATAATAATAATAATAATAATAATAATAATAATAATAATAGACGTCGGAATAACCATTAGTTGTATACTCCTGTCATGCGGAGGAAAAGAATTTCATTTTATGGCCACTTGCTGAGATTGAAACCCACACGATTATAGAACCAGATTATTAGTATTATTATTATTATTATTATTATTATTTTTTATTATTATTATTATTGGTATTATTATTGGTATTTGCTTACGTCGTACTGACACAGATATGTCTTATGGCGACGATGGGATAGGAAAGGCCTAGGAAGTGGAAGGAAGCGGCCGTGGCCTTAAGGTACAGCCCCGGCATTTGCCTGGTGTGAAAATGGGAAACCACGGAAAACCATCTTCAGGGCTGCCGACAGTGGGGCTCGAACCCACTATCTCCCGATTACTGGATACTGGCCACACTTAAGCGACTGCAGCTATCGAGCTCGCTGAACCAGATCTATTTTAAAGACAAGAAGACCTAGCCATCTTGGTTCAAGTAGGTGGAAAGGGACCTACAGGAGATGAGGATCACTTATGAAGATCTACAAGAACGCAACCCACACAGCAAGAAACTAAAATACCACCAGGGTTTTCAAGAAAAACCAAAGTTGAAGACGGAAAAGACGTGGACGGAGGAAAGAAAAGAGCAACACCGACAACGAATGAAGGAGCAAAGCCCAGAGAAGACAGAGGTCGTTAGTAGGCCCACACGAACAAAGAAGAATATGACGTCTGGTCTCCGAAGACATCTGATGCAGGTCTTACTAGTTAACGCCCACAGACGACCTGTGCGTCTGGATGCGAAATGATGATTATGATGATGTAGGTACATGGTGAAAGTGGGTGCCGGCACATAGCCTACTCCTGTCGAATAGCACGAAGGGGTCTGCTGAAGGCTTAACGTCTCCATCCGACAGACGAATCATCAACAGTGCCATATGACCACTGCGGAGAGGTTTGGAACTAAATCCAGGCTTTTGGCATGCAATCTAGTGGTCAAAATTTGTATGAAAACACCTCTCTCACCCCTTTCTTATTCAAAAAAAAAAAAAATTTTTCCTGTAAGGTTAGGTTAGGAGTATTTGACTTTTAGTTCAGGTTAAATAAAAAAATAACAGAATCGTTCTTCACAAGTTGTCATTAAAAGGGTGAATACCCGATTTGTCGATATGAATCAGAACGAACGAGGAACCAAGAACGAGCTGCGGCGTTGCGGCTGCCATCTTTCGATTCTCAAACGAGTCGATTCATTTCCTTCACTAAATCATGATTCAATCGTTCAGTGCAATGATTCGTTCATTATGAATCACTCGTTCAGAATCTCCCCCATCTCTATTCCAGACCATACGATGACGCTGTTCACAGTCAGAACACCCTACACAGTTCTAGATATTGCGCCACTCTCGGGGGGGGGGGGGGGGGAAGTAAAGATACCCGACTTCATGAGTTAGTAAAAAGTTTATCCTTTGTCCAACACAGAAATAAGCTACACCAAAATTCAGCTTATTTTATTGTCCGTTTAATTAAATGGAGTAGACATTTTTATTGTACCCAGTTACCATTTTAACGCAAGTTGAACAAAGAAAGTGCCGGTATTTTTTCCATTTCCAACGGAGCGCTCAGTTTGGAAATGTATAAATTTAAAAGTATTGATCTCATCATTACCGAACATAATGTGTCTTAAAGTAACTAATTGTTGATCAGTCTATCAAGTTTTTATTTCATCCGATATGTGTGAAACAATGTTTTCTCATTACCGGGTGATCATATCCGTACGATAAAAACTCCACATAACTGAACGTAGAATAAAATAATTTGAATTTTGATGTAGACTGTTTCTTGGTACAGAGGATGAACCTTTCACTGACTTATTAACTCGGGTGGCTATACTTTTCTCCAAGACAGCAGCGTTCGGATAAACTTCCTTCGATCAGACACCAATAAATATAATTGCTCTTCTCTTCCAAGGAGGTGGTTTTCTCTTTCAACCGAAGGGACCTCTCCGATTCGTAAACAGTTGTATTTCCATCACAAATAACGGGCCTGCAACGGAACAAGCGGCTCTAACAAGTTTCTCTTATGTTCGTCCCTGCCCGAGCGGCACAGAAACGAGGCAAGTAGGACAAGAGAGTATTTACTATACAGAACAGACAAACTCGTTTAGCTGGGGACCAGCCCACCTCCTTTTCATTTGTAACAGCTTCAACGGTTGCTAAACGCTGTCCTACCAATCATTCACGACACTGATTAGAAACAAATACTACAAAGAAGCAGAGGAAGAACAAATCTTGCCTCCCCACAACAAAAAATGGTGTCGAATTTCCCTTTGAGAAAATCAAATAATCATAAATAGGTTTATCAATAAATGAAAATCAAATTGACAATTTAAATCGAATGGGTCGTTTTTGAGACAACTCGTATGGAATTTGCAGTCGATAAGTGTACGCTTCAGTGTATCGAAAGGGAGAAACTGCCTCAGGGCCAATGAAGCTACCACGAATGAAATAATTACCGTATCTAGAGTATGATGAGATGAGGCTTCTTTGATAAAAGAGAGTTGCATATGTCTCTCAGTCATGGCCATCCATCAATACTTCACATCACAGCCTGAAAAATCACATCGACCATCTGTACTCTAACGCCCCTCTTTGATAATGTCTCTCAGTCATGGCCATCCATCAATACTTCACATCACAGCCTGCAAGATCACACTGA
Organism: Anabrus simplex; assembly: GCF_040414725.1. Taxonomy (NCBI): domain Eukaryota; kingdom Metazoa; phylum Arthropoda; class Insecta; order Orthoptera; family Tettigoniidae; genus Anabrus; species Anabrus simplex. The sequence continues at coordinate 195,969,757 of NC_090279.1, forward strand.
CCATCTGTACTCTACGCCCCTCTTTGATAATATGTTTCTTAGTCATGGCCATCCATCAATATTCCACACCACAGCCTGCAAGATCACATCGACCATCTGTACTCTACGCCCCTCTTTGATAATATGGCTCTCATACATGGCCATCCACCAATACTTCACAACACAAGCTGCACGGTTGCCGGGTAACGTCTCGTCATAGATTTTCTGTACGAAAAGTCTGACAAGATCTGTAATCTAATGAAGGAAATGAGACTGTATTTTACGGGCACATTAAAATATCTCGCAGAGAAGAAACAGCTCAGAAGATATTCACATTTCGGAAGAACGGGAAAATCCCATGGGTTAAAGAAATCCATCGCAACCTACGTAATTAAGTCCAGCACCCACTGGCGTATCAGACAGTACTCAGGGCATGAGTGTGGATTACTTCCTCACATTAGCCTCCATAAAATGCTGGGAAAGTTCTATATTTCAAGCCTCATGCAGCATGAATGAGTCTACAGAAGAGTTACGCTAAGATCAACAGTCCAGTATCACTGTCGGCGGGAGGGCGCGCAGACTGCTGACACCACAGCAGCGAGCTCCCGCGCGGTGTCGAGTTGCAGTCGCCTCCCGCTGCGCACGTGCACGGCTGTCAACAGCAAGCATCGTAACGTGCACAAGGTCCTAGAGATACCAGGGCTTCCAGCAAGAATGAACGACTTTGTCCACAAACACCTGCAACTGAAACGTCTAACCGGCCTGGACTTCCACTGCACTCAAAGAAGCGATGCGCGTTGCTTCCACCTTCGAGAAGTGGTAACACTGACGACACATTCGTGAAAATCACAGGAACTTAATCTGGCATTGCTTCCGCTTACTATCTGCGCCTAACGAGTAGCAGATACTACGCTCTTAGCCACAACCATCAGCCGTGCCAGACAATACGAGCTTTCTCACTCAAAGCATATTTCTTATCAAACAGACAAGCTGCCTCTGTGGATCAGTGGTAGAGTGTCGGCCTCCGGATCCGAAGACAGCGGGTTGAAAGCCGGCAGTAGTAGTCGGATTTTTTATGATGATGATGCTTGTTGTTTAAAGGGGCCTAACATCTAGGTCATCGGCCCCTAATGAGACGAAATGGAATAACAAATTAAAAGTCCACAATCCTCCACTGACCAGAATTCAGAACGCGAGGACGAAGAATGAATGGATGGATATGAATTTTAAAACAATCAGTAGATCCGACCCGCATTGTCTCGCATTCACAGAAACTGACGCCAAAGAACAGTATTACTGACGAAGGGACTGCTTCTATAGCATAATACTGAATCGATGATGCTTTAAGTCTAACGGGGTCCAAAATCAAAGTCATCGGGCCCTCATAATGGTACTTATCGCCAGGAAAGTAGAACCATGGTATTTGTCATGGTGCGGTACTAATCAAAAGTAGCGCAGACTCGCGTCATTCCACACAGTATGGTACTACTCACAGGTAACGAAATTCCCACATGGAATACAGACCTATGGCGTTTCGCACATTGCAGCGCCATTTACAGGCAACGCAAACCTACGGTGTTCATCACATATGTGTACTAATCACAGGGACTCGCGCTATCCCGTGGTGTTCCTCACATAGTGGTACTAATCACAGGTATTGTAAAAGCCGGCACCTTACTCTTTTGCTACTAATCAAAAAATTTGGTACCCAACATAGTGGTACTACGCCCAAGTAAAAGCGACCCATGGCGTTCTCCGCCTCGTGGTACTAATCACAACGAGTTTCATGGTTCTAATTCCATCATTCGTTGGTCGCCCCTTTTAGTCACCTCTTACGACAGACAGGGGATACCGTGGGTGTATTCTTCGTCTGCGTCTGCCACCCACAAGGGGTTGTGTGTTTGGACCGCGAGAGGTATTTTATTTCCCTCAAGTCCACCGACAAGCCGGTTAGAACCCCCTATCCGCCACCTGCAACGCGCCACGTGGGAGTATCACCTCTCCCCCTGCTACGCCAGCGTAGTAGGCTCGTGGTCGCATTTTTGAAGGGCGGAAAAAAGTCCATTCGACACTCCATGTCCTACGATATCATCATGTAACAGATCTCTGGTGTTTACCCGACAAAATTCATTAAATCTCAGCCACAGACGCCCAAGAGTGTTTCGGTTTACTCAGTCTGCCATCTAGTAGGCCTAGAGTAAAATAGAACGTCGAAATTGACGAGTAGACAGCCAGATGGCGTCAAATTGAAATGTCTGCACACGGCAGCTGAGGCCATACGATTATTATTATTATTATTATTATTATTATTATTATTATTATTATTATTATTATTATTATTATTATTATCAAACAGGTCATGATGCAGTACTTACAGTAAATGTGTAACTAAGGCATAACTGCACTACCACTTTGAAACTTCAAGACAGCGCCTCAATCCGAAAGAGTCAGCGCGGACGGAACAGATGTTTATTGTCAGGCCTTGAGACTTGAGATAGGCGCATGCACGCGACATCTCGTCAGACGACCATAGTAACTGTCAAGTCCCCCGATTTCACCTTTCCCATCCGACCTCTCTAGACTAACTCTCGATCTCTTGGGATACCGCGAGTATTATATTTGTTGAGCCTTTCCAGCGCATCCATTTCCTTAGCCGATTCCGAGGATGTATTTAAAGGAGATCTACAATCCCACCCCCAACCCTAGAAATAAATAAATATTGGTTATTTGAGAAAGCACTCGTGTCCAATACTACTAGTTTTCAGAAAAGTGGAAAAAAACTACCTACACTTTCTAATGTTTCGAATTTGTGTCTGGTTTTTATAACAAATATTTATCAGATATTCTAAAATGATTCTGATCATTTTGAAAAAAAAATAAGTTTTCGAAATAGAGTGATATGGGAACTGAAAGTTACTGAAAGTGTGCGATATCTCAGATAAATAAACTCTTGATAGAAAAAAAAAAAAGACGGTTATTTAATGCGTACCGACATTTAAGAACACTACATTAAAAAAAAGCCTTGTAAATTTCCTAAGGGCCATGGCCTCCTGCAATGCAGGGACAGTGCTCAGCTTAACTCATCAGGTGAGCAGGTCCTGAGGAGCATTATTAAATAAAGCCCGGATTTTTATGCAGTAGATTGCGAACTAATTTGGTTAGTAGGAAGTGTCGGCCACCCGCCCTTCCATAATGTAGCAAGAGTAACATAAATTTTAGGGATCCTGATGGGCCGTACCCCTAATGTTTATGCAAACCGCATAGCATAATCGTTCTGAAGGTAGACGATAAGTGCTACTCGCTTCAGTAAGATTGCATTCTAACCAAATATGCATCAAAATCCGGGCTCTAAATTGTTATACAGGTTATTTCCTAGTTTGTTTCGTGAAAACTTATCACTGCACGCTGTACACTTGTGTAATCTCATCTCCGAGATACATACAACACTTCAATTATGTTAAGTTTCATCTTTAAAATTCCCTTCATACAACAACATTAAAGTCAAAATTCAGAACATCTTCCACCATTAATACCACTTATTACAGTTACTCAGGGATGAAAACGGCGAGAGAATGTCTTGTAATGCCTGTTATTCAAGTTCTTCAAATATGATCTGACTATTAGCAGGAGGCTAGGATAAAATTTTCAAGATCCATTATGAGGTGTACATGTAATTTTAACTGTATATGCAATAAACCTGTTTTGTCCGAAAATGGACGTGTGTGGTTCCTCAAATAACCGATAGGTCTACTAATGTCCTAATAACATTGGTTTCACATACCACTTTTACGATTTTCGAATACGCCGAGATGCCACAACTTTGTCTTGTCCTTTTATACGCCAGTACATCTACAGACGTACTTGAGCACCTGCAAATAGCAGCGGACTGAACGGGGATCGAACCTGCCAACCTGGGCTCGGAAGGCCTGCGCTCTACAGGCTGAGCCACAGTGAGTGCAATGAGGACACACATCGTGTGGGTGAGTGCATTCGTATCCCAGAGGGGGCTGTGGCCAAGGACAGACAATCTCGCCAATTTCCAGACTGCGGGGAAGAATGGCGTGACTCTAATAATGAGTGCCATTCCCCTAACAGCGTTACAAAATAAATGTCATCAACAAGAGCTCAGGGCGAGGTGACACAGCAGTAACGGGCCGTTCACAGCATTACATCAGCTGACGGCTGGACGTTCAACTCCACTGTTACTTCACCAGGCTGGCTAGCGGAGACAGTAGCGTACGTAGACCAGATTTCTTTTCACATCAATATGTCTTATGCCTGGCGGTCATTAGCGATACAAGACGTGTGACGCGATGCATCCTAGCAACCATGCAGACTGTGATGTGAAGTACTGATGAATGGCCATGACAGAGACATATTATCCAACAGGGGGGTCGATGGCATAATTGAAACTTCTTTTAACGGATGGTTCACCGACTGTCTGTGCTATTCGGGTCGGGCAGCTGTGAGCTTGCATATGGAAACTTGTTGGCTCGAATCCCATCGTCGGCAACCCCGAAGATGTGATTTCCCCATTTTCACACCAGGTAAGTCCTGAGGCTGTGATGATGATGCTTGTTGTTCAAAGGGGCCTAACATCTAGGTCATCGGCCCCTAATGGTACGAAATGTAACGACAAATTAAAAATTAAAAATCATCCACTGACCAAATTAAAAAATGTCATGAAGTATGAATGGTTGGATATGGATTTAAAACAATCAGTGGATCCGACCAAAAACGATCATAAAATAGTATTATTGACCAAGGGACCACTTCTAAAGCACAATCCTGAATCTAGGATGCTTGTTGTCCAAAGTGGTCCAAAATCCACGTCAACGGCCCCTCATGATGGTACTTATCACTAGTAAAGTAGAATCATGGTATTTGTCATGTTGGGGTACTAATCAAAAGTAGCGCAGACTCACGGTGTTCCACACATCATGGTACTACTCACAAGTATTGTACGTCGCACAGGGTAACGCAGACCTATGGTGTTTCTCACCTACGTGTACTAATCACGGACGCCGGTATTGCCGTGGTGTTCCTCATATGGTGGGCGCTAATCACATGCAACGCAGACCCACGGTGTCGCTCATATAGTGGTACTAATCACAGGCAACGCCCAGACCCGCGGTGTTTCTCAAAATGATACTAATCACGGGTACTGGAAAGCCACAGTGAACCCCTTTCTGTTGCTACTAATCACAAACCTCTGGTGTATCTAATATAGTGGTACTACTCGCAAGTAAAGGCGACCCATGGTGTTCCCCGCGAGATGGTGTTAATCAAAAGTAAATTCATGGTTCTAATGCAATCATCCCTTGGTCGCCCCTTTTAGTCGCCTCTGACGACACGTAGGGGTTACCGTGGGTGTATTTTTCGTTTGCTTCCCCCACCCACAGGGGGTTCCTCAGGCTGTACCTTAATTACCAGGTGTATGCATAAGTCTTTCACGGTTTCAGTAAGAGATGGCGCCAGCGAACAGTAAGCAGCATATGAATTTGATACATGCGTCAGTTTGTTCGTCTGACATTAACCTACCAACACACACATGTTGAGTCCGCCAAACACTAGCGTCTGTGTTGTATCGTTCAGTGATCATGATGCGACAGCAAAAGACCGACCCTCGGTGGGAACATCCCCGATCCGATCACTGCATCATACTTGATACAGATACGGTGATCTGATACAATTAGGGTGGACGCACCTTTAGATGTCGGTATCAACGATTACCACAGTCGCAAATGTTGGACATTCTTGTTCAAGAAGAGGATCTAGCTGCAGCAGGATCTTGGCGGTCACGTACAGACGTGAAGTGCAGGTAATAAACCACACCTTGACCCCAGTCCTTAAAGCAGAGAGCCAGACTCTCTTGAGAGGGACGAAAGCCCTCCGGAATAACGGGCACATTCCTCGCCACACCAGCACGGCCTTGGAGGGGGAAAAAAAATTAAGAAAACAAGTGCACTAAAAGTGTGTGTGGAGAAAGAGAGAAACAAAGACGAACAAAAATAATTACGGAACACAAGGCTCAAAGCAAGTTGTCCAAAACAAAGAGTAAAATATGACTAGCGGGGAAGGGGACATACTGTATGAAACAAAACACGTGTGATATACTTGCTCCATTTGCCTCTGTTTACTCGGTGAATGGAAAGACCGAATAATGGTTAGATCCGAAACAGGTGGCGATTATTGTACAACTGTCGAACGAAGTGAGGTGATGCAGGAAATATTAGATTAGGAAATGAAGTCCTAAAGGAAGTAGATGAATATTGTTACTGAGGCCGTGGAATAACTAATGATGACATAAGGAGGACAAAAGCGAGGAAGGCCTTTCTTAAGAAAAGAAATTTGTTCACTTCGAACATTGACATAGGAATTAGTAAGATGTTTTTGAAGACTTTCGTCTGCAGCGTGGCATTGTATCGAAGTGAAACATGGACAATAACTCAAAAACTAGCTCAGAAAGAAAGAGAATAGAAGCTGTTGAAATGTGGTGTGAGGTGGGTGAGAATCGAACTGCTGGGAGATCATTTGACTAAATTTGACAAAAACAGAATAATAGGGCACATTTTAAGACACCCAGGACTTGTTCAGTTAGTTTCTTAGGGAAGTGTAGGTGGTAAGAACGGTAGGGGTACCACCAAGGTATAAATATAACAAGCAGCTTAGAGTAGATGTACAGTATGTCACTTTCTTATTCATAGAGTTTCATATTGTGAAGAGAGCAGTATGTTTTGGACATTCAAATCGATGTTATAGTAATTGTATTTTAAGAAATTTATTTCTGGTAGATTTATTTACAATGTCATAAAAATAATATTTATAACAACATACAGTACAAAATATTCGAGAATATAACAAAACATGACTTTTTACTACGTCACATTGTTATTCATACATATGCCACTTCTTCAACTAAACATATGAATGAAATGAACCATAGCACCAATTCTAGTACTTTGTGGAGTAACCCTTGGCCTTATAATGACAGCTTGACACCTGTGCAGCATGGAATTTACTAGCCTCGCACACGTTTCATGGCTGATGCTGTACCATTCTTGGGTCACACTCGTTTTAATTCATCCTTGGATGAAACCTTTCTACTGTGAACCCTGGACTTCAAAAACGCCCATAAATGTTCAACAGGGTTTAAGTCAGCAGACTGGGGAGGTGTTTTCAATTGTTTTGGAATGTTTCAAACCAACCACTCCTTGTTCAGAGCAGCGGTATGTTTGGGGCCGGTATCCTGTTGAAACATCCCCAATTTTTCAGCACTTTGCTTAACGCTGTTCTTCAAAATATTATTGTACATTACTTTATCAATCATGCCTTCCCTACACCTTGTGCCGACATACACCACCATATCATAACTGACCCACCTCCGTGTTTCATTGGGGGAACTGTATTCGCCACATCGTTGCCCGTATTGGTCTTTCTCCACACCCTGCGGGCACCACCGGAAACAAACAGGTAGATTTTAGTTTCGTGGGAGCAGATGACATTATTCCAAAACTCCTGGCCCTTCTGTAAGTGTTCATGCACAAGGTTTTTTTTTTTCTTTTTCTCATACATCGCAGCGACACAGATAGGTCTTATGGCGACGATGGGAGAGGAAAGGCCTAGGAATGGGAAGAGAGCGAACGTGGCCTTAATTAAGGTACAGACCCAGCATTTGCCTGGTATGAAAATGGGAAATCACTGAAAACCATCTTCAGGGCCACCGACAGTAGGATTCAAACCCGCTATCTCCCGGATGCGAGCTCACAGCTGCGCGCCCCTAACCGCACGGCCAACTCGCCCGGTTCTTCTTACTTACACAGGGCCTCTTACCTGGTTCACGATCATGGGAAGCATGTCGATGTAAAACTCGCCGGACAGTCTGAGTACATATTTTCTTCCCAGTAGCAGCTTCTAGCTCTGCCTGCAGCTCTGAAGCACTTATGACAGGGTTGGATTTCACTCGGCTCAGAATAAGTCTTTCTGCCTGTAGAGTTAATTTTTTTTTGGCACATTCTTCACTAACCCTTCGTACTTCAACTTATTCACGACATAGTGAACAGTGGCATGACTTTTCTTCACCATGAGTCCTATTTTCGCAGGGAGTGCCCTCTAAGTGCTACTTTGACAATTGTCCATTTCAGCTCATAGACAAGCTTTTTACCAGCACTATCACAGGTCTAAGACGAACACAACCAGCAAACCCCTCTCCTCGCACCACACCTACTTACGTATGCCCCGTTCAATGCTGTCGGATGACGCCATCTATACTAGTGTATGAATAAGAAAGTGGCTTGAAGTTTGGAGTGTATGCAGTTTTTATTTGTGTAAACAAATTATTTGCACTCACAAAAAAAAAATGTGTGCATTGAGTGTTTAACATCTTGTTATTACATTCACGACACACAACTATAAATTGATAATTTCCGTACTATACAGGCATACGGAACGCTTTATAACGAAATGGGTTGTGTATGAATAGGAAAGTGACATACTGCAGAGCAGATTGTAAGTAGTTACGTAGAAATGAAAAGGTTAGCATCAAAGCGGTCTATGGACTGATGATTCAAACAAGAATAAACATACATCCCCTCTTAAAGGGACGCTAACCAGAACTTGACACTTCTAGACAAAACAATATCTTCAGAACCATTCAATCGATTTGCATTAAAGTTTTAACACTTTAAATGCACTCACGGAGCAAAGGGTTGCTTAATTTATATACTAATACCTTCATCAGTTTTTCTTTAATACCCTTTTTCCGGCGGGGTTGCAAAAGTGGCATGTCGCAATATCTCTGAATCAATCAATCAATCAATCAATCAATCAATCAATCAATCAATACTGATCTGTATTTCGGGCAGTCGCCCAGGCGGCAGATTCCCTATCTATTGTTTTCCTAGCCTTTTCTTGAATGATTTCAAAGAAACTGGAAATTTATTGAACATCTCCCTTGGTACGTTACTCCAATCCCTAACTCCCCTTCCTATAAACGAATATTTGCCCCAATTTGTCCTCTTGAATTCCAACTTTATCTTCATATTATGATATTTCCTACGTTTAAAGACACCACTCAAACTTATTCGTCTACTAACGTCATTTTACGCCATCTCTCCACTGACAGCTCGGAATAAACCACTTAGTCGAGCAGCTCATCTTCTTTCTCCCAATTCTTCCCAGCACAAATTTTGCAACATTTTTGTAACGCTACTCTTTTGTCGGAAATCACCCTGAGACCACCCGTGATACTGATCTTTCTCTTTCCTCACAATGTGAGAAGTAATCTGACCTACAGATTTGTTTCTCAATAAATATTATTTTTGGAATAATATACACTGACCGTCAAACTTAATGGATCACTTAAATGTTCAAAGGTAAAATCATGTTAAATTGTTAAACATCTGTTTTATCATTTACATTTATTTTCATGAAAAAATAATCAGAGTAACTAAGGGTAGCAATAAGAGACAGTTAATATTACCTACATAATTTTTCATGAAAATAAGCAATGTAAATAATAAAATAAATGTTTCAAAATTTAACATGTTTTTTTCCTTTGAAAATTCAAGTGATCCATTATTTTTTCAGCCAGTGTAGTTTAGTTGAGTTTTACTATTCTTTTTAGTGGAAACGTTTTATGCTAGTTTTTCTCAGTTCCGATTACTGCGCTATTAATAACTAATGACGTTTTTCTGTTTCTGACTGTTTTTTTGCTACTTGTTTAACGTCGCACTAAAACGTCCAAGGTTTTCGGTGATGAATGGATAGGAAAGGACTAGGGGTGGGAAGAAAGCGGCCGTGCCGGTAATTAAGACACAGCTCCAGCAAATTTTATGTTAAAGGAGCTGATATTTTTAGAGAAAATGTACCTTTTGTACAAAAACAAATTATAAACGTTGACAAATAAGGGACAGATTAAAACATGTGCCTGTACAGTTAGAATACGTAGAATACGCCCCACCGGGCGAGTTGGCCGTGAGGTTAGGGGCGCGCGGCTGTAAGCTTGCATCCGGGAGATAGCGGGTTCGAATCCTACTGTCGGCAGCCCTGAAGATGGTTTTCCGCGGTTTCCCATTTTCACACCAGGGAAATGCTGGGGCTGTACCTTAATTAAGGCCACGGCCGCTTCCTTCCAACTGCTAGGCCTTTCCTATCCTGTCGTCGCCATAAGCCTGTGTCGGTGCGACGTTAAGCCACAAGAAAAAAAAAGAATACGCCCGCCTTACAGCATCAACTTTAAAAGCCCACAACATGAAAACTATTATAAAGATATAGACACCAAAATCAGCTGATTCAAATAGAGCAACGTATCTATTTCTAAACACTTAGTCCCATTTAAGTTGTATGACGTGTCATTTTACGGCCGGATGCCCTTTCTGACGCCAATCTACGTTGAGGAGTTAGTTAAATTAATGAGGTGGAAGGAATCGGCTCTGGCCTTCTCTCCATACGTTGTACCCAAACTAAAGATTTATTTTAAAATAAAAATCAACAACAGAAAGGTCTTCACGTGGAAAAGGGACATTTCTTGTTTCGTGAACACAAGAAGCAAGTCGATTAAGAACCCCCGTGGATGTCCCTACTGGGCGTTGCCGAAACAGGAGAGCAGAGGCCGTATCACGAACACTGTGCGATATAAACCATTTCGGTGCCTTCCTATGTTGTCCGCCCCCTACGTTGCCAAGTTCTTTTTACCTGAAAACGCACACGCTATATCTATTTTGTTATTTGTCTTTTCTTTTCAATTTTGAAGCTGAAGTTATATTTTAGAAATAAACTAGCTTTACATATCATCGATCTTCTTGTAGACCTCCTGGTGTATGTACCTAGCTCAGTGAGCTGTTTTTCCAAGACCTTCCTGTTGTCCACCTGTCAGCTCGGTCCTTTACACCCTGTGCGATATTTGAACTACCCCTGTGCTTTCACTTAGGGTTACGATGCGTCCTTTTTTCCCCAGACACGTCCTCCTTTCTGAGGCAAAAGAAGTGTGTCCCAGCGGATTTCAATAAAATCTATTGAATGTCCTCTTTTTTTTTGGAGGGGGGGGGTTGTCTGAGAAAAAGTCCTATTTTTGTACAAAGGAAATCAGTCGTCGCTGTAATTCATCGTAAATAAATGCAACTGAAATACTTTTGACAAAAATCTATTTTTGATTTTGTAAATTTCTTTTTTGTTTTGCTGGCGACATAATTAGAAAGGAGTCTAGCCTGTATTCAAGCGGTACGTTCTGTCTTCCGCATTTCCTTTTTGGTATTGCTTCTGTTAGCTTCGGAGGTTGAGGTTCAAATTCAGCAAAACAGTACACATATTTTTTTATGAACTCTCGTCAAACAAATCGGAATTTTTCACACTGCTTACCAGTGGACGCAGCTACTTGTTCACATTTGTCACGGATGGTGCCTAAGAGAATACACATCTTTGTCTAATTCCATGGCCTAGAAAATCAACCCATACAATAAAGAAAAGATGCTTGAACCTTCTAGTTGGCCATTTCATAGCTACAACATTAGTTGGCTTTACATTACCAGTATTACAACCAGGCTTTGGATGAAGTAGGGATATTCCTGCCAGAATGAGCAGCATATGTGCCAAGATCAAGCGTACTCGCCTCCAACGGGCTTTGACTTGCATTGTGCCCACACTTTCGGAGTCTTTGACTGGTGACGTATTGTGCTATCAGAATGGACACTCGCTTGTTGATTTTATTGATTTTATATTATACAATTGTATGAAAGAATGCTTATTAACAATTAGTAGTAAAATATTGCAAAACTTGTAAAACAAGATTCAAAGTTTAGTTTAGGGAAAGGAATGAGGAAAATCAATGCCGATCGAAGGAGCGAAGTACCAACTGAAGACGTATTCTAACCAACTTTGTGGTATTACAAATTATTAATGTTCACAAAAGAACAATAAATGCGTGACGACAGTACTGAAAAATGTGGAACAAAATAAGAAACTTTGTATTATGTTTCTGAACCAGAGATATTTACATAGATGAACACTTTCGGCTTAACATTTCCTCCTGATTAACACAAGTAATTTGATATTTAAAAAATCATGGCAGCGCTACGATATTAGCTGGCTTTACACTAGCAGAATTTGAATGAAGTAGGATATTCCTGCAAGAATGCACAGGCTTACACAATTGGCGTGTCACAAGAAACATCAACTTGCTTTGTCAGTCATCTTCCCTTTCGTGTTAAGTGGTCAAACAGCAGTCGTCGCCTGTCACGGGCTAATACGCACGGATCAGTCTTGTCGGTGAAAACCTACCAGCAATACTACAGTAATGTATGCGGGTGATTCTCTCGCGCGCGTTATTTAGAAACTGATACCTTCAGGCATCTTGTGCCCATTATAATGGTTATATGTACAGAAAGTCTAGGGAAAGTCAACATGGAATTGTCACCTGGGTGTGTCTGAATGAGAAGAACAAGTCATAGCATGTTTTTGAAAACATACAATTCTGCAATGTATAAACGAAGTATAAAGCATCCCAATGTACACTTACTGAGCAAATGACATGGGATAGCGGAGCACTGATGCGCAGGTGTGTTGTCTGCGCACCACACGCCCCCTGTGCCAGCGGCAGTTTTATAGGAGACCTTGTGAACAGTGGCTGTGCATGTGACAGGTGTAACATGGAACGTCGTCGTGAGGTGACACCGTTCAAATGGGGTATGGTGGTCGGTGCCCGACGGAAGGGAAGTGCGATCTCGGAAGTGGTGCGGGAATTCACACGATCAACCGTGTCCAGGGTGTATCGTGAATGGTTGAATGCGGGTGGGTGTCACCGTCCACAACAGACGAACGACCGCCCAGCCACCCTCGATGACCGTGACCGGCGACATCTGAGATGGATTGTCAGTAGTGACAGACGGGCAAACATGCAACAAATCACGGCTCAATTCAACATAGGCCGCGCTAGACACGTCTCCCAGTGGACAATCCGCAGGAACATGGGTTCTATGGGGTATTGGAGCCGGCGCCGCACACGGGTGCCACTATTAACCCAACGTCATCGGGCACAACGACGCGCATTTGTCGCCAGTCACCAGGGATGGACACTGGGAAGAATGGCGTAACGTGATATGGTCGGACGAATCACGATGGTCTGTGGTGCATTTTCCTGATATGGAATGGGTCCCCTAGTTGTTCTGGAAGAGACTTTGAATGGTACGCGGTATGTTGAGCTGCTCGGAGACCATCTCCACCCATCTTTGGCCTTCCAGCGCCCAGATGGTTCTGCGGTGTTTCAAGATGATAACGCGCCGCCCCATCGCTCCCACGTCGCCCGGGAATGGTTCCAGGAACATGCAGCGGAGGTCCACCGACTGCCATGGCCACCCAGGAGCCCCGATATGAACCCTATCGAGCATATCTGGGATGTCCTGGAACGCAGGCTCCGTGCCATGGATTCTGCACCCACAGACCCGCATTGGCGGCCGCTCTGTAAACGATTTGGTGTCAGCTGCGTCCAGAGGACTACCAAGGACTTGTCGACTCACTTCCACGGCGTCTCATTGCAGTTCGCAGGGCCAGAGGAGGCCCTACACGCTATTGGGTGACTTTCCCATGACAGTTGCTAAGTCAGTGTATATTGTGTTGAAAGTGGGATTGGAGCAAATGAAGGGTTTCTGAGTAACGATCTCCTAAAATTGACACACGGTTGAAACACATTTAACTGGTACTTTTTGCGTTCCATTTGCAATAAATATTAATATAATTATAACTTCAAAACCTGGCGTAAAATGAAACTTAAAACAAAGCGATGAAAATTATGTCATTGGATTTTCTGTAGTCCTATTGGTTATTTAATGAACAACCTCCAAGCTCGAGTATATATAACAATTTGGTCGCATTAAATGCTGATGCCCATGATGTCAATCTAGAGCGAATGAGCAGGAGCTCAGGCGGGTTAGCAGGGATATCCTGAGATTAAGGCTAATAAAGGACCACCCTTTGCTGGAGTGACCGCAAATCTCCTGTGACTGCTGGGGAATGTCTCCGAATGGGAAAAGTATATCTCAGTGACCGCAAATGTCCGTGACCGTAAAAATCCGACAACCTGCATGCGTAGCTATTCTCTGACTTGCAAGAAGAGACAAAATGTTAAAGAAAACAACGATAAGATTAGATCGCATTTGACATTCTGAGAGAAACACATGCAGGCCGATGTCACGTAATGACACTTGTTGCTCTCTCTTCCCCCGCGCTCCGGACATTGTGCTAACATCCTGCTGCTCCTCAGATAAAAGATGCTAGCTGTAATAATAAAGACCTCGTGTGCGCGCTTACAGTACACTTTATTACCCGTGACAAAGGGCACTGCAAAACGAACTTAGCCAATGTTCAACTGCACAGCGAGACCAATAGACCAAAGTCCAGCGCAATTCCCCACGAGAGATGCACCAACATTATTATTATTATTATTATTATTATTATTATTATTATTATTATTATTATTATTATTATTATTATTATTATTTAATTCAGATATAAAGTCACTTTTGAAGCTAAGGGAACTTGTAATGTAACAAACCATAGATGATACGAAAAAAATTCACCCGAATAGTGTAATAAATACGAAAACTGGCTGGAAAGTTACAGTGTATGTTCAACCCTTGTCCCGCTTTCCTATGGGGTCGAGTGTGAAGTAAGATGAAGCGTCGTAGCGAGTTTTTACGGCCGCTTGACCTTCCTCGTCAGGGGAATAATTGCGATAAAATGAATGGTAGGAAGGGAGTGGGTGAAACCCGGTGCCGACACATAGCCTACTCTTTGTCGAATTAACACGAAGGGGTCTGCTGAAGGCTTAACGGCACCATCCGACGGATGAATCACCATCAACAGCACCATATGCCCTCACTCCATATGGACACTGCGGAAAAATGTGGAATTTAATCCAGGCTTTTGACACGCAATCTAGTGATTAGGAACTGTACACCACCACTTCTCCAACCGTGCCGGCCAACATTCTGATGGTGAAAATTATTTCGACCAACGAGACTCGAACTCATTAACCACGGTGTTATAACATTATAGACTTCACGCCTTAATGATCATGGCCACCGGGCGGGCTGCTGAAAAGTTACAAGGTAAATTTTTAAAAAAATGTCAAGAAGTGTCATCCGCCATGCTTAGACCTATTGTGAATGTGTGTGGAAAATTTCGTTGAAACTAAAATAATAATAATAATAATACTAATAATAATAATAATAATAATAATAATAATAATAATAATAATAAATTGTATGACCTCAGCTACCGTGTGCAAACATTTCAATTTGACGCCATCAGGCTGTCTGCTCGTCAATTTCGGCGTTCTGTTTTACTCTAGGCCTACTAGATGGCAGTGTCCTGGAGCTTCAGACTGTGGGTCGGGGGATGAAACTGGGGAGGAGGACCAGTACCTCGCCACTACACTACAGAGGCGGACGGACATTTTTCTGCCCTTCAAAAATCCTGCTATCTTGGGGTCCGGAGGCCGAGACTCTATCACTGATCCACAGAGGCAGCTATAATAATAATAATAATAATAATAATAATAATAATAATAATAATAATAATAATAATAATAATAAGTTATTCGCTTGAAGTCCCACGAACTACTTTTGCGGTTTTCGGGGACGTCGAGGTGCCGGAATTTTGCCCCGTGTCAGTAAATCTACCGACACGAAGCTTGACGTGTTTGAACACTGGACAGAACCTGCCAAGTTGGAATCAGTAGGCCAGCGCCTTAAGCATCCGAGCCACTGAGCCCGACACAAATATTACAAAAGCAATGGCAATTTCAAAATGTCACCATTTTTCAGCCACAGGCTCTCATTAAGTCGTAGTTGGAGAAAGAACATTGAACAATATTACACTGTGTAAGGGCTATTGGTGTTAGCGGGCATGTTAAACGTCGCTCGATCACCTGTCGTACGTCTCTGCTCTGACAAGGTCAGTAGCTCGCTATGACGTAACGTGAAATGTGTCGTGACTTTGCGGGAGCACGTGCTTCGACAGCCATAATCAATACTCGGTGGACAGCTCTACTATAGTTTGTAATAGTGCGTGACCTTCTGTCCAGTGGTCACGTCCTGGATCGTCAACCATGGACAACGGCTGAATGGCCTAGCAAGTGGACCCGAGGGTCAAGATATCAGCGGCGAGCATGTTCTCATTCGTGCGAACCTTTCTGGAACCCAACTTTCGAGGTCTTGGTTCAATCTGACATTGCTTCGAACCCTAGCACAGTTGATTCGCATAAGCCGCGGATCAGCTCGTTAAAACAGCTACGGTTGGGACGTAATATTCCAGTTAATAATAATAATAATAATAATAATAATAATAATAATAATAATCTGACACCAATCTTTTTTGTTAAGCAAAGTTTGATTTGTGAGTGGGAAGCAAGAGCTGGAAATATTGTCATATGTGATTCACTTACGGCTAGTTCTAGTTTTGCGCCACCAACAGGCAGGTGCTTTCAAATAGAATTGCCAATCCCGGAATATATTATTATTATATTATATTATTATTATTATTATTATTATTATTATTATTCGTGAATGGTCCCTTTCGGAACACACGAAGTTTTATTTATGATGTCGTTTGGAGAGCATCCAGGATGCTTTCATCTGTTGACTAATTTGACGTCATGACGGAGAGACATTACCAAAGAGGGCAATAGAGTACAGATGTCGATGTGATCTCGCAGGCTGTGAAATGAAATACTAATGGATGGCCATAACTGAGAAGACTCTTTTTATCACCGTACTCCAGAGAACTGATTGTTTCATTCGTGGTAGTTTCATTTAGACCTGAAAGTCACTTTCTTCCTTCGGATACACACTGAAGCCTACACTTGTCCACTCCGAATTCCATAGCAATGTCTCCCAAGAACAATTTATTAGACGCGAATAAACTATCGTTATCAATTCGAGTTTCATTTATTGAAATAGATATTTATGGCCATTTGATTTTCTCGAAGAGAAATCTGACACCATTTTTGTATATCAACGTTATATTTGTCCATATTTAGAGTCGAGAAACCCGGTGGTACAAGGCATTCAGACATCATTACCTACTGTTTCAAAGATCCCAAGAATTAACGCTCGTATTGGGACAGTACATTCAAAAAACTTGGCACGGTTATAATATTAAAGATAAATTGAATTATTTATAATACAGAGTTGATAAAAATGTATAATATTTTAAATCTAAATATAAACAGAACCATATAACTCGAAATGCAACCTGATAAGTTAATTTAAACAGACCAAATTAAAGAACATTAAATGTTGCCCATGAATGTTTAATATTTCTTTTGAATTTATCGAAATTCTGACAAAGCTTTCATCGAGAGTCTGGAAGGAATTAAATGATATTATAGCCCTATACAATATACCATTAGTTGAATACTTCACCGCATTCACTCTACGGACAGTTAAGTTTCCAGACTGCCTTGTTGCATGATCATGAATAAATGAATTAGTGATGAATTAGAGTTTTATGTTTGCCCGAGCCAAACTATGTTCAATTTTGAAGGCAAGTATTACTAAAAGTGTGCAACAGATAACCTAGCCGGAGGTGTGCCTGTTGATGAGTATGCCATTTGTGTGGACATTAAGAAGGGGAAACTATAAAGGGCGCTGAGTGCTTTATATTGAAGGATTTGAAGTTCTGCTATTTGAACTTCAGTGCACCAACTCCATACAACAGTGTATTGTAGATGGCTATGAATAAAAGCAGAGTACACACACTTTAAGTCAGAATCAAGAATTATTCCACGTAGTCTGTTCAATACACCTATAGTCAGCCCTATTATTATTATTATTATTATTATTATTATTATTATTATTATTATTATTATTATTATTATTATTATGAGGCGATGGCAGCTCTGATGGTAAAGTGACCCTCGGGGTAAATGGACCAAACGACTGATACCACGCTTGGATATCTGGGTCGAAAGGGTTCATGGTGAAGTAAACTTACCTCACGCAGCTTCTAACAGGACACGGATATTTTCGGAAATTCCTGCCTAGAGTGGGCAGAGCGAGTGATCCAGCATGCATATACTGTGACAACGTCGATGACGTATTTCACACAGTCTTTGTGTGCGGCCACTAGATGATACAGTCCGGCTCCATGGCTAAATGGTTAGCGTGCAGGCCTTTGGTCACAGGGGTCCCGGGTTCGATTCCCGACAGAGTCGGGAATTTTACCTTAATTGGTTAATTTCGCTGGCACTGGGGCTGGGTGTATGTGCCGTCTTCATAATTTCATCCTCATCACGACGCGCAGGTCGCCTACGGGTGTCAAGTCAAAAGACCTGCACCTGGCGAGCCGAACTTGTCCTCGGACACTCCCGGCACTAAAAGCCATACGCCATTTCATTTCATTGGATGATACAGAGAAGACGTGTGGAAACTGAACTAGGAGAACTGACAGCAGATAATATTATTTCTGCGATGTTACGAAACCAGGAATCTTGGGATCGCGTGGCAGTGTATGTGGAGGATGTCCTTCGTCAGAAGAAGAAGGATTTGGAAGCGTACGAATGTTCGTAAAGGAGAAATGAAGAAAGAAGAAGTCTGAAAGACAAAGTAAGCACGATATCACCCTGAAGTAATGCGAGAGCGGTTCCGGGGTGATGATACATATCGTCGGAAAAGGGTGTGTGGTTTTTAGTGGGTAAGAATCCCACACACTTCACAAGCGTCTTTGGAAGAATTTCCAGTCCCTCGTAAAAAATAATAAAAATTATTATTATTATTATTATTATTATTATTATTATTATTATTATCCAGCAAGCGCCAGACATCAAGTTCGATTCTGACCGCTATAATGTAAACAAAGGATAACTTGCGTATCACTGAAATATTAGGAGATGGTGTACAAATGGCAGACAGACCAGCACTGGTCTTCCCACTCCCTCGTCCAAGTCATTAAATGCACACAACAAGGCAGTACGGAAATAGCATAACGTTCGCGGAATGTCTTAAGGGTACAGAATATGGCGTGAAAATAGCCGTACAGCACGCGAAAACATGCGCATATTAAGACCAGACGACTGACGGAGGCGCGTGTGGGTGTGAAGCAAGAGCTGGGAATGTTCAGTCGAATGCGATTCACTTGTGGCTTGTTCTAGTATTGCCCCACCACTAAGCAAGTGCTTTAAAATAACACTGCCAATCGCGAAATATTAAAAAAAGAAGGATAAAGCATGCACTCATAAGTTTTTGGGCTATAAGACGAGAGAGAGTTCCTGTCCACAATTCTATGTTCCTACGTGTAGCGCAGAAAATGTAGGAGTGCGAGGTGAGCAGCAGCATTTTTCGCATGGGTTTGAGTACGTTAGTTTTATATTCAGTAATGGAGTGTATTGAACACGTGGAAATGACTGGATCTTTGTTTAACTCGAGGACGAACGTGTCCTGCGTGAAGCAAACTGGTAGGGACCTGAGGTTTTCACGTTTGTGATAACACGGACTTTTAAAAAAATATTTCCTAAAATGCTTGGGAAACAGTTACCTATACATAACGTTCTTAACAATTCGAAAATTGGAAGTGAGACAATAACGCGAATATGTCAACTTTATATGCGTAAGTGTTTAGTCCAGTATTCATCATTAACAGCAATGTCGATTCAGCACTAAGCCATTCTTTAAAAATGAGAATGATTCAGTGATCACAAAAGGGTACAGTGAACTTCAAGAACAAACCAATCAAATTACGAGATGGAAAAATAAATATTGGAAAAGTTCTGATTATTTTGCTTGACAGTCGTCCTGAGTTTAGTGGCAGAACTCTCCAATCAGTGTGGTGACCATGCGCTAACGTTCACTGTGAACGTTTCTCTTCTTGCTATTCAGCAGTTTTGAGCGACTTGCGTTGCAACATGGAAGCGACAATGTTCTGCTTTGACAGTTAGGAAAAAAAAAAGTATATATTCTTCTTTCACATCACCGATATGTCTCGTTCATTGATAATCGAATAATAAAAATGTGTGTGTCTTTAAATAAAGCTACATATTATTCTTCAATAATTTATTTACATGAAAAAATACCTTTAAAATCACAAAATATGACAACATGATTTTAAAACGCGAAATTCTTCAAAAATAACCCCGATTTCCACCCAAAAAAAATGCAGGTTCCTAGCGATTGGTAGTAGGCAGTATTAGTTCTCACGATGCTTGCCTCCTTATAGCAACGTTTTTGTTTTTGTTTTTTACAAGTTATTTTACGTCTTATGGCGACGATAAGATAGGAAAGGCCTAGCAGTGGAAAGGAAGCGAGCGTGGCCTTAATTAAGGAACACCCCCAGGCTTTGTCTGGTGTAAAAATGGGAAACTACAAAAAATCATCTTCAGAGCTGCCGACCCACTATCTCCGGAATACAAGCTCACAGCTGCGTGCCTCTAACCGCACGGTCAACTCGTATAGATGACACTACTGACTTAGTACACACAGACGACGAACAATGGTTGCCACGGTTACCACTGTGTGTGTTTTCTGTCCACGCTAATTCCAGACAGACCTCCAGCCCCAAAACATAATGTGGTGGTGGTGATTGTTTTTAAGAGGAAGTACAACTGAGCGACCATCCTACTGACAGTAATCAGAGAGGAAAAAATTGAAGGGGTGCGACACTTCGAAATACGAAGGTATCGGCCAAAGGAAGACAAGGGCCACGAAGGGCGTGAACGTGAAAGAACTCCCTAGGACTCGAGTTCTCCAATACCGTCGGGGTCGGAAAAGAACAAGAGTAGATCAAGGGAGGTCAGACAGGATAGAGAAAGTGAGGAACCTGGCGCTAGTAAGTGGAAGCAATGCCAGGAATCAGCTGAGGGGCCCGTGGTCGCCAACCCACGCTCCCTAGTTCGGAGCCCCTGAGGCCCCTAGCAGTCACCTCTTACGACAGGCAGGGGATATCGTGGGTGTTATTCAACCGCTCCCACCCACAGGGGGACAAAAACACAATATCTATATACAATTAATTGCACCCTCTTTCTACCAAACCAATTTACACAAATACCAATGGACTTAGCCGGGATCGAACTGCCAACTTAGACTTTGCGCTGTATCGTTCGTCTGGGACACAATCCGGTAGAAGGCGAAGGAGAACTGGTTTTAAGTGTACGGGAGGACATCATCTTCCCTAAAGATGTACCGGAACTTTATTTTTCAAACTTTCCTATATGAGAACGTCTCACGTGGTGGATGAATGAGATATTCGAAGAAGCACTCGATCTTGCCACTAACAACATGGGTGTTTCTTTTAATCTAGTCCTCAACCAGCGGATGTTAGCGTCCGCATGTCAGGGCGACCGGAAGGATTCCTCCCACCATTCGGGAGCCGTGTCGCGGCTCGTCATAAAAATCGGGTCATCAGCAAGCAGTGACATACAACCATCCCAGCTGATACAGAATCAGGGAGAAAAAAACAACCTCGACAACTAGACATACTTTTGTACTGGTATTTGTCACGGTCAATAATATTGCGGTGTCTGTCGAATTGAAACTACTGGTACAATTATTATTATTATTATTATTATTATTATTATTATTATTATTATTATTATTATTATTATATTATTATTATTATTATTATTATTATTATAAGATAAAATACCCATATTTGAAGATAATTATAAAAATGACGAGTGGCCCAGTGCAGGTCTTTTGATTTAACACCTCGTAGGCGATCTGCACGTCGTGATAGGGATGGAATGGTGATACACCCAGTCCCCGAGCCAGGAGAATTATGGTTAAAATTCCGGACCCTGCCCGGAATCGAAAACGGGACTCCTGTGACCAAACCATTTAGCCATGGAGCCGGACATGTCTGAATAGGGAAGACGTATACAGGATATTAAAAAAAGGGATAAGCATCATGAGAATTGTCCTCGTTATACATCTTCATTATAGACTTAGGTCTCTCTCTAAATTTACTAAACACCTCCACAACCCTCTACAACTAGCTCTGTGGCCTAGTTTAGTAACACACCACTTACTTTTAAATTATTACAAACCGACTCCGACCATGGAGATGCTGGTCTCGCTCTACTTCTCTTACCCTCCATGATCGAGTGCATTATTCTAATAGGTAACCTATTCTCCTCCATTCGCTTTATATGACCCCACCGTTATGCGTACAGCTTCACCAATCGAGCTTATTCCTAACTTAGCTTTCATCTCCTCATTCCGAGTAGGCCTACCCTCCTGCCATTGTTCCCACCTGTTTGTACCGGCGTTGCAAGATCTAAGGACACTCTTATAGAAATTGGGCATCGTGCATGGTGGGGACTCACTGTGTGAATGTGGAGAGAAACAGACTTCTAGGCATCTCCTGGACTGTCGTATTTGCCCAGATTCATGTACAGGGTTGGAACTGGCACTGGCTGGAAACAATGCCATCCATGTAGCCAAATACTGGTGACAACATGTGTAAATATTGTACACAGAGTGTAGATATTTTCAAGTAATACTTGATTTCTCGTTTTTGATTGTTATGTATGTTCTTATGTGTTATACTTCATATGCATTTTTTTCAAGTGCTTCCTTTATAATACAGTATATACGATTAATTTGTTCATGTATATTTTTCATATTCAGTATCTCTTTCTCGTATATATTAGTACCTCTGACATGAATAAATAATCAGCAATCATTCTCGCTACTTTCATGTCTGTTACTTCTAACTTATGAATAAGATATCCTGAGTCCACCTAGCTTTCGCTCCCGTGAAGCAAAGTTGGTCTGAAAACAGACTGATGTAAAGATAGTTTCGTCCGGGAGTTGTCTTCCATCTTACACAATAGTGCTGATCGCAACTGCGAGCTCACTGCATTAGCTTTACTGCACCTTGAATCAATTTTACTTACACACATCCTAAATACTTGAAATTATCTACCTGTTCCATCTCTGTATTCCCAACCTGACATTCAATAGTGATACCGATATCACTTTGGTCTTGGAATAGATAATGTTCATATCATACTCACTGCATCTATTTTCAAGTTCCACGATATTAGACTGCAGGCTTTCGGCTCTCAGTCTCCCATTGGGAACAAGACGTCGACAGAGGCTAAACTAACTACATTTCTATAGCTCATTCCGCGTTAAGAAAACACTATTGCTCTTATGGAGCTACCCCTCTGAGACACCCATAATTCCTCGTGATTAAGGGATATTATACTGTACTTTGTAATGTATTATGAAAGACAGATAAAAAGGATAAGGCAATTTTGCCCGTGAGTTATTAAAAGAAGTACATAACATTTTCTCTTGCATACATATATATACGTAGGGAGTAAGCACAATGGCAGGAACAGCCATCGCTTCGTTGCCTTCCTTCTTCCGTGTTGCTCTGGTACAAGCAACGTGTAGTCCCTCACTCTGTGAACCGCCGGCAGCTCACTTCAGTAGTGAAGACTACAGTATTGTATGCTTTTAGGCTTTAAATTAGTGCGTTGTCTTGTGCTGAGTGAGAGTTGGTCGTATATTGCACAGTATTTGTGTTCTATTAGCTTCGTACTGTACAGAAGTTGTTACTGAAGAGTTTGGTGTTGTGGTGAGCAGCGATACGTCATGGCATAACTTGTACTGATAAAAAAAATGCCGTGTGTTTTATTTGTGATTGGTTTTGTTATTTAGCTGCTTTTAAGCGCATTTTAATTTTACCACTTTTTTACGACCGCATTTAATTTTTACTATTGTTTTAGTGAGCGATACAACTGCATATTCGTACCCTGCGTTGCCTGGGGAAATTTATTAAATGCAATTAAATGCATTCATCCCTCGAGTCCATATAAAAATATTTTTCTATTTTCGCCTATTTGTCTTACACTTCAATGTTGAGGTTTCTTATGTACCGTAGTTTACCTCTGATTCTGTAGAAACCAAAAACCCCCAGCACCTTTAATTCATAAAAAAAAATTACAGCTTAGTTTCTTCCGCTTTTTATCTTAACAAATTCTGAATTACACACATTTATGAGCCACCGTTTTCCCGTGATGGTGTTGAGCACAGCCGTTCGATAAGGAACCCTGTTGTCAGAAGAGCAATACTCTTTTCTTAACATGGAATGAACTACACCTTACTGAATCCCTCAGGTAAAATATTACCCAGCCTTTTCCAACCTGTGTAAATTCACTGAAACGAGAATGCATTCTGTCATCAATTCTCACAGCGTCCTGATTGTAAACATAAATACCTCTGCTGACAGCCTGTAATATATACATAGTCATATACAACCCGCCTGACGGAGGCAGTAGCGGATGTACGTGGGTTCGACTGCCCGTCAGGAAGTCAAACAACTTAAGAAACGAGATTTCCCACTTCCGCAGTTGCACATGGCTCTGAGATTCACTCAGCCTACACCAAAAATGAGGATCAGAATAATCCTTGAGGGCACCAAATGCCGAGATGACTTCGCTTTTTTTAAACATAACCGTTTTTTAAGGAAAGCCTAGTCGGTGATTGTGAATAAATTCTTTATTCAGAGCAAAGTGGAATAAATCATTTAATAAAACTTAAGACTAAGAACAGCCTTTTATAATTTCATAAATACTCTCCTTTTTGGTTTGCCTTTTACCATACATACATAAGACGGCAAGTTTAGTATTCAAATAATAATAATAATAATAATAATAATAATAATAATAATAATAATGCTTTTACGTCCCGTTAACTTCTTTTAGGGTTTTCGGAGACGCCGAGGTGCCGGAATCTTATCCGGCAGAAGTTCTTTTACGTGCCAGTAAATTTACAGACTCGGGGGCTGACGTATTTGAGCACCTTCAAATATCACCGG
This sequence comes from Anabrus simplex, assembly GCF_040414725.1. Classification (NCBI taxonomy): domain Eukaryota; kingdom Metazoa; phylum Arthropoda; class Insecta; order Orthoptera; family Tettigoniidae; genus Anabrus; species Anabrus simplex. Next base: position 195,994,549 of record NC_090279.1, read on the forward strand.
ACTGAGCCAGGATCGAACCTGCCAACATGGGCTCAGAAAGCCAGCGCCTTAAACTACTGAACCACTCGGCCTGGCTTATTCAAATAAAATTATCAAGTTTACAATGTACTTCATAGAACGCATTTATGGAAGGAATTTACACATGTCTGCGAAAACATCGGGAGTTTTTACTTTGAAATAATTCATTTCACTACATCTATCTCTAAAATATGTTGATTCATGACGGTTATCTGCAGAGCACTTGCTTGAATTCAAGTGTACGCTTCAACAGTTCCAGCTTCCACGGCTGAAGAGAATCTTGAAGCCGCATCAGAATAAAGTCTTGATTCGGAGAGAAAGCGCGAATTGCTCTTAAATAAAAAAGAAACGCCATTAAGTGTCTATATCCCGAAGACTGCTACTTACCGACCATCAGTTTTCTACTTCATAACGGTTAGTTAAGCATCCTGAACTTAAGAAGCGTATATTTAAGAAAGGGCGTACTTAGACACCAGCAGGTCTCTATATCTCTCATATTTCGTAACGGATAACAGACAACTTATAATACAAGTCATGATTTATGTAATTTTATCAGTCTCTCTTCGCTGTCAACACAGTTCTACAACAATACAAGGCCTACTGACATAGTTGCCAGAGTATGTTCCGTAAAGGTCACACCGTTTCCTTGATGTTCTTCTTAAAACTAGCGGCTGCATACCCTGACGGAGTGCCATCTAGGGGAGAGGAGTGGCAGCAGAAGAGATCGAGCAGACCCGAACAACATGATTCCTTTTTTACAAAATAGGTTTTATGACTGGAAGTCATCCGAAAATTTGATTAACGTGACGCAACAAAATGTGTGACGCAAGTGTAACCATAGCAACCATGCAGGCAGTCATGTAAGGAGGGAGGGAGGGAGGGAGGGAGGGATGGGATTGGATTGGATTGGATTGGATTGGATTGGATTGGATTGGATTGGATTGGATGGATGGCCAGACAATCTTGCCTAGCAACCGTGCTGACTGTATGTAAGGTATGGATGGATGGCCAGACAATGTTACCTAGCGACCGTGCAGGCTGTGATGTAAGGTATGGATGGATGGCCAGACAATGTTACCTAGCGACCGTGCAGGCTGTGATGTAAGGTATGGATGGATGGCCAGACAATGTTACCTAGCGACCGTGCTGACTGTGATGTAAGGTATGGATGGATGGCCAGACAATGTTACCTAGCGACCGTGCAGGCTGTGATGTAAGGTATGGATGGATGGCCAGACATTGTTACCTAGCAACCATGCAGGCAGTCATGTAAGGTATGGATGAATGGCCAGGCAATGTTACCTAGCGACCATGCAGGCTGTGATGTAAGGTATGGATGGATGGCCAGACAATGTTACCTAGCAACAGTGCAGGCTATGTCTTACGCGTGGTTGTAATCTTAAATGAGCAGTTGTTGACGAATGGCCACGACCGGGAAACATATTTATTATTTGATTTTCATTCTTCGAGCGACCGTTCCTTCACGTTTTTTCCTTTCGTTTCGATGGTAATCTTCATTACCATAAACCACCACCACTGCCGGTTCGTTACAATGACAACTGAACAATATTTCCACATCAGCATCGATGAACTTTGCAATAAAAATCTATATCGAGTGAGAGAGAGAAAATCTACCAAGGATAACTTCCTCTTAAAACAATAACCACCACCACGAAGGATAGCTGACCTAACTCTAGGGAAATCACAAAGATTGAGACTACTGATTTATTTCTGAAGACAATACGTAATTGAAGTACATTTAATTTATTTTCATTGGAATATTTAAAATGTTGCAATATTAACTATTGGATTCTATTCATTCAAATGATTGTACTTTTAAGGCAAACAGATGATTTTGTACAATTTCGAGTGCATCTCTCAAAATCGCAGTTGACTATCTCCTTTGTTACAGCTCGGTTGCTCTGTGATCACTGCTATAGTGTCGGTCTACGGATTCCGAGATCGCGCGGGTTCAAACCCGGCAGACGTAGTCTGCTTTTGGAGGCGAAACAAAGCCCATTCGACACTCCATGTCTTCTGATCTCGGAATGTAGAAGATCTCTAATGACACATAGGTGTTTACCCGGCAAAAATAATTAAAGCTCAGCCACAGACCGTTAGAAAGAGATCTGGGTTTAAAACGTCAAAGAACTGCACATGGGAGGTGAAGCCGTGAGAAAGGGTTTTCTGACTTTTTTTTCGAAGTAATTTTACGGTAATTCTGTCAGCCCAGTTAAGCAACGGCAGCTCGGCTGTCTCTTGCGCAGATACTTCGAGTTCGATTTCCGATCGGACATTTTTACTGCGTACGGGTCATCACTTCACCTACATACAACACACCTCTGTAGCAACCGCCCCAGAAACATTTAATATATTCATCAAGATACAGGATTTTTGAGAGATGTATGCCCAACCTTTGATGATGATGATGCTGATTATTATTATTATTATTATTATTATTATTATTATTATTATTATTATTATTATTATTATTATTATTATTATTATTATTGGATAATAATCAACAGCACTATCAGTCCGTGCAGTGAGCCACGAAAACCATTCCTCCTTCAGTAACTGGGTTGATAACTTCAAGTCTGGTTTATCTGACGCATTTGTTCGCCAGTGGAAGATATCCCCTTAGAGCAGGGTCACTGCCCTCACGACATTGGAGCATGACGGACAACAGCAACAGGCCATAGCGGGACCACGGCACTTGGCTTGGGTTCGATACCGACTTTACTGTGTCAAGTGTCCCGCTATATTTGTACGGTAACACCGCTGCGTCGGCGTGGCGGTCTACTACTGTCTCTTTCTCACGATCAGTGACCGGATAGTCTTACGTGGTATTCTACACAATCTTCTGTCTGGCCTTGTCATAATATATTGGGGTCGACATATAACTCTGATGGCGATTCGTTCGTCGGATGTGTATGTTTAGCCTTCAGGAGATCCCTTCGTGCTATTCAACAAGAGAAAACTATGTATGCAATTATTATTATTATTATTAAGAAATACATCGCAACTGGGAAATATTCCGGTAGCAACGATCACTTACAGTAGTGCAATAAAGTAGAGTTAAAACAATCACTTAACAACAACGAGTACAACAAGCAATTCTATGGAAAGAAAATATACAAGAAATACTACTAGTTCAACATTCTAAATCCAGCATCATCAAATACAAATTCACACAAAACTTAGATATTTCCAGTGCTTAACACTATGGCTTAGCTTACTACTAGCTTAGCGTTACAACACCGTCATATACAAACTCACACATACCTTAAGTAATGCAATTTACAGTGGGTTCAGCGTTGCATTAAAATATGACACCATCACATAGAAATGTACACACAATTTACTGAAATCATTTCACCTCATTAAGTCCTCTGATGAGAAAGGGCATCCGGTCGTAAAAACTCGTTACTAAGATTCGTTTCTCTTCGAACCCCACGCGGTAGAGAAACGGGACAAGAGATGGACCTACATCTACCAAACATCCTTTATACTTTTTGGGGACATGTGAATTTTTACTGAATAACACTACATTGGAACGAAATAATAGACGTACTCCAGGCTTCTTTTTTAAAAAAATCTGCATGCATTGGTACAGGGAAGCTGTATCGCCCTCCTAAACGTTCTAGGCCAAATTGATACACCTTCATACAGCGCTGAATGAAAGACGGAAAATACATTAAGCGACTGGTCTGGACGATTAATGACCTCTACTCGGAATGAAGCACACTTGCGACGGCCTATCAAAGGAGCCTTTCGTCACGTACACAATTTCCATCAAAAAAAAAAACCACGAGGCAGTCGCTATTCCTAGAGGACGACAGTAATAGAATGCCCGAAGATGGCCAATACGTACAAATCCTGCGAATGCTTCCGAAATATACTCTCAGTAATATTGATCATAGTCCGGCCCGCGGTGTGGGGGGGGGGGGCAACGCGTCCGCCTGTCACCCGACGGCCTCGGGTTCGATTCACGGCCGGGTCAGGGGTTTTTAATTGTAAATGATTAATATGCCTGGGGACTGGGTGTTTGTGTCGTCCTTAATATTCATTTCCTCACATTCAACACTTTACACTTCCGTCCTCTCCAAATACATACAGGTTCATAATATATGGTGCAAAGTAGGGACAAAAGATCTTAGGTCGACGCCCCGAATATATAGCGTTAAAAAAAGTATTAATCATCGTATATCAGCAGGTATTTTGATCTCACGCCATCTACGCCACCTGCGTGTCAATTTCGACGTTTCCTTTCACTCTACTAGTTGGCAGAGAAGTCCATCTCTGATCTACGACCGGGTTTTACTTGTCACTTATCGGGTAAACACCAAATGTGTCACCAGATATCTTTTGCATGCCGAAATCATACGGCATGGAATGCCAAACGGACTATTTCCGCGTCTCATACATCCGACTACTTGAGCCGGGTTTGAACCCGCGTTATTGTGCCCCGGATACAGTCACTCCACAAGTGACGCACTGGGGGAGCTATATTTTTAGTAATAATAATATTTCACCACAGCAGAATGCTTATAAAGACTTGTACTTTTGTGTTTTCATTTTTAACGACCTACAAACCAATTTCACTGGTTTTTTTTAAAACTCGGTAAAATGCGATATATGTACTAAAATGTGATATAAATGCAAAATTGGCTATTTTTTAAAATATAATTTACGCTGCCTTTTTAAAACTTAGATAAGCTTTTGAGCTGGGGGTCTATCGGGAATAGCGAGGATAGAAAACTGACAGTGTGGTAACCAGGCAACCACCGTTCGCCATCTTCCTCACTACCTTCTAATATACATTAGGTACAAATGGCGCCGCGTTTTAAACGAGTTTCTACTGTCTTTGACTGCCGTTCCGTCCAGGTCACAGCGAAGCCCTTTACACAAGGTAACGTCACCAAATACAGCAGAATAATTTTTCACATGATACGTATCTTGTCAAAATGTATGGCCATGAAATTGTGTGCTAATTCAGCGACAATTTTGTTGGACGTAGATGTTGATGCTACATTTTCTTCGATGTATTGGAACTCTTTCTCTCTCCTGTGGCTGGAGTAGAAGTATGCATTATCTACTCCCCCCCCCCCATCCCCCCGCCCTGCGTGTCGTAAGATGCTACTAAGAGATGAACAACCGAAGAATCTGGACTCGCTCTCTGGTCTTCTAATCCCAAAGACACATTCATGGTTCTATGCATTCCCGTGTAGCGGAGAAATGTACATATATTTTCTCTTTATTATTATTTTTTTTTTTATCTGGAAATTTGAACAGAGGACCTGGTGCCACCAAAGAATGTCTGCAAATCTTGTTGGCTGTTAAGTCCAAATGCATTTCTGATCCTAGCAAGATTGTAACTGCTGAAAGAAATTCCTCAATGTAAGCTGACAACATGACCCAAACCGCGTAACTACTCGCTATGTCTGCTGTTTCTCTATAATCGCTACTTTAATGGGTAAGATGGCAAGGAGTTACACAAGAACTCCCATGCAGCTGCTATGAAAGAGTTTCCGCTATGTAATAGCCCTGATGTTTAATCTAAGGTGATGATGACGCCGAATTTTCAGAATTTGTCAAATTTCACGATGACCTGTACCCTAAATCAAATTCTTGAACCGCATCTTTTTCCTCTTTCCATTCTAGATTTTTAGCCTGATCTTCGCAGCCTCGGGCTTCTAGGTGTTTCATCTTATCTACGTCCTAGAAGTTGTGTTCGAGCACAGGCCGCCAGGAAAAACAAGGTGCTCCAGACGTTTGTTGATACATCATTGCATCCTTTACCGACGACTCATCACCAGGTCCAGTCTTCTTCTCTAACGCTAGGACTAGTTTGACCTAGCAGTGCTTTGAGTGCCGGTGGATCACGAACAAACGATTTTCCAGGCCTGGTGGTTAAGGTATTAGTGTCTGGCATCTAGAAGGCTAAGCATTCGGATTTTGGGATCATCGTTAATCTGCTTTGCCCACGTTTTCTTGAAAGCCATTCTCTGAACCTTTCAGTGTGCAGGTCTCAGTCGGCAGAATAATCGGTGAGGTAGACGCTGTTTGGACATGCGGCACACGTGCCCATACTACTGCATTCTCAGATATGGAATTAATTCGGAAAAATCAGAAACAGGATTGGCGATAAAAGTCAGGCTTGTTTCACTCCGCTTTTCACATCTCGATTGGATCCGAAATAATCTTTTGATCTCCCCCTGGCATGTGAATGTGTTTGCACGCTCTTGATGAGGTTAATATCTTCTTTGGAATGCCGAAGACCTTCAATTAGTCGACGTATTTATCATTAATGGGATTCCTCGGAAGAAAGAAAAATACATCAGCGGTGTTAATGAGAGAAAACAAGGAAATCGGTGTGTTTATAAAGCCACGTGAAACACAACGCCGCGAGTGGACGTGCACCCCCTTCTGTTGTGTTTAAGATTTGAGCTGGAAATAATATTTTAATGTTGGAAACATTTCTTAACAAAGTAGGAGTCCCCTCACTACGAAAAACGTAAAATTAAGCAATTTCCTGAATTGTGCCGAAAGTTTAAGGGCTAAAGGGCGCGAATATTTTTCAAATTGAGAGTCCTGGATAGTTCTATAAAATTAACAAAAACAAATTTGCAAAATCACTTCCGGCCTAAATGCAGTTCCGAAAAACAGCCTAAAATCACTTGTTTCTTTACTCGTTTTCTTTTTTATTTAAATCCTAGCCAAATTAACTTATTTACATAATTCTTTTTGTAACGTGTTCCTTGGTTCAATACCGTCAGGCGTGTTTTCTAATTTTTTTTAATGTCCACACCAGATGTAGTTATAAGGGCTTAAGTGAAACTCTGCACTGACTTACATTACCGCTCGTAGTGGTGCTTAAGTGAAACTCTGCATTGACTCACATTAGCGCTCGTAGTGATGCTTAAGTGAAACAATGCATTGACTCACATTACCGCTCGTAGTGGTGCTTAAGTGAAACAATGCATTGACTCACATTACCGCTCGTAGTGGTGCTTAAGTGAAACAATGCATTGACTCACATTACCGCTCGTAGTGGTGCTTAAGTGAAACAATGTGCTCGTAGTGGTACAAGAAGGACAAACCGCTAATTTAATCGACCGGTCAAGAAAATGTTTAGGAATAAATAAAGAATACATTCTCATACTTTCTTATATTTACCTAAAATTCGTAGCTCATATACCTAGGATGTTTTCAATATTTATTTGCTTGCCTGAAGGGCTACAAGTGTGAATACTTTCTAACGGTCAAAGAATTACTTACCTCCACAAAAAACAAACTCTCGAACTTTTTCCGTTTAAAAAAGTAGTATAGATATCGAAGAACAGAGGAATGACGTAAACAATGCGTAAGCTCTACCCGACAGAATTAATAACGAAAACAGTCTTACAAGTGTACCCCAGGGACAACCATTATTATCAATGTTGTTGCTTATGATTGTTATCACACCTCATTAGGGATCCTCTGAAGTGTTGACACATGTCCTCGGGGGTAAATTTCTCCTCAGGTTTACCTAGGGTCATCCTCGACACACGTGAGAAACCACACGTAGCTACCCTAATATCGAGATTAGCGCAGCGCGAGGAACGTGATTATAGAGCACTGCAAACAAGGACAGAGTAAACAAATGAACCCGTTTTTTCTACAACCGATCTACGCAACCACGTCATGAAAATAAGATCAGAGTACCAAATGGGTTATGTAAGACATCATAACACTATCTTCTGGAAACTTGTACTGAGTGAGGACGGTTGTGCAAGATTTCTCTCCCAAGGTTACCAAAAAATAAGGAGGTGGTGGCAGAAGTGATGATTATTGTATGAAGGAGAAATAAAATTATAGAATAAATCTCTTCACTCCCATAAGGAAAAATAATAAAGTGGAAAATAAAGGTACCTAGCTTTACGATACTGCTAAAATCGTGATCCTAAAGGACCTCCAGTTTTTCGTGACTTAATATCGTAATATAACTAGCTCAGAAAGAAAGGGGATAGAAAGCTTTTGAAATGTGGTGTTTCATAAGAATGCTGAAGGTGAGAGGGATAGATCGAATCACGAATGAAGAGATACTGAATCGAACTGGTGAGAGGAGATCGAATTGGATAAATTTGACGAGAAGACGACATAAAATAGGACGCATCTTAGACACTTAGGACTTGTTCAGTTGGTTTTTGAGGGAAGTGTAGGTGGGTGGTAAGAACAGTAGGGGTAAACCAACGTATAAATATGACAAGCAGATCAGAGCAGATGTACGATGTAGCAGTTAAGCAGAAATGAAAAGGTTACCACAGGATAGGGTTGTATGGAGCGTTGCACGAAACCAGTCTATCGACTGGTGACTCAAACTACACCACCACCGTGACCATAACCATTGGATCTCCAGTTCTATGTGACTCTTGATGTTAGGTATGGGACCTCCAGTTTTTACGTGGAATCCGAACCAAAGGAATGTGACTTTTCATTGCAAAAATGCCACATACGTTGGCGACAATTCGAACCGCAGCCGCCTTAAGGAGAAGCCAGAGTCAATGTCACTCAGCTATTACGGCTCACGCTCCGTTGGAAATAACGCTCACATCTTAATAGTTATTTATGCAGCTCGTGCGTGAAGTGGACCGTTTAAGCAAAATGATGCGAGTGCAAAGCAGTTCGCGTCGCCCAAGTGGCATATTTTTTGTTATCTATTAACAAAATACAATGTTCCATTCCGCGGTCTGTATTAATAGTAGAAATGTCTTAGTTCTTTGGCATATCAGTGAGCCCAAAAATGGTACTAAATTTCCCTTTGTGAAAATCGCGTCATAAATACTGAATGCCTTTCAATACATGAAACTCAAACTGGTAACGACTAATTAACTTCGATCTACGGAATCGTTTTTGAGAGATATCTGTACGGAATTTGGAATCGACAAATGTAGGAATCAGAGCATCAAAAGGAGGAAACCAACCCCGGGCCTATGAAAATACCACGAATGAAATATGATGCAAGTGTGTAATGGACTAGTATAACTTAGAAAAATTCTCTAAACTCATGTGTAGACAGTGAAAATATCGAGCTCGATTAGTAGGCGGTATTATTATCATCATCTACGTAGTTATGTACGACAGGTTGTCAGTACGGACTTTATTTTGTATAAATCGTGGTTGTATCACTTATTAAATTTGTGTGTTGTATGATGTCTTGTGTAATAAAACATGTGAGGTTATGTCACGATACTTCTGCCGTATGTTTATTAATACGACTTTATTTAATGAAAGAGCACGTAATTAATAGTATATAATTTATTATTACCTGTAAATATGACGTATAAATCCGACAAAATGTTGTGCAATACAGAGTAATAGTCTAGAGCAACGCACCTTTGTCACTCGAGTTTTACAGAATGTTCTATCCATTTGTACATTGGAGACTCGACAAGATACGAGAAAACATGTTGTCATACTTTTCTAGAAGCCTGGCCAGGCAAGGTACCTATATAAAGAGACTCTTGGGTTGTTGAGATGTTAGTGGAATGCAGTGTGTGAACTCACATAGCGATTTTGTTGTGTTGGTAGTTGGTTGACATGCTAATGCGGCAGTCAAGTGTTTTGCTCGAGATCGTGGTTCATTAATGTGTGTGTATATAAATTGTAAATAAAACACTGTACACAGTTGATAGCATCTCGTGTGTGCGTCTGTGTGAATACGATAAATAATCAGTTCTCCTCAGCAGGGTTAGATGAGGTCAATCTCAGTCATGGCCATCCATCAATACTTCACATCACAGCAGGCAATGTAACATTTTATATCGCCAATTTCGTGACGCAAGTGTTAAGATGACCCCCAGCCGTAAGACATTCATGCTAAAATGAATGAGGGCATGGTATTGTATGTCCCTCGCATTTACTATTGTATCAAATTATACACCACCTTCTTTGTAGATACAAACCTAACCGTTTCTGAAAAACAAGTGTACCTGCAATACTTACAAGACATTTCTTAGCAGACAAAGTAGGGGTTCCCATGCTACGAAAAACGTAAAATTAAGCAACTGTGCTGAAAGCTGAAAGGCTTTAAATTGCCCGGAAAGGTTTTAAATTGAGTCTTGGATGATTCTAAAAAAACACTCCGCCTTAAACGCAGTTCTGGAAAAACAACCTAAAATCGCTCGTTTCTTTACTCCTTTTCTTTTTTATTCAAATCCTAGCCAAATTAACTTATTTACGCAATTATTTCTGTAATGTGTTCCTTGGTCTTCAGGCGCTTTTTTTTTAAAATGTCCAAACCGAATGTAGTTATAAGGGCTTAACTGAAACTCTGCATTGATTTGCATTAGCGCTCGTAGTGGTGCTTAAGTGAAACAATGCATCGATTGACATTAGCGCTCGTAGTGATAGAAAAAGGCAAACTCCTAATCTAATGGACCAAATAACGATGATTAAGAGAAGGATTGTAAGTTTTAAGAATACCGTAAATAAAGAATATATTCTCATAGTTTATTATATTTTATTTACCTAAAATTCGTAGCTCATATCCCTAGGATGCTTTCAACATTGACTTGCTTGCCTGAAGGGCTAAAACTGTGGATTTTGTTGTTGTTGTTGTTGTGGTTAAGGCAGTGCTGGGATACAGAAGACCATGACATGTGCAGTAAAATTACTTACGCAAAACTGTTCAGAAGCCGTCTAATTTTCGTCGTGGTAGTAAATAAAAAATAATTTCCCTAATCTGAGGAACACTACCGTAAACGACAACAAACGCAGCGATGTCAATATTATTTATCTATGGCAGTTGGGTCATTGGGTTAAGCGACAGCCTTGAGGAGCAGATAACTGCGGGTGTTGGGAGCACAATCATGTTCCCGTAGAAAGTCGAACGTACGTGATGAGGTCAGGCGCGAGCGCACCAGCACTCAAGAACACGATGGGAGTGCGGCGCTTCTATTTACGGTTATGACGCCATCGACCAGAAATGTGTACTATCAATCAGAAGGTCATCATTCTTCTTCATCAGAATCTTACGCTCATGACCCAAGATTTAAAAATATCATGAACAAGCACAATCACTGTATTCGCAGTATGCATGTGTGTAGTTGTCAGCCTCTCTGCTCTCCAGAAATTATATTCTTTCTTTCTTTCTTCTTCTTCTTCTTCTTCTTCTTCTCCTTCTTCTTCTTCTCCTTCTTCTTCTTTGAATAAGCTTTTTGAGGCTACGATAAATCAACTTTGGTTACTTTTCTTTGCATTTAATTTTCTTCGTTTCCAAACTTCCTTCATTTTCTGAGAATGATGTTCCTTTTCCTCTTGAGTCCATTTTCTTCCAGTTGTTAATTTCTTTCTCTCCTGAAATCCTGCCCTTCGTGTTACTTCTCTGGATCGTGTTCTGTTTTCTATCGCATCTATTTTAATTCGAGCGTTTTCCATGTCTTTTCAATTTCAACGAACCACGTTGGCTTGGATTTGTAACTGTTCAATAAGCTGAAGATTTGTTTAGTTAGTCTATTGTTATTCATTCTATAAATGTGGAGTCTTCTTTTCCTCATTACAGTTGTCAGTTTTTCAACTTTTAAATATAGTTCTCTGTTTGATCGTAGTCTAAATTCGGCGTTGTTGTTTCTTATATGTCCCAGTATTTTTCTCAAAATTCTTCTTTCAACTTCTAATTTTTCAAGATCCGCAATTCTTGTAAGTTTAAGAGTATCTGATGCATATAAAATTTCTGGCCGGGCCACTGTTTGATAAAGTCTTAATTTCAAGTTCCACGATAGAGATTTCTTATTGTACATATTGTCACATTAAACATCCTTTCCATTTTGTTTACTCTTATACCTATAGCTACCTTTTCTTTTGTGTTGTTTGTTATCCATTCTCCCAGGTATTTAAAGCAATATGTCCGAGAGATTATGTTATTGCTAATTGTGATATTTTGAGGGGCACTAATGATGTCTGCAATGAACTTTTTTTTTTTTCAAATGATATTTGCAATCCTATTTTGGCCGCTTGTTTCTGTAATTCTCGTATTTGTTCTTGAGCAGTATCGAATGAGTTTGTAATTGACGCCATGTCATCTGCAAAAGCTAAACAATCTGTAATGATTTTATTTGGATTTCTTGCTAGTTGAACATCTTTATTATTATTATTGTTGTCGTTAATAATAATAATAATAATAATAAATTATTCATTAATAATATCTATTGTATCTAATATCTATTATATATAATATCTATAATAAAAATAAATTAATTATTAATTAATAATATCTATTATGCCTTTGCTGGCGAGATGTAGTGTTTAGAGTTCACCATGTCTTGTGGTATGGGCTATATCAAATTTGTTACTTTCATTGACCTGTCTCAGTCTCATCCTTGGCTTTGACAATATGAAAGTGACTGAGATATGAGTGTTGCTAGTAATACCATTCCTTATGCAGCCAGTCCCTGTTATGAATGGTGTGAAAATATCGCTCATAGGGTCGGTTGGTGCATGCATTTCAGTGGGCTTGGCAGACTGATATGTAATAGCAACTGCTGGCTCGGTGAGGAAAGCAACGGGGAAACTACCTCACTCCTCATTTCCCTAGTACGCCTCTTCAGTGACGCCTAGGCTATTTATGACAGCTGTTGGCGGAGCTGCAGAGGATCAAACCAGCCTTCGGGCTGAATACCCAACACATCTATTATTATTATTATTATTTTACATCGATACAGCCAGATGTGCACTACGGTTACGCAAACTATCTGCCTCTCTTCCGTAGGCTTACACCTTTCTTTACATTATAACCTAAGGTTCTTTCAACCCTCGCTTCTTTTCAGCTGTTCTTCCGCCGAGATATTCCGCGGTTTAGAAGGTTCTTTCTCTGGATCACCCCACATACCTGCAACTTACTTCCTAAAGATTTCCTCTCCAATATGTCATTTGGTATTATATCAATTACCTGCATATCTTTGTGCACCTCCTTCAGCAAGATTTCCATTTTCCTGTAAAATGAGCAATTTGTGCGCCTAACTGTCCGAGTTCATTCTCTTCAGGTGGCAATGAAAGGTTACCCTTCGTTTCTTCATAACGGTGGTGATCTTTTCGACTCTCGCATACAGTTCTTTGTTTGACCTCAGGTCGAAGACAAAACCGTCGGACACTTTCTTACGACCCAAAATCTTTTTAAGGAAATTACCTTTCCTTTTTCTCAATCGACATATCTTCCATAGTGTTTCTGCAGCTAGTCTCACTACTACGCAGTAGTCTCAGTTTAGTCTGGTAGGAAACGGATTTGGATCTGTAAGTAACATGGCTCACTGTAAACGCCAATTCCATCTTCCTTGCTGTCTCCCGCAGAGCTTCGTCTTCACCGTTATTAGGGGTTATAATTTCAGCATGGTATTTAAATTTCATGTTCCTCCGCACAATCCCATGAGCCTCTCAGTCTGTGAGAGGAGTCCGAATCCATTTACTCGATCTTTCCAAAGACGATCCGTAAGCCTGTTTTAGCAACTACTACTTCAAGAATTATTATTATTATTATTATTATTATTATTATTATTATTATTATTATTATTATTATTATTATTATTATTATCATCATCATCATCATCATTATTTTTATACCAAAAATCGCCCTAAAATAGGACTACAAATATCCTGCGAGAAAACTGAGAACATGCTCATAAAACCGCTGAGGATAAAAATGTAGTGTCTTCCCAAATGATCAAAAAAATGAACGAAGTAGTACAATTTAAAAATACTGGAGAAATCACCACGCACAACTTACACGAGAAGAAAAATGGATAAATAGAATTTACAAAATGTAAAAAACATTCTAACAGTCAACGTATAATAAGACATGCTCGTCGATACACACTAAGATCCAATACTAAACAACAGACAGTAACTTTCCCGCTTGTGAAACCCCAAATTAAATTAAAAAGGAAAAAACTGGTCAGCTCCTCAAAACTCAAAGAAGAATGATCAGAACATGCATTTAAAAAAAAAATACCAGGTCGGAGGAATCTGGAGGATTCTTCGCAATGAAATTCTTATCGAGAAATTGACCCAATCACCAGCACAATGACGATTTTTTTAAAATCTCTTTTTACATAATATAACATTAAATTAAGCGAGGGTGGGTGGGAGTGTTTATTTTATTAACTTTTCACGGATTTTGCAAACCGAATTGATTATATCTTGAGTGATCATTTACTTGGGTAATGGAACCTCCATTATTAATTCTTTGTGGTTAATGTGGTGTTTATGTCTCCTGATTTCAACATGTACCTTGTCAAGTCGGCAGCAATGATGAGCTATTAATAAAAGAGAATAGGGAGGCGATATTTGCTTTTTAGTGTACAGCGTAGACATGGGTAAGAGTAGTTCACCGGAAGGACTAGTGTCAGAAATGTTCAGTCCCTGAAATGGGAGCAGTTCTTTCAGTGACTACTCTTCTCCCTCAGTAACTTCGCTCGCGGCTGGACTGCCAACAATAGCCCGTGACCAGCATGTGGGTACGTAATATCCGCTCGCGCTTCACACCACAGCAGCCGAATGTACCTTTAAAAAATAACGATTATGATTGGTTTAAAGGGCACAGCAATGAGGTTACTGAGAAGAAAATTATTAATGGCTGAATTTTCAACGCATTTTCTTTAAATGGAAAACTACGGAAAACGCTTTAAAGAACAGTCGATGGAGAGTTTCAAACCCATACCGCCTCCTGAGTCCGTGTTAAAGCAGTGCTTACCGTCACACTACACCGGTCGGTGATAAACTATGAATTCGGTGATTCCACATTATTAGTATTTTGATTATGAAAACTGGGCTACGATTTCAAACCCACTAAATATCGCATAACGTGCCTCTGAATAGGCCTCTTTTAGCTTTCAGTACTTTACATCACGAACACAAAAATATAAATTTAAAAAATTGTGTCGATACTTACATAAATTTAGGCCAAGTTTTGTGGTTTCCCTACTGGTGTTTCGTATTGCAATCAATCTACACAAGTAAATTTACGTTTCACTAGAAAGTTCTCTCTGCGCACTCCTGTAGAAGAGTCCCGGACCAACCTGCTGGTTAGCTTTACTCCAATTCCTACTCCTAGTCCCATCACGTCCCGCGCAAATCGCATACAAGCCTCTCATTGGTCGGTTGGGAATAAAAGAACTACCGCACAGCTTCGTAGCTAGTCTCCCGACACGAAAATGTAAAAGATTATGTCGACACTTACATCAATATACGCCAAGTTTTATGGTTTCGCAACTGGTATCCCCTAATACAATCAACATACACAAGTAAATTTAGATTTCACTAATCACTGGCCAACCTTCTGTTCTGATTAGTCTTACCAGGGCCAAACTACGTCTTACTCCTACTCTTAGTTCCACCATGTCCCGCTCATATGGCATGCAAGTGTCTCATTGGTCGGTTGGGACTTAAAGAACTACAACTCCGCAACTAGTCCTTCCTTGAAGAGCTATTCCCCGAGGAGCAGTTCTTTAGGAGCAGTTCGGTCAGGAGCGACACAACTTTAGCATAGCCTTACGTGACGAGTAGTACAGGGTGGGGCGGAGTGGATTCCCTAGTTTCAATAAATCACTGAAGAGCGTGCACGTGAGTAAGCGGAGTGGGAGTAGTAGCATTTGGTGGGGGGAAAGACGCCATTTTAGTAGTCACCATGCCGTGGACTGGCGAGCATCGTGGTTTTGTAGTCGAAACGTTTTTTAAAAATAACGATAGTGTGGTGGCGACGCAGAGGGCATTTCGTAGGCGGTTTGGTAGCAAAATTTTCGTTACTGGGCAGCTGAAAACCCACGCAATCTTCACCAAAGACGTCTTCATTCACCAAAAGTGACTGTGTGGTGTGCTGTGTCCTCCATAGGCATTATTGGCCCCTACTTTTTTGAATCGGAATATGCAACCGTTATTGTGAACACTGTGCGCTATTGTGAGATGTTGGAGAACTTTTTCTTCCCCAAAATGGAAGAGTATGGTGAGGAAATGGAACAGGATGGTGCCACGGCTCATACCGCCCGTCGCTCTCGCCAACTTCTGCAAGAACAGTTTCCCGGCCGCGTGATCTCATTACGAGGGGATGTTTCATGGCCCCCTCGATCCCCCGATTTAAGCCCATGCGATTATTTTCTTTGGGGTTACATCAAATCTGGGGTTTATAAAGTTCGACCAAGGACCGTGGAAGCCCTTAAGGAAGCAATTGCTGATGTCATCGCTGGAATAACGCCAGATATGCTGCGCAGAGTTTTTGAAAACTTTATTGAACGGCTGAATATGTGCGTCGCTCGTCAAGGTCGTCACCTGGACGATATTTTTAGAACCAAATGAAAAAAATGGCATTGTATGTAGATTTCAGAAATAAAAAGCTTTTGTAATAATCTTGTACGGTTTTTATACAGTTAACCCATCAAATCAGGGAGCCCACTCTGCCCCACCCTGTATAAACGGGGCCACAGAGACAGTTACACAGTGTCGTAGAGGCGTTTAGTAAATTCAAAGAAGCTTGCAGACTGAACAGTGAAAGGGATAAGAAAGTCTAAGTTATAATGAAGATGAATGTTAGTAATTCTACTGATTATCCAAGAACTTGAACGCTTTTACGTACTGAAGCACACACTGTTAACTGAAGTGTCCTCGGTCTCTTCTACTGCCACTCATTTCCGGTGAATGTACAAAAATCTAACAACAGAAAAGGTCGACACGAACGTCAAAAATGACAAAGTCAACTCCTCGATGCGCTAGGCTTACACAGAGGTGAAAGTTGCGAAGAGACCTTCTTGCGGTTGAGATGATGTTAAACACTCGGGTAGAGTTAACAACTAATGAAATGAGGATGAGCAGTAAATAGCATTGTACAAAAAAATGAAGGATTTTTTTAAACTCTGGAGAAGTGGACAGATCCGTTCCAGGTCTGGGCGTGATGCAAGACGAGAAGGCTAAACTTGGAACTATTGCAACATGGCACCAAAAATCTTAATAAACACGTAGTTACGCGATCTTTCAACATGCCTTTTGGTAATTAATGTGTAAAACACACAACTGTAGTTTACATTTCCTGCTAACTAGTATAAGAATATATAAAGTTTTGCCTGTGCATTGCTCAGAATTTAAAACTAATGGTATTTCTGTATCGTTCGTGTCTACAGTAACAAGGAAAAGCACTTTTTAATTTTCCGTCATTTCTGTCTGTCTGTATGTATGTATGTACGCGCATCGCGAGAAAACGGCTAAAGATAATTTAATGAAAATCGGTATGTGAAGTCGGGGAATAAGTCGCTACAATCTAGGTCATAAATAATTCTATTCAAGCTGAGTTAAATGGTAGTTTAGGTGAAGGCCTAAAATTTAAGTCTCAAGTATTTGTTGTATTAGTGGTCCTATCGATAAATACTACATAAATAAAGTTATATAGTATTAAATTTCCTATCATTTATGTCATATTTTTACCGTACCGGCTTTGATAACAGAGATATTCATGAATTTGGATTTTTGTTGCTAAGTTCATATCAGCGCCGAGTCACGAGAAAATAGGTAAACATAATTTAATGAAAATCGGTATGTAAAGTCGGGGAATAAGAAACTACAATCTACGCTATAAATAATTTTATAAGATGTCCTAATATCACAGAGTCTAAAGAAAACAAAATGTTAAGGCCTACAAGCTCATAATATTGATCAACAATAGCATCTCATTGACCATTGTTTGTTGTGATGTGCTTTCTGTCTTCTGTTGTCACTCGTCTCCGATAGATGTGATTACTGCTGCGTACCGAGTATAACAGCCTGCCTGAATATTGGCGGGAAGTAGCTACTACTTCTTCAGTATGCCATTCCTTTCCCCTGGTTCATAAATTTTCTGATACTACTGGTACGTAAAACACCGGTTCATCCCAGCAGTCGCGCTATTCAAGCCTTGCTCTGAGGCACTGATTGGAATGAACAATATGCACATTTAACGGAATAATGGCAGACGAGTGTTCACGGCTGTCTGCAGCCTGGTCGTTCAAGCAATGGAACTTTGGACTGTTAGATCGGCACCGTAGTACTGTTCGTTGGAAGTGAGAAAATGTGCGGTTTTTCATTTGATCGAGTATTTTATATGATGACATTGCTTTTAATCGCTACATTTCTACTGAAATCATTGTGATGACCTATGCTGACTTTACTTGGGAAAACCACAAAGACAGTCTTTCTGAGAATTCCGAAGGGAAGCAGGGGTACATCAGCTAGTAGTAGTATAAATCCATTCCACTTGACCGTTTGTTGAAGGTAATTAGATAATATTATAAGTGCATAATTAAGCATTTAATTGTATGTACGTTGTATCAGCAGTGTTGCGTATGTCCCTAGTATTTAGTTTTTTGTTTTGTACAATTGTCATGTCTCCCTTTTATATTAAAATTTTTTAAATGTTATTACTGAAAGTGGTTAAGTGTGAGAGGGCTAACGCCGTCATAAATTAATTAATTAATTAATTAATTAATTGAACAGTTAGGTTTAGGTAGAATGTAAACCCTTAAATACCCTCAGAGATGTGTAATCTTTATTTACAATCTCGTCAATGTGATTACCGCAATGAAGAACTTTCCTCATATTAACACCGTAAGTACTTGCTGTGATTCCCGTGAGGTACTTTCACCCACTTCATAATCACAGTAATTAAAAGAGAGGACTTTTCCTCTTGGCGAAACTTACGAACAGCGTAGCCCCAAAATTCTCACAAGGTACACTCAAGTCAGGGCATGACAAATCCCGCATGTCAGACCACTCTGGCATTTAAAATTAGTGGGTTACAGCTAGTTACAAAAAAGAAATCACAAGGCATACTCTAATTGGCCGAGTTAAAGCAGAGGG
The DNA here is from genome assembly GCF_040414725.1 of Anabrus simplex. Lineage (NCBI taxonomy): Eukaryota > Metazoa > Arthropoda > Insecta > Orthoptera > Tettigoniidae > Anabrus > Anabrus simplex. The sequence continues at coordinate 196,013,419 of NC_090279.1, forward strand.
CATACGGCGTATACCTGCGTTATTGCCTAGATTGCAATCTTGCTTACAAATCTGATTTTTCATTCCATTTATCATCATACCATTGTCTGCTGTCCATCTCCCAACACTATCGAGGTCTTTTTGCAGTCACTCACAATCCTGTAACTTATTTATTACTATATACAGTATAATATTACTGGCAAAAAAAACTTATCTGTCATTCCAGTTCTTTACTCATATTTTCTATGTACATAAGGAAATATTAAGGTCCAATGATCGTGCCCTGCGGGACCCCGTTCTTAATATTTACAGGATCAGATAACGGTTCACCTACTTTGATTCTCCGAGCTCTATTTTTAAATTTTTACCGCCAAGTCCAATACACTTAACATTTTTGGTAATGGCGAAACAATCACCAATAATAATTCATTGGCCTGTTACTATCGCATTTAAATACGTACTCAAACCTCAAGAATATACAGAGTAACCGTTTGGTATTCTTCTCCAGCCAATACCGTAACTTACAACTTCCACGTTTTTGAACTAGTGGTTTGCAGCAGTAGCTACACATTATTGCTGCGATTTACTGTGATGAGGATTCCCATTGCTTGGCGTACGTGACCGAATTTATTGTGGTAGATAAAATTTAACTGTCGTCTTTAATTACAGTCATAAATGAATGAAATGTCATTGATGGCACGTAAATTATCTTGCCAACAAGAAACCAATCTCGAGCCGGGCCATAAAAATATGTACTAAGAAGTTACAGGCAATACTCAAGAAGATGTGACTATTATTATTCATCGGCCTTTATTTCTGTAGTGCTCACCACCCTCCCTCCCTGTACGAAAATTACCGTCCAATAGCCACAAGACGTCATAGAGATGATCGCGACAATTTCTTTGGTTTGCAAACCTGAAATGAATAATGGAGTGCAAATCCCCCCCCCCCCCCCCCCCCCCATACACACAGATGACCCTACGCAGCCCCCGCCAGGATTTTACTTTCCGCGCGGAGCATATAGATCCCACGAAACAGCGTGCGCGCTGGACACGGAAGAAGTGGCTCTACGAACTGCTGTGACTGCGGGGAAGAATATTCCAGACAATGCGACACGTCACATTCATTCGCCACGACTATCGACAACCTTCTGACCAAGCTTGCATACGGGAGATGGAGATGGGAGATACCTGAAGATGGCTTTCCGTCGTTTCCCCATTTTCACAACAGACAAATGTTGGGGCTGTATCTTAATTAAGGCCACGGCCGCTTCCTTCGCACTCCTAGCCCTTTCCTCTCCCATCGTCGCCGTAAGACCTCTCTGTGTCGGTGCGACGTAAGGCAACTGAAAAAAAAATTGAAGTTTATTTATGTATTCTGTATTTATATTTTCTCCGAAGTTAAGCAACATTGGGCGTGGTCAAGATTTGGATGGGTTCCCACGCGCTGTTGGTGGGGGTAAGGGAATGGAGGAGCGGAAAGGAACTGGCCACTCTACCGCACGTAAACTCCGGCTGAGGCACACCTCTGCGGAGGTTCGGACCGGCCTTCGGGCAGAATACACCCTTACCTTACCTCTCTTTCTACACTGTTTTGTACAAATATGTCTTCATTTCTACATTGTTCTTCTGTTTTTCGCTTTTTTAAAATTTGTATTATGTTTTGTAAATTATTCATAGAGTTTTCACCATGTTCCTTCTTCCTCAGTTTGTGTCCGGCTTAACTTGCACCACAAAATAAATACAGTGGAACCTCGAAATATCGAATCATCTCGGCAGCTAAATTTTATTTCTAATTATCGAAATTTCAGATAAGGTAGAGAATACCGTTTACGAGCATGTATAGCACATAATTGAATCATGTGTATCTGCAGGCTTATGCTGAATACATTATTTTTAACAGTATTTAAACTATTTTACGGCATCACTTTAATTATTACACTTACTACAGTAACTTTTTAGAAGACGGGATACAGTACTTACAGCAGTGAAACAAGAAACACACCTCTAGAAAAAATCCCTTAGTCTTTTTTGTTTGTTATTCTTAACCTTTCCTCCCTTCATGTTGAAACTTCTCGTCAATACCACGCAGATGAGATTCGTAAATGAAGCTTGTCATCCGCGACTTCGGAGGTTGCTTTCGTACGTGACCGGTAATTAATTCACACCCGAGAAACAGCGAGGCTTCGCCGATTTTCCGATCACTAGAAGTTTTAGTTTTCCGGTTCCCGTCATATTAGCTCTCATAATCACGGCAACCCTTGCTTTACTTGTTAACTGTTCCTCACAAACCACAAATGTTTGCTTCGAGAAATCGAGAAATTCGTGTAAACACACGTGAAGAATAGAACAAACGGCCGGGAAATTTATTTCAAGGTACGGTACTGAAAATTCCAGTAATGGAGATTCGACTGTAAATAAAAAGAGAATTACAAAGAAGATAAGAAACGGACCACTACCTCTCAATTTTAATCCGGAGACAGCTGGGACAAGTAACTAACAAACGTAAATAAATTCGGTTGTGCTCAAAAATCTTATTTTTGAGTGTCTGTAGAGGTCAATGTTTTACAGGAATACAATGCTCCCGTCGAAATTGACACGCATACAGGCTAAATGGCGTCAGTACGAAATCGCAACCCACGGTAGACGAGACCATACGACAATCATCATCATGTACCTTTTCATTTGCATAGCCTTGTAATCTTTACGAATAGCTATACTTCCACTTCCTTTTATTATTACTATATTATATTTGATCAGAGGAATATCATACAACACAGTTCTCCCTATCCAATCACTGAACGATTCAGGCACCTAACAAAGAAGATCGGCACCAGTTAAAAGACGGTCAGCAAAAACCATTATGGAGCAGTGTCGCCCCGAAGGAGTAACGTGTATTAATTAACACCAATCACTCGTTTTGATCTGGTGTTTTCCCGGCCAGAATACGAACCAATCACGAACGATGCGGTTCGTTCCCTTTATAAGTGGGGCATGCAAAACTTCCTACCAACCGTGACTACGGTGCAGCGAATCGAACCACCCACCACATCGCAGCAGAATGTCCGAAAGGAATATATTCTGGACCGCTGGACGACTTATGCCCGGTTGCAGAAAGGTCCATGAAATCAGTCCTTAATGGCAGATCAGCTGATTGCCAATCAACTTTAATTCCAGAGTGCGTTGCGGAAAACAAACTCCGAACAACTTTCTCCAATTAGTAATTGAAGATCCGAGAAGGAAATAAATCTGGCAATAGCGCAATTAGTGACCACTGCCGTGTTGATTCGTTAAGGATGGTGTCTGTTTTATCCTCTTTGGTGTATAGCAAAGACATCAAAGTGGCAGTGAGGCAGGGAACAGCTGATCCTGGTCGTGGTCGTGTTTGCGAAAGGTGAGAAAAAAAAAGAGCGGATTTTGAGGCTTTCGTTTGATTTAATTAATTTTCGACAATATGAGTGATATCCCCACTAAGAAAGTGAGAGGGCCAAATTTTTCATTGAATGATAGGGCCCTCTTACTTCATATCGTCGAGGGATACTTGCATATAATTGAAACCGAAAATAAAAGAAACGGATGCCGTGTGGACGAAAGAGCAAACAACAATGCTGAAGTTTTGTCACGTTGGCTTATTAATTATAAAAAGTTCGGGTGATATAGATATTAATATGCCGGAGATAAGTATTTGTATCAAGATTTGATTGATATAAATTAACTAGTTCCATGTTCAAGATTGAGGTTATATGTGAGAATAATGACTACGGGAAACAAAACAGTACGTCACTCAAATCGCACTTCCTACATGAACTTGAATGTATTTATCATTGAAACATTTAATCCGATGTATTTAATGAAAGAAAAGCATCCTTGAGGTTTTTTTTTTTTTTTTTTTTTTTTGTAAGTTGCTTTACGTCGCACCGACAAGGATGGGTCTTATGGCGACGATGGGACAGGGAATGGCTAGGAGTAGGAAAGAAACGGCCGTGGCCTTAATTAAGGTACAGCCCCAGCATTTGCCTGGTGTGAAAATGGGAAACCACGGAAACCATATTCAGGGCTGCCGACAGTGGGGTTCGAACCTACTATCTCCCGAATACTGGATACTGGCCGCACTTAAGCGACTGCAGCTATCGACCTCGGTCGTCCTTGAGTTTAAAGACTGCAAGCACTGACTGGAGAATCAGCATTAACTTGCTGGTCAAATCTGATGGGAGACTGATCGTCGATCAAACAATGATTGCTGTTTCTGCAACTCACATTTAGTGTTTAAGATCTATACACAGACCATACAGTGGATGGACAAAATGGAGGTATGCTGATGAAATCCGTAAGGCGAAACTGATTGCTTCAACGGTTTACTTCAATTCTTGTAGATATATGTAAACAGTGTATCAAATTTCTGTGTACATTTCTATAAGCATGATAATAATAATAATAAATAATAAATAACAATAATAATAAATAATAATGATAATAATTTCACATAGGTCAAGATTAAATTGTTGGAAGAAATTAAGCAGCATTTAGAAGAAATAAACGCTACAGACGACACCTTTGGAATTCTGGTTACAAATCACACATTCGTACGAAAAACTATGAAGACGCCTGGAAAAAGTGGACAGAAGAGAGGAAAAAACAACAGAGAATTCATTATGAGATTTAGGAGGAAGAGGAAAAAGAAGAAGAAGCCGTCAGACCAAGCTAATAAGTTCAAACGCGCTCTTTAATTGGACATAATAATAATAATAATAATAATAATAATAATAATAATAATAATAAGACGGCCCCGTGGTGTAGGGGTAGCGTGCCTGCCTCTTACCCGGAGGCCCTGGGTTTGATTCCCGGCCAGGTCAGGGATTTTTACCTGGATCTGAGGGCTGTTTCGAGGTCCATCAGCCTACGTGATTACAATTGGGGAGCTATCTGACGGTGAGATAGCAGCCCCGGTCTAGAAAGCCAAGAATAACGGTCGAAAGGATTCGTCGTGCTGACCTCACGACACCTCGTAATCTGCAGGCCTTCGGGCTGAGCAGCGGCCGCTTGGTAGGCCAAGGCCTTTCCGGGCTGTAGTGCCATGGGATTGGGGTTATAATAATAATAATAATAATAATAATAATAATAATAATAATAATAATAATAATAACCTTGTTACGAACATCCGAAGTGTACCACCGCCGTCTACTCCAAGGCCCTGCCTTTCTTTTTATAACGACAGGTCGATACAGCGTTAATTAGCACGGCTGCTGTTAAAAGCTGCTAAAGCACGAACAACCCTTCAAAGTAATATACCAATACAACGGCGAAGAAGACAGTCTTCGGCAGAGTAACATTTTCGTTGCATACAAGAACAAATCCCCATCGAGAACACAGCCATGACCTTCTCAATTGAAACGGAGCGACATTTCTTGGTGTGAGTCATTAAGAGTCAAAGCAGGCCACATGTAAATGTGGTACAACACTGACCTAACATTTTATTCCACTTCATTCTCTGTTGTCTTGTCCAAGAAAGAGACAAAGCGTGACGAATTCTCGGAAGATAACGATCCCAAGTCCATGACGCCACGCAGCAAGAAACGGATACAATTTGCCATGCGCACAGAAAATCAGGAAACAACGTAACAGCGCGATACGCGTAAGAGAAGTCAATCTATACATCCAGGCAGTTTATTATGCACTAGTGATGGGAATATCGAATGTTTTAAACTATCGGTAGACTGCCGATTGTGAAGCGTGACTATCGAATGAATACATTCCATAGTTTTCATTCGGTTTGAAATCGGTAGTAATATACGATTTGTATGGCGGTAGTACTAGTAACCACACTAGTAATAAGTCATTTGCCAAAATGTGGATTGTTGTATTATACTACCGATTTTTATAGAGTGTTTCTTTTGTTATTAGTGATATAAGCGGAAATATTGAGACCGGTAACAAATGTTACACAATGTTCGAGTGAATTGATTGGAAACTGAAATACGTTAGTCTATGAAATAAGATAAAATTAATGTTCCCCATTAAAGTAATTGCGGTCCTTATGCTTCATTTTAAATAAAATGCATTTTTGTGTCCCTAACCACAAGTTAATGAATGTAAGATCATCTGTTCATAAAATTACAAATGTTACGTACTGTAATTTCAGACGAAGGTTAGGTTTACACCTTACTGTAATGGCATCACATATTAAAGTAATGTGAATACAGCAAACTAAACTAAGTGAAAAGACAACATATTTTCCTAGGACCAAGTAAGAGTGCGTATATTAATTTTAAAATAATACAATTCATTTAAGGTTAATGTTCAATCATTACAGGTTCACGGTTAGTATATGGAAAGTATTTATAAAAATTGTAACACGATTATCTATTGATAAAGTGTACAATAATAAAATTGCATTTATCATCATAAAATTTTGAGTCATATATCTATTCATTTATAATAAATGACTGACTTCACTCCATAATGAAAGAGGAGTCCGATTTCAGCGCTGACTAGTGGAAACAACTGGAATTGCGATCCGAATGAAAAACGGAAACAATCGGTTGTTTAACGGTACTTGACGACTATCGAATAATTCAGTAGTTTTCATTCGATAGACCCGTCACTGCTATGCGCATTGTAGAACTGGGCACAAAAACAACGTGTTTTGTGTGGACATGTCGAAGTCCGAACCATCCTTTTTTTATTTTTTGCGATCTTCCATGGTTTTACTATAGTATAGATCCACTGCTATTCCATCAGCAATTGAAAACTTATTGTAAAAAAAAAACACTAAGTAGTAAATCGACTGATGTATTTACAATCACAAATTAATGCTAGTTAAATCGAACAATCAATTCTAACATTAACTAATGGGAACTAAATAAATAATGCACGAACACTTATGTATCATAATACAAATTAGAAAAACAAAATGGAAATATGCCTGGGGTTTGGTCGGACTAGTCAATGACTCATATAAAAAAAACTTTTTTCAACGGAACAAAAGCTAAAAGACTTTTAGGACATGTTATACCTAGAAAGGCAGCTTTCTTACACTTCGATACGATGCATGCCACAAACCTGCCTTGGCGTCGCACTGAATCCCGACACAAAATGAAGAGTGTCTTCGCGCATTTATCAATGCTAACGGAGAGCATTTTGAACACTTCACGGTTCCCGTACGTACTACGTAGAGTTGTAGAAAATGAGTTATAACATGGAAATAAAGCGTTTTTAGACCCATGTCCAAGGAAAAAATAAAGCTCACAAAATAAGTTAAAGACCACCCTACAATAATCAACAAAAAGCACAGAGGGATTAAAAATATAATCATAAATTTTAACATTCTAAAGATCTCAAAAAAAAAATCTACGTGCGAGGAATGTGCCCTGCAAGTTGGCCTTACAAATGCACAATAATAATAATAATAATAATAATAATAATAATAATAATAATAATAATAATAATAATAATAATAATAATAATAGTATGGCCTCAGCTATTGTGTTGTAGCCATGTTGAATTCAAACCATTTAAACTGTCTGAGTTCAACGTTTCGTTTTGCTCCACAAGAAGGTGGAGAAATCAGAACTCCGTTGAACGATCCACGACAGTTTTAAACTGGATTTGAAAGTGGTGGTGGTGATGATTACTGTTTTAAGAGTAAGTACAAAAAATGGAAGGGATACGACACCTCGAAAAATGAAGATATCGGCCAAAGGAAGGCAACGGCCGCGAAGGGCGTGAAAATGAAAGACCCACGACTTTGAAGGTTGACTCCCTACCACTCATCCATTAATTGAAATTTTACGAAAAATGAAACTAGACAATAACTGGAACAGGAAAAATGAGAATACAAAACTCTGAAATGCTGCATTAACGAGGAACACTAAAGTAACAATGTTATTGGCTTTACGTTCCACTAACTTCTTTCACGGTTTTCGGAGACGCCGAGGTGCCGGAATTTAGTACCGAAGGAGTTCTTTTACGTGCTAGTGAATCCATCAGCACGAGGCAGACGTATCTGAGCACCTTCAAATACCACCGGACTGAGCCAGGATCGAACCTGCCAAGTTGGGGTCAGAATGCGAGCGCCTCAACCTCAGCACCGCAACGAGAAACACTGATGGTGAGAAGAGTAGATAGGGAGGGAAATTAAGAGATGCACAATGAAGACTCACCTCAATGAAATCTGACCAGAAGACGACACCCGCTTCACAGAGATGTGAGAAGTCTATGGACAGGCGATTCATGCTGTGATGACGATATTGCGATTCGAAGATGAAGAGCCATTCCATGTATTTCCTTATAAAGGAGGGGTCGGTAATCTCGATGGAGTCATTAACCTATTCAAAAGGTCGTGCATTCGACTCCTTTGCGTCTTCCCCGGAGAGTGCTGTGTGGGAGAGCTAATCGGGTGGGCAGCTCGCGGGAGAAGAGCGCTGTGTGGGTGGCTTGGAGGTCAAGAAAGGGGCACTCTCTAGGAGGGAGACAGATCATATACATATTTTGAGGGTGAGAGCACGTGGGTGCTCTTCCTTCCAGAGGAAATGGACGTCACGTTGAACGACGACAGTGTTGGTTAAATCTAGGAGCTTGAGGGGGAATGAAGTCATCAGCACCTCCAATTTCTGTGACCATGTGAACTGACATGATTCGGTTTCAGATTCTCTATCACTAGACAGCCCATTAATAGCAGACAGGAAGTTCATGTCGAGTTGTTAACACACTGATTTACGAGGATTAATAATACGTGGACCAGTGGTAGACCCCATTACTCTTGTTAGGGCCGGAAGAGAGCAAGACGTGATTATTTTTTAATTTTTACTTTTTTTGCTATTTGTTTTACGTCGCACAGACACAGATATGTCTTATGGCGACAATGGGATAGGGAAGGAAGCAGCCGTGGCCTTAATTAAGGTACAGTCCCGGCATTTGCCTGGCGTGAACATGGGAAACCACGGAAAACCATCTTTAGGGCTGCCGACAGTGGGGTTCGAACCCACTATCTCCCGAATACTGGATACTGGCCGCACTTAAGCGACTGCAGCTATCGAGCTCGGTAAGACTTGATTAAAATGCTAGGAAAGAAAGAAGCAGGTGAGGAGCGTAGCGCAAGAAGTGGAAGGACTTTTGATCACCAGCACACGCTCCCAAGTTGAGCCCTTGGAAGGGTGACGAGGTTACATACTTCAACCCCGTAGAGGCTCGCAAATGAGAGCGTTACGCTGGTATTACACTATCAAAGAAATCTGTCAAAGACATTTTGTGAAATATTTTGCGCAAGTTAAATTTTATTTTTAAAAAATAGAACATTCTCCCACTGCACCATTCGACTACATAAAACATTTTATCATAGGTCAGCAAAAATGGATTAAGGACAACAGTGCGCATGTATGGATACTATTAGTTTTTACCTGCATTGTTAATGAAAAAATCTCTTAAAATGTACCGGTATGTTTTAAATTAAACCATCACAGGAGAGCACATCACAAGTTCTACATCTGTCTGCTTGTTGATACTACAAGTTTTCAACTCACATGGTTTTACAGTAGCTTATCTCACGTGGCTCATCAAACAAATAAATGAATTTGCTAAAATAATCAAAATTAAATGAATAGAATAAATATGATGTTTATATTATAATTTTTTTTTCAGTTTTTCAGCCAAATACTGGCTACATAATACATTCTTTTTTCACGTCAAAAACTATGTATCAGTCCTGTTTAGTATTTATCGCCACCGCTATGTTTAAATACACTTGCTGTCTTAAATTTCTTGTGTTGTATATTTCATACTCTGAAATAAGCAGTTTTATTGCAGCATCATTCCAAACGATCCGCCATTTTTGATGTAACAAGTCAAATCTTTTGCAACAGAAAGCACGATGTTTATCAAAGACATTATAAAAGAGATACTACAAAACATATTTGACAAATGTCTTTAATAGTGTAATACCAGCCTTAGGTAAAGTAACCATGGGACTCCTCCAAGTGAGGTAAACATCGTTTGATCGACTCTTATTCTTTTGAGAACCCGACAGTAACTATTTTGTCATATACTTCGATATTTTATTTAGATTACTTTTATCAAATTTACACTAATTAACTTCATGCTAATTTTTAACAATTTAGTGAATGTATGCTCCTCCTTAGCAAGTAATGAATACATGTTACTTTTGAATAACTTGATTCTAATTAAATAATCACTGTTACGCATATATTACATTCAGGAAAAAAAAAAGAATGGGTCGAAACAACTAGGCTGCAATTATAGGAAGTGGTTTTAATTTTTAAAAATAAAAATAAACTTTTCTCTTTGCAAAAAGCTAATGATCATAAATTGAATCTCCCAGTCTTGGCCATCCATCAACTAATTTCAGATGGCAACCAGCCATAAGACATAGCCTGCACGGTTGCTAGGTAACACTGTCTGGCCATCTATGCCTTACATCACAGCGTGCAGGGTTGCTAGGTAACACTGTCTGGCCATCTATGCCTTACATCACAGCGTGCAGGGTTGCTAGGTAACATTGTCTGACCGTCCATCTATACCTTACATCACTGCCTGCACGGTTGCTAAGGTTACATTTCCGTCACACTAACTTCCATAACGAAAATTTTCAAAAGACCCCCAGCCATAAGACATATCTATGTGTAACTACAAGTTTAAAGTGCTTAGCAGTCGATGATGTTAAAGTAAATGACATTCACAGCCACTTTTGTTCCTCAGGAGACATGCTGCGTGCATTTCGAAACAACGTGCCTTGGCCCATAACAACAGAGTGAGCATGGCCTACTTACTACTAACCTATTCCTTTCCCAACGATTGATGGGTCGAGGACTAAGCACATTTGAGAAGGCTTTGGATCCATTACGTACGAAAGAAACAAACAGTTGAACTCTCCAAGTGCCATGACAGCACTGTGCTCGAGTAGTTTGGAGAGCACTAGGTTATTTGGATTGGCATCCTGCAAATGTTAGCTCAAGTCCCGTTATGTCAAACCAGGACACATCAACCAACACCTTTGTCGTTTTTTTTTCCTACACAAAAAAGAAATGAACAAGGAAACAGAAGTTTGTTTTCAATTATGAACGCCCTCGGCATGTCTTCACCGGATGAACACGCAATTAAAAAGTCGACACGAAAAGATGTTCGTTAGTTCTGCCAGAAATGTGAAGAGGTTTCCGAAACGGTAAGGATCACGAGATAAACCGCGGCCACAGTTTTACACTTCTACAGTAACCCAGACTGTGATGCAGGCGCGGAAAAAAACATTGTCCCACATGTCAAAAGAACAATAATAATAATAATAATAATAATAATAATAATAATAATAATAATAATAATAATAATAATATGGATGTTTTGTGGGTCTATCTGGAATTGTGCCTTTGCTGGAGGGACCTAGTGTTTACAATGCACTATGTCTTCTGGTATGGGCTAGAGCAATTTTGTTACTTTCATTGATCTGTCTCAGCTTTATCCTTGGCTTTGAGAAAACGAAAGTGACTGAGGTATGAGCGATGCTAGTAATGCCATTCCTTACGCAGCCAGTCTCTGCTATAAATGGTGTGAAAATATTGCTCATAGGATCGGTTGGTGCATACATTTCAGTGGGCTTGGCAGACTGATATGTAATAGCAACTTCTGGCTCGTGAGGGAAGCAACGGGAAACTACATCACTCCTCATTTGCCTAGTACGCCTCTTCAGTGATGCCCAGGCCATCTACGACAGCTGATGGCAGAGCTGTTGAGGATCCAACCAGCCTTCGGGCTGAAGACTAAACATACATCTGGAATTAGCGTCAATTTCCTGACACCACTGTAACCATGGCAACCAGCGTTCGTCTATGTATAGGCTACTACTATAGTAGGTCGGTAGCGTCGTCTTCTCACTGTGTGCTTTCTTCCTGTAACCAAGAGCTTTCATCAAATGAACCCCGTTCTACTCCTCAGTCGAGAATTAAAATAATTAAACTGGCCGGAGGAAGAAAGTCAGAACCCAGAGCCAGGGAATAAGAGACAGGCACGCTACCTCTACACCACAGAGCTGGATTACTACTCTCAAGAATTCCATCAAGATCTTCAAGAACCACGCTTACGGACCTCAGAGAAATGTTTGACGTGCGTCACTCTTACGTAACTTCAAGCTCTCTCGGGTAGAGCTAATCCATTCATCTACATCTATTATTGTTATTCAGGGTACTCTTGTACTTAGGCAACCATCAGCTGTTGCGGGAAAACTTTAATAATAATAATAATAATAATAATAATAATAATAATGATGTTTTGCTAGTTGCTTTACGTCGCACCGACACAGATACGTCTTATGGCGACGCTGGGACAGGAAAGGGCTAGGAGTGGGAAGGAAGCGACCGTGGCCTTAATTAAGGTACAGCCCCAGCATTTGCCTGGTGTGAAAATGGGAAACCACAGAAAACCATTTTCAGGGCTGCCGACAGTGGGGTTCGAACCTACTATCTCCCGAATACTGGATACTGGCCGCACTTAAGCGACTGCAGCTATCGAGCTCGGTAATAGTAATAATAATTATTATATTATATTATATTATATTATATTATATTATATTATATTATATTATATTATATTATATTATATTATATTATATTATATGATATTATATTATATTATATTATATTATATTATATTATTATATTATATTATATTATATTCAAAGACAAATCAGACAATATACAGTACTTTACATGACTGGAATATTTTATGGACATGTAGTCCGGAATGATCTGTTACGCGAGCATTTTTTTACGGAAGTTCAAAATCGACTATTCTGTAAAGCATTAATCCCAAACTTTGTTTTCACTCAATTTTTAACTGGTCATGGAAAATTTATATCTTATTTGGAACGCTTAAATCTTAACGTTACATACGGCTATTTATGCTTTTGTGGATCAATTCAGACAGTGAATCATTTGATATTTGATTGTGTAGTGTTTGAAATGAGGAGATATTTTTTACAATGCCACCCGAAAGGTTGTATGTAACCTGGAACTTTCTACTCAAGACAGAATATTGTTATGATTTCAAAGTATAACCCTAATATACCTTTGGTAAAATAGGGTTCCTGTATTGTTTTTGGATACTAAATAAATAAATAAATAAATAAATAATCTCGTATCCAAGCGAACTTGTAATGATAGAAGCTCCCGTCACAGGCTCGATATTTCATTGTAACGGAAGATAACGGTCAGTGTCGTTCGTTAATGAAAAAGGAGCGGATGAGTTGACAAGATTTGTATAATCCTTGCCGGGGACGATGAACCCCAGTACAGCTGGCCGCTGGAATAATAGTTACACAAACACAATGGCGTAACAGGTTGAAACGGGACCTTCTATACCCGATACATAAAGGGCACTGAGCGCAATCCGCAATCCTCTGGAGAGAGAGAAAAAACAAGACATTCTTACAATGATTACTGCGGAAGATCATTGTTATTCTCTATTTTTTTTTGTTTTTTTGTTTTGTTTTTGTAACTGTTATCGGCTTCCGGCATGTTAATAAACTCTCCGGGGAAAAAGTTCCAAAAACCGCCACCATTTTTTACGGCTCAGATGGTCGCTGGCAGAAGCGGCGATTGGGGGGGAGGGGGGCAGCCCCCACCCCCATTTTGTGGAGGAAACGTTACATTTTTATTTCATTTTTGCCGGCTAATACTAGGAATTACTTTAAAAAATAAAGCAATCTGAACAAATCCTGCTGTCTTTTCAGCTAATTCTTTCCTATAATTTACTTTAATTGCTAACAAAAATTATTAGCGGAAATGCGCACAAAATGCCGCGGCTAACCGATTTGTATAGCGCCACAGCAAGTAGTGGAGACTTTGAATGTGCTGTGAGGAAGGGTAGCAGAGGATATCCTTTTTGACAAGATCATGGACACTGAGGTATGATTCACCCGCTTGCCGCGCGCATACCTCAGTCAGTTTGTTAGTTTCTTAGTCAAGTACTAAATGATTTTTAATTGATTGCAATACACGTGTAATATCGTTCCTTTGGTGAAAGTTTTATTGTACAGTACTGAATCAAAATCTCAAAAAACTATTATTACCGCACGGAAGTTGGTAAACTGTCAAACTTTACCTCTGTAGAAATTCGCTCAGAGAGCATAACAAAAGTAACCATTTTGTAGCTTTTTTAAAGTTTTGATGTACATACCCCCCCCCCCCACCTATAATGCCTAATCGCCACTACTCGTGGCTGGTATACTACACCCGAACTGGTGGGTTCGATTCCGTACGGTTTCAGTCCTGTGTTCAAATAGGCATGCGGTACACACTCCTGCGAGACAAAATTCGCCGTGTTGGCCGTGCGGTTAGTGTTCGAGTGGCACCGTAGACCCAGAAGGTGGTTTCCTATTTTCACAACAGGCAAATGCTCGGGCTTTACTGCAATTAAAGACATGGCCGCTACCTTCCCAATCCAAGCCCATTCCCATCGATGTGTTAGTCCGACGTTAAACAAGGACAAAATTCCGTCACGTCACCAATAACATTAAACTATTATTAGTTGTTTTTTTTTTTGCTAGGGGCTTTACGTCGCACCGACACAGATAGGTCTTATGGCGACGATGGGATAGGAAAGGCCTAGGAGTTGGAAGGAAGCGGCCGTGGCCTTAATTAAGGTACAGCCCCAGCATTTGCCTGGTGTGAAAATGGAAAACCACGGAAAACCATTTTCAGGGCTGCCGATAGTGGGATTCGAACCTACTATCTCCCGGATGCAAGCTCACAGCCGCGCGCCTCTACACGCACGGCCAACTCGCCCGGTAAACTATTATTATTAGAAACCAGAACTCTATCGGAGGACTTGCTGCAAAGGTCATGGAACTCACCGTTAAGGCGTGAAGTCTATATGGTCTGACACCGTGGTTCGAGTCCCATTGGTCGAAAAAAAAATCACTATCAGAATGTTGACCGGCAGCGAAGATTGACTGTCAAAAGACACTGGGATTAAATTCCAAACCTCCCCACAGTGCTCAGATGGAGCGAGGGCATATCACGCTGTTAAGTGGTGGTGATTACTGTTTTAAGAGGAAGTACAACTAGGCAACCATCCTCTAAAACTACTCAGAGAGGAAAACACTGAACGGGTCCAACACTTCGAAAAATGAACGTATCAGCGAAAGGAAGACGGCGTGAAAATGAGAGACTTCCTAGGCTCCCGTGGTCGCCAACCCACTCTCCCATGTTAAGAGCCCCTGAGGCTACTTTTGATGATAATAGTTGTTTAAAGAGGCCTAACAACTAGGGCATCGGCCCCTAATGGTACGAAATGTAATGACGACTTAAAAGTCCAAAATCATCCACTGACCAGGATTCAAAACGTGAGGACGAAGAATGAATGGATGGCTAGGAATTTAAAACAATCAGTGGATCCGACCCGCAATGCCCCACATTCCCAGAAACTAGCGTTAAACAATAGTATTACTGACCAAGGGACTGCTTCTAAAGCACCATCCGGAATCGAGGATGCTTGTTGTCTAAAGGGGTCCAAAATCCAGGTTACCGGCCCTCCATAATGGTACTTATTGCTAGGATAGTAGAACCATGTCATTTGCTATGTCGCGGTACTAATCAAAAGTAGCGTAGACTCGCGGCATTCCACACATTATGGTACTACTCGCGGGTAATGTAATGCGCACACGTAACACAGACCCGTGGTGTTTCTCACATTGCGGCGCCACTTGCATGCAATTCAAACCTATGGCGTTCTTCACATAGGTGTACTAATCACAGGGACTGTCAGACTCGTTGGCTGAATGGTCAGCGTACTGGCCTTGCGGATTCGATTCGC